>NC_059072.1:36355529-36661455 GCF_020497125.1 Mauremys mutica | reverse complement strand
AGCTGAAATCTGAGAACCCACTTGGCATGTGTCAAATAGGAATCAGAGGGTGCCCCCCCTCCAACCAGCCCCCAAAATAGGGTATATAAACTGAGGTCATTAGGCACTCAAGAGTTGACTGAACCCAACACAAGAAGCTGCAGAATTCTATGTTCAACTGGCACCTGGACCAGCCAGCTAGAAAGAAGTCTTCCCTGATCCAGGGTTAAGAGAATAAGAAGTGGAGATATTTTATCTCAGACTGTATTTCTCCTGTTATTCTTTAATAGAAACAACTGTAGGTTATCTTGCTAAACCCTGATCTACACCACAGAATTACTTCAGTATAACTATGTCGCTCAGGGGTGTGGATTATTCACACCCCTTAGCGACGTAGTTATATTGACCTAAGCACAGCTGTAGACAGCACTGTGTCAGCAAGAGAGCTTCTCCCACCAACATAGCTACTGCCTCTCACGGTGGTGGATTAACTAAGCTGTTTGGAGTTCTCTCCCATTGGCATAAAGCGTTTTCATTAAAGTGCTATAGCAGCATTTTAAGTGTAGACCTGCCCTACACTCTCTAGTGAGACCAAGTAAGTATACTTTAGATTTGAACTGCTTTCTAAGTCAAAGCAAATTGGTCTAAGAAAGATTGAAAAAAAGTGTTTTAAGGAATTGCTTTTAATAGTCTAAACTTTTCCCTTTTGGACCATTGTAGTCAAAGAGAAGTAACCATACTTCAAAGTGCCTTAAAGACAAGTGTACTCTTGCCGGTGTGGTAACTTGTTAGGTACTAAAGAACTGAAAATTGCTGGTCATAAGTAAATGTAATAAGAAATCTTGGTAATTTTAACATTTTTCTTTGATATAACCTCTGAGCCTCAATGGTAGTCTCATAATTGTTTGCAGGACTGTATTGTGTGTGTGTAGTATACACATCTGATTGTGTCTACATTTGAGTGGTAAACTATTGAATATATATTAATATGGTTCTGGGTGAATTAATAAATTGATTGGTTAAGAATAAGCAAGTGTCCTGATTTGAGGAAATACTGTTCAAGTTAAAAGTTGACCTGAAAAGAACTCAGCATTAAACTAGTAAGTTAATGCTTCCTGGACTCAAAAACAGGGGTTATCCCATTTGGATTCTAATATATTGACAAACCTAGTTTGTTAGATTTCAGCTTTAAAAATCTAACTGGCACCCTGACAAATTCATAAATTTGACCCCCTTTCACAATTATAATGTGAAAGAATAATAGTTTAAATGTAGTTAAAATGTCATTTGGCTCTTCCTTTTCCTATAAGGGTTGGGGTAACAAGATTAAAACTTTAGTGGAAGATGCTTTTGAAACACCCCATTATGGCCAATACACTAGATATTTCTTGTGGGACAGATATTCTCTTTTTCGGCCACTTATATCCATATTCTCTATAGCTCACCCAATAAGGAAGACACGCAATCCACACTGCCTGATGGATTACATATTTCCTCTGAACAGACGAAGTTTCATTCTGAGCATCTGAGTTAGAATCCCAGAAGAGCCCCCACTTATGTGACAATTGTCACAATCCTTTACCCCTTGCAGTAGACAAGCTCAAAGAAGTCACTTCTCCCAATGTGCCAGCAGAATTAATGTTGCTATGGCAATGGCAAGGGAAAGTGGGCAGGTATAAGAGGAGTTATAAGGTAACTCCATGATATTCCACATGTATACTTAGTGCTGGTAGTGAAGAGGACAAAAGTAAGGTTTATTGTGGAAATATTTCTGTGATTATATTATTTTAATGGAAGATACTCTCAATTAAACTTTTTTTGGGAAAAGACTTGTGTATTTATAACTGAAGACAGGAGCACAGATTTTCAAAAGTGATTAGTTGATTTTTGGGTGTCCAACCTGAGACACCTTTAAAGGCACAATACCTGATTTTCACATGGTAGGTGCACACTAGCCAGTACTCCTTTAGACTCTGGACTTTGGGAAATATTTTCACTTCCTTGGATACTCTCCCCAAGTCATTACTTGACTTATGGAGGTGGCAAACTTAATGAAGAGATTTCCATTTGTAGACATCAAATGGTTTAATGATCTATTTATCTGATTCCTATTTACATTCCATAAAAAGTGCATCTTTTTAATGTGCATACATTGCTAGGACCAGACCACCTACAGATTCCATTTAAATTAGCTCAAGGGGCTTCACATGGGGCAAGTATAAATTAAACTTAAGACAGAGACTCATTTCCAGTAATAATTAGGGAATGCTAAGAGTTTACTCATATGTCTGTCTTCTAGTTTCCTTTTTTCCTCTGATTCTTGAATGTATTTGTTCAACTTTCATTCAGTCTTCTATTAAATAGGACCCTGGTAGTTTAGGCTAAAAATTTAGATTAGTTTTTGTGAAACTTAAAAAAAAATGACTAGAAATACCATCAGGAAATGCAGAAAACTCATTTAAATTGTATTGTAATAATGGAAACAAAATTAGTCTAGCACTGAAAAATCTTTGAAATGTTACTGTGATGATTTGGGGAAACTTGCCTATGCACAATTTATTAACTCTGTCTAAGACTGTGAACTCTGTATGTATTTTTATCAAGTTGCAAACCCCATTTTGATTGCAAGGCTAGTCTTTGCCTTCTCTGCTGTCATTTGTTTCCATGTTGAGCTAAACCCCACAGGAGGTAACAGGACAAATTCTTGGATCTGACACAGGGCTAACAACAGAAGGTCATTAAACTTTAAATGGAGCAGCCTTGGACAAAGAGATGGCTTCCACCCAGAGCAAACCGGTTTTCAAGTCTGATCTTTAGGGAGGTGGCAGAGTCGGCTCTATGTATTTTGCATGCGCTGGAGCCGCCCCTGGGAGGTGGTAACTAAGGCTACTTCTACGCTATGAACTGTGAGTGTGATTCCCAGCTTGCATAGCCATACTCTCACTAGCTCTAAAAATAGCATGCTAAAAATAGTCATGTAACTGCAGTAACCGGGGCAGCAGCAGCAACACTGTGCTAGCTGGCCTGAGTGAACCCCCTGGATCCATATTCAGGGTGACTAGCCTGTACTGCTGCTCACCACTGCCCATGCTACCCTGGCTACACTAGATATAGCACACTAGTTTAGATGAGAGCTAGCATCAGTGACTCTTCTCTTCTGCAGACTAAATAAGCCCAGTTCCCTCAGCCTCTCCTCATAAGTCATGTGCCCCAGCCCCCTAATCATTTTCATTGCCCTCTGCTGGACTCTCTCCAATTTGTCCACATCCTTTCTGTATTGAGGGGCCCAGAACTGAACTCAGATGTGGCCTCACCAGTGCCAAATACAGGGAAATAATCCTTTCCCTCCATCTGTTAGCAATGCTCCTACTAATGCAGCACAATATGCCGACTTCTTGTCTTGCTTACAACACTCCTGCTAATACATCCCAGATTTTTTTTTTAATTTTTGCAACAATGTTACACTGTTGACTCATTTAGCTTGTGATCCTCTATAACCCACAGCTCCCTTTCCACAGTGCTCCTTCCTATGCAGTCATTACCTATTTTGTATGTGTGCAACTGATTGTTCCTTCCTAAATGGAGTACTTTGCATTTGTCCTTACTGAATTCCATCCTATTTACTTCAGATCATTTTTAATTTTAATCTTATCCTCCAGAGCACTTGCAACCCCTTCCAGCTTGGTATCATCTTCAAATGTTATAAGTGTACTCTCTATGGCATTATCTAAATCACTGATGAAGATACAGAATAGAATTGGGCCCAGGACCGATCCCTGTGGGACCCCACTCAATATGCCCTTACAGCTTGACGTGAACTACTGATTACTATCTGGGAACGGGTTTCCAACCACTTATGCACTTACCTTTATAGTAGTTCTAGCGAGGCTCGTATTTTGCTGCAGTGTGTAAAATGTGAGTACAGGCGTGCTGAGGGTGACAAAGCATCGGGAATACTGTGCATAACTCCCATGAGAAGAAGCCAGAAGGGAGGAGTGTAACAGGAGAAGAAATGTAAATCAGTTAACAAGAGGGTATGAAGTGCCCGTTAAGGTAGGCCACCCCCTATTTCTTCCATCTCCTTGGCATGATACCATCTTAGACTCCTTTATACTCCCCTACATTCAGGCTCTCTTCCATTTACCACGACACACTTACCAATGTTGATAAGTAACTTTAACCATCTGATGTATCACCTTCCAATGTTGCTTTATTGTTGGCTCTTTGTTTGAGCTCTAGCTCTAGCTGATCAGTGGGTGATGGGATGATGGCAGGTGTTGACTGCAGTCTGGTTTGAATGTATGTAATGTGTCCTGCAACTCTAGTGCTAGCTGCATAATAAATTAATGAATTCAACTAAAATAAAGCAGTCTTTCAAAAATTATGACCCTACTACTCTAACGGTTCTGCTAGAACCACACAATGTGAGGTTTTATATGTGCATAAAGTTGACATGCTTTTCCAGTTCCTCCTTCATCAATAAGTAGTTTAGAAGCTGGATTCTACACTGGAAGAAGAGGTCCTCATTTTCTGCAGCCATGGATTATGTTTTATTCTTGTCTTTTTACATGGGTATGTAGTACCAGGGATAGAAAGGGGAATATATTGCCAGAGTAGTGAGTGAGTTCAAATAACTGCTTTACACCTTACAGGTATCTTTGTCTCAGTTTGCTTGAAAATGGGGAAAGAATTTAAAAGGATATTGATGTCTTTCCTTCTTTCTTCTTCTTGTATTTCTTCCCCAGCACAGTTGTCTGCTGTTAAATCTGTCAGTGTTATTCAGACCCTAATTTCACTCTGGGTCTTGGTCTGACATGCAAGCAGTTTTCAGATAGCAGGTAATATTTACTTCTTGCCAATGATAAGTCAATGTGACCATTCATCAATTAAGGCCTCTTCTCTGTACCCATAGAAATCTGTGTATTGATGATGTACTTATATTGCCAAAGATCCTGGAAATGAATGGAAAATATCATTTTTATTTTTAATATGGAATGTGTTTTTTCCAAGATTTATAACAAAATGACTTTTTTGGTCACACTTTATTGAGGTTCCATTTATAAATAGTTTATAAAGGATTAATACATGATTAATAGATGTTTTAATAGATGGTTAATCAATTATTTAAAATTGTTAGAGTCTAAGCAATCAAGAGGTTGCTTATAATCATGGCTTATAACCATCTCTAAACACTTTTAACTGATCTTATAACCATCTATAACACTCAGTAATAACACTCATGCTGGGAACTTGCTTCTAGCATCTATTAGTCATTTACTAATCTTTTATACATGATTTATAAATGGAATCATAATATAAAGTGTGACCAAATTTTCTGTATTTTTTCCATGAGCTTGAAGAGGGCTGCTCAGATGTGGAACTTGATGATTATGAAAATCTATTGAGATGGATGGGCTTCATTAGATTGCCTTCACTAAACTCAGAAAATGATCTCTGTTTTTAATTTCCTATGACCTTTTCCTCAGGTGAACTTCATATTGTCTATGATGTGTTTATAGCCTCTCTAACATCAGTTGGTCTAAAGGCCACATATCAGTTGCCAACAATACATTTGGACCAGAAAATTCCAGTGGCAAGAAGTTATACATTCCAAATGTGGTTGTGTCATCACAGGACACTTTAAACCTCTAGAATTTTGTTTCACGGTCTGAGCTTGTTGACAGAGTTCTTAATTCAGTGATCAAGCTGCAAATTATAGTTTAAAATGTCTGTGGACTAGTTCTTAGAGAAATATTTATTTTTTAAACAAATTAGAAGACAACTTCCATGCTCCAATAAACTCACAGTCTAGTTCCCAAATAAAATTATTCACACATAAAACTCACCTGCTGATGGAACAACCTGGAGAAAGTGCAGAAAACTTGGAGACCTGAATAGGTCACTGTTGACTATTCAAGTATTTTATATCAAGTAGAACATCTTTTATAGGAGAGATTCCCACTGCAGAATAGCATATCGTCTGATGGTTAAGACACATACCTGGAGGAAACAATAAAAAGCTGTTCTAGACTGTGGATTTGAACTTCGGTCTTCCATATCCCAGATAGATGTTCTAACCACTGAGCTAACAGATATAAGAAGACTAGCCCTGCTTTGTTCTTCAGCTATTTTGTGAATAGCACATACATTCCTTGTGAATCTGTCTCAAAATTTATTTTTAGCTGAAATGATTGGGAAATTCGTGTGAAATTTGTAAATAATTTTTGGTCAACGGAAATTGCATTTTCAATGAATAAACGATTTGTCCAAAAAACTTCACCCGGCCTTATAGTGATTACATTCTGCCTTCCTGAATTCCCACTGCAGTTTCTTTTTCATCACTTTATATTATCTGTTGTGCAGTGCTGCTGTTCTGTAAGTACCTGTTGCATTCAAGCTTTATATACTCCTAATTTAATTTGCATCTCAGTTGTGTGACTTGTGGTTTATCTACACAGCCCTGCAGTGCTGACTCTATGGGGCTCTAACATGGTCCTGTTTGAAACAGGACTATGTTAATACAAACTAAGTACCTCTCAGTTCATGCTAACACTGTCTACATAGGGCAGCTACAGCACAACACTTTTGGCATGCTACAACTCACATTCCTGTAATGTGCACTTTGGGGCTGTGTTGACAAGCCCCTAATTAGCAGTTACCCAATGTCCTGGTCAGGAACATCAAAGGGTGAAAATGATCTTTTCAGGTCATTACAGCCTATCTGCTACCTTCCTTTTTCTCTCATGTTGTATTCTAATCCTTTAAATTCTGCTGTTCTCTTATACAAGAAAGGGATTTTCACTGATATTTAACAAATCCAGCCGAAACAACAACAAAGACAAAAATCAGTTTTTTTTTCCTTTTTCAGATAAAGCTAACCCTGTTAAGTATGGATAGGTCACACAATTCCACATAAGCTCATCTCAGATCTTTCCTGTAATATCTTTCTGCATTTAATCTCATTTGCTGTGAGTAGATCCATTATCTTTAGTTTTCCTTTACAATTACAAAGCTTGCTTACATGTGTCTTGAGAAATACTTTAAGTTCTTTTGTAAGGTAACTGTTCACCTCTGTTTGAATCTCATCCCTCCAGGGGAGCTTTCTTTTTCTTTGTAGAATATATCAGTAAACCAACATTCCCTCTCAGACGGATGCTTTTACTGTATACAGACAAAGATAGCTATCCCCAAATAGGAACTGAAGGACACAGGAACTGAGGGCTACTCTACACTAGAAGCGCTACAGCGGTGCAGCTGCGCCACTGTAGCACATCTAGTGAAGCTGCCCTATGCCGACAGGAGAGAGTTCCCTGCCGGCATAGTGCTGTCCACACCAACACTTAGGTTGGTGTAACTTGCGTTGCTCTGGGGATGGCATATTCACACCCCTGATATGACATTGAGTCCCCTACTCATGAAAGTCACACTGAAGCCCAAGTTTATGCATGAAAGACAGAGGATTACATTTAAGCTGATAGCTAAGATAATCAATTAATGGCATGTTCTCTCCTTGTTATGTGTGCTTTATTATTATTTAGGTTGCAGTACTGCCCAAAATGTGCTAGGCACTTTCCAAACAAAGAAGACACAGTCCAGGCAACAAAGAGACAGTAATCATACACTTGCATGAAAATTTTGAATGAGTCTCAGAACTGCAATAGGTTCCTTATAAGGAGGCCTGAGTACACCAGTACCTGATTATGACTTTCACTTCCACCCATTTGTGTACATGAGGTCCACTGTTAAGATACAGCCCTACATTTTCAATTAGATGCTTCACGGTTGGGATTGATGATGATAATAGCAATAATTAGTTACAAACTTGTATTCCAGTAACACCTATCAGACCCTGTCATGTACCAGGGCCCTCAATGTCCTAGGTGCTCTACAAATGCAGAACAGAACACAATACATGAAGTAATTGGGCACAGCCAGGTTTAGTAAGCTTTTGCAGGGCCCTAGCTTGCAGACTCATTCAAAGAGTCCTTAATCAGCAAGTAAGGGTTGTACATCTGGGTTATCACCTCTGAGCTTGAATTTCAATTTTATCAAAAGACGAGAGAGAAATCTCTGTGGTTTCCCTTGGGGTAATATTGTATGCAGGTAAATTGAATATTTTACTCAAGCAGTCTTACATCTGTCAGCCTGTAATCTGAGGAGCCTAAGCAAGGGTTACTGATTCATATTCTAGAGAAGGAAAAACCCTCTAAACTTCCCAAGCTTATGAATGTTTGTAGAGCTTGGTTCCATTGATTTAGGGGTTCTCAGTCTCACTTTAATTCACCAAGTTATTTTCTCTGGCACAATAGGCCGCTTTTAGTTTCTTCCAAGTAACTCATGCTTTGTTCACTTTTTCTGAGACAGGGACTGTGCTATTGCATTGAGATCTTTTTCAGAGCTTTCTCAAAATACATATTGATAATTATTTTTAGGCTACTTTAGGTCCTTGTGAAGGTTCTTTAATTAGTAACCAATATGGATATGGCAACTGATTAGCTCAAACCCATAATTTACCTATCATTTTATGAACAGAGATAAGACCAAATTGCAAATACTCTAAACTTCACCAAAATTCAAGGGATGTTGGATCAGAAGATTTGGTCCAGTCTATTATAGAAAAAATAGTCACCTGAGAAATTCAAATATTGATCTATGCCCTGATTCATGAAAGTAGCCATTTTCTGGACAGCACTTAAGCATGTGCTTTGGTCCCATTGAAGCTACTGAGGCTTAAGAATATGATTGATTTTTAAACTGAATAGATGGATTTAAATTAAGTAGTTTCCTGGAGCAGGGCCTCACCACATTTCAGAGCATTTGAATCGAAAGTGATTGTATCTCACTTTTACTTATTAGATACAGCCTTTGGTAATCTACCCAGTTGCATTAACTGAAACAAATAAAACTAGATGAGTTTTCTCATTGTCCAGATGGTCAGTTTTTGCTCCTCAGTTTATGCTGTGGATCAGGTGCATACTATACAATACACAGGCTATGCAAAATGAAAATGGATAAAAATGAAGGCGATTATTCTGCTTTTGCATATTAAAGACAAGATAAAAGATTTGGTGCATAGCTTGAGATGATTAACATGATAATAGTATGCTAACCTTGTTGTTTAGAAATGATGTATATATTTTCCATGAATTCTAAACTCTGATTGTGGTAAACAGATAAGATAAATAGAGAAAAGCTTCACTTAATAAAACTGTGAAGAAGCTGATGCAGCCTTACAGTCTAACAACTAAACAAACAGAGAGGGGGTATTCATTCCTGAACAAGCTATGTTTCTCATAATGTAATTCCTCGCTATTCTTTTTCACATAGACTGTTAATATTATGTTAATGTAAATTCCAGCTGGCTACCCCCCTGAAGTGATCAAGTGAGTAACCCTACTTTTGTAAGTTAATTATTCAATTATCTACCACCCAAGTTAAACTAGTAAATGCACTAGTATTCTTGCAAGATCAGTACAAAATCAAGATGATTGGATAAATTTTGTGATGGTCAAGATAATCTAGATACCAAATTTTAAGATTATTCAGATGCTCTGAATGTGATTTGCTATTATTATCTCTGAACCAAGGTTATCATCTGTTGAGCCATCCAGAAATAATGAATCTCGTGTAAGTGATTCAAGCAAAAAATATTCATCAAATTCATCAGTAGTACATAGTCAAAGCAATATTGAACAAAGTTTACTTACCCAAGTTGAAAACTATGTGAAAACCTATTTGGATTCCTTCTTATTTTTAATAGCTTTTACATAAACATCCTTTTGTCTTTCAAAGAACTGGATAATGAGACTTAGCATGCTAAGTCAATTTTTTCAATTACTTGCCACTTCATATCTGCCCAGGCAAGCTAATTATAGAATATTTTTTCTTTAGAAAAAGGAAGGGGAACATTTTCACATTAGCGACTACAGTGATGGGTAAACCTCCAAATGTCATTCAATTCAGAAGCTTAGATAAACAATTTTCTTATGCTTAAGTGAACCTTACATGGAATATAACCTGATCCAAATCAGGAATTCACTAGTGACTTCAGTGGAATTTGGGACTTGTCCTAAGTGAACATTGCAGGTAGAGCTGACTGCTTTCAGTGTGTGAGGGCTGCTATTTTCATGTCCAAGTCAAAAGGGTTTTTTTATCCATCTAGACACTGAAATTTTGACATTTCTTTTTCTGCTCAAATCTGGACAGTCAAAATATTGAAACTTTTTGTTGCAAAACTTCAGTTTGAAAATGTAGGACATTTAATTTTGGGTCAACATTAATCCCTGTGTCTGGCTGAGCCACAGCAGTGCCTCGCTGAGCCACAGCAGTGCCTCATGGGAGTTTTAGTTCTGTGTGCCTTTCTCCACTCTCCTCCATGGGCTGTGCTCCATCTTCGCTAATGCACTGCGATTTCTCTGTGTGGCTGAGCTGCCATGGTGCAACATGGTGCAGGAAGGTACAATTTCCATGAGTGATGGAAATTTTAGCCAAGATCCATCTTTTCCTATGGGAAAACTTTGATTTTTTTTTGACAAATCCCAATTTTCTGACAAGGAATGTTTTGTTCACAGTATTTCAAACGGTCATAATTGCTGGTCAGTAAAATGGTTCTGGAAATTTCACTAGAACAAGTTTTGTCATGAGATTACTAATACTTCCTCCTTCTTGTAGGGCAGGAAGCACCCAGTAGAGCTGTGTGAATAACTGGTGTTTTTGGTTTGGTGACTACTGAAAAATTAAAAAAAAAATCATTTTGGATTCAAAGAAATGTTAGTTTTACTTGACATTTTTGCTTTTTAAAAATACAAAAGGAAAAGTAGTTTCAAATTGAAAACAATAGAACATTTCAATATTCTCAATTTTTTTATTTTTTGACTGTTGAATAAAAGCTGTTTGACATGGGTGAACAGAATTGTGGGATAATATATTCAGTTAATATAACTTCACAACACTTATAATTTGTGTGCATAATACCCATTAATGTGGTTACATTACACTTAACATATATGATTTGGCTAACATGGATGAAACATTTTAGTGAATTTGACATGAATTCATGAAATATTTTGGTTGTCCTGCATTTGCATTTTTCAATAGGAAAAAAAAAGTTTTGTCTGAAAAAGTGCACTCACATCTATACTACAGGCACTCTGGTAGTGGTCCCAAAACCAAATGTCAAATTCAGATCTTTGTAAACCTTGAGAATGTAGAAAGTGACATACTCCCTTGCATGGAACATACCCTTGAATAACTTAGTGAAGCAAAATTCTTCTCAAAATTGGATGCTCAATTGGGATTCTGGAAATACCACATGCTGCAGAATCAGCATTGTTAACCATCTTCATCAACTGTTTCAACTGATTACTATTTGGAATATCATCTGGTCCTGAATATTTCCAGAGGAAATTGTCACAATTCCTAGAGGGTCTGGTAGGGGTTCTCTGCCAAATGGATGACATCCTTATCTCTGGATCAACTCAAACGCAACATGACCGATGTCTTTTTGCAGTCCTGAAATGATTAGAGAAGACAGGCAAACTGCTGAATAATAAGTGTGAATTCATAAAAGAAAAAATTAAGTTTCTAGGCTAGATCAGAGGTCAGACCAAATCCAGAGAAAATGCAAGCAATTACCCAGATGAAGGAGTCTCAGTGTGTCAGTGAGGTATGTCTATTCATGAGTATGGTAACACACATGGGAAAATTGCTACCTCACCTAGTGGAGTAGTCAAAACCATTGTGAGATCTCCTGAGTCCACAAAATTCCTGGTATTGGGGAACTAAACAGAGTCAGGCATTTAGAGAAATAGAACAAGACCTGAACACCCATCACTTTTGGCCCTATATAACTCAAATCAAACCACCACACTTTCGGCTGATGTCTCACCCTACGGGATTGTCATAGGTTTGTCCCCCACTTTGAACTTTAGCGTCCAAAAGGTGGGGACCTGCATGTACCCTTCTAAGCTTAATTCCTAGCTTAGATCTGATAGTGCTGCCACCAACCAAAAATATAGTGTTTTGATACACTTTCCATTCCCCCCAAACCTTCCCTGGGGAACCCAAGACCCAAACCCCTTGGGTCTTAACACAAGGGGAAATAAACCATTCCCCCACCTTTCCCCTCCCAGACTTTCCCTCCCTTGGTTACCCTGAGAGGCTACACTGATCCCACCTCCTTGGATCTTAAAAAAAACAAAGAGGAATTCACTATCCCCCCCCATCAATTCCTGGTGAGTCCAGACCCAATTTCCTGGATTTTAAAACAAAGAAAAATCAATCAGGTTCTTAAAAAGAAAGCTTTTAATTAAAGAAAAAGAAAAAAGTAAAATTTATCTCTGTAAAATCAGGATGGAAAAATGTTTACAGGGTATTCAGTTCATATAACCTAGAGGGACTTCCTCCCCGCTTCTAAGTTTCAAAGTTACAGCAAACAGAGGTAAAAAATCCTTCCAGCAAAAGAAACATTTACAGGTTGAGAAAACAAACATAAGACTACACGCTTTCCTGGCTGGGTACTTACAAAATTAAAACATGAGACTGATTTTAGAAAGATTTGGAGAGCCTGGATGGACGTCTGGTCCCTCTCATGTCCCGAGAGTGAACAACCCCCAAACAAAGAACACAAACAAAGACTTCCCTCCAACAAGATTTGAAAGCATCTTGTCCCTTCACTGGTCCTCTGGTCAGGTGTCAGCCAGGTTTACTGAGCTTCTTAACCCTTTACAGGTAAAAGAGACATTAACCCTTAACTATCTGTTTATGACAGGGATACAGCAAGTCCTCCTTCAGGAACAGTCTCCTTTACTCTGGTGTCCAGGAGTGCATGCTTCATGAGCACTCACCAATACAGAGCAGTGCCATGCGCCAATAGAAAAAGAGGTCCTGGCCATTATATGGGCTTGTGAACAGTTCAGAGACCTTCTTGTGGGAACAACATTTCACGTGGAAACTGCTCACAAATGATTAGTCTCTTTCCTAGGTTAAAAAAAAACCCTAGATGAGTTACCACCTAGGACATTGATATTCAAACTGAGGCTTGTAAGCCACAAGTGTTTCCTGTGGCTTTTTGCAGCACATGATATTAAAACACTGTGTGACTTAATTATTAACAAGTATGAGTTATTAACAAATCAGGATGCTTTTGCTATGTTATCAGCCAATTGTAGTTGCTAAAATACTACTATTTGGTCAGTCATTTTGCTGTGAGAATTATATATATGAAAATAGTAAATGAAATGATGAATTCACACGACTGTGACTCTTTTGGGTAATGATGGCTAATTTGGCTCCTGAACCACTGAGGTCTGAGTATCGCTGACTTAGGATATAACATTTTAGAATGAGACTGATGAAGATTTAGTTCTCGTTTACTCAGATGATGGGAAAGAGCCTCACTATAGCTGATATGATCTCCAGTCCCCAATCCCAGATGCACCACAGGAAGCGAGGAAACAGGAGGAGCTGCTCATGGAAGGTTTTGTATATGACAGGGGTTGGCAACCTTTCAGAAGTGGTGTGCTGAATCTTCATTTATTCACTCAGATTTAAGGTTTCGCACGCCAGTAATAAATTTTGAGGTTTTTAGAAGGTCTCTTTCTATAAGTCTATAATATATAACTAAACTATTGTTGTCTGTAAAGTAAATAAGGTTTTTTAAATGTTAAAGAAGCTTCATTTAAAATTAAATTAAAATGCAGAGCCCCCTGGACCGGTGGCCAGGACCCGGGCAGTGTGAGTGCCACTGAAAATCAGCTCGTGTGCTGCCTTCGGCACCCAAGCCGTAGGTTGCCTACCCCTGGTATATGCAGTACTTAATACTTTATCAATCACAGAAAAACACCTGTAAGAACTGAAAAATAAACAAGAGAGAGGTGAATCATAGAATCATAGAAGATTAGGGTTGGAAAGGACCTCAGGAGGTCATCTAGTCCAATCCTCTGCTCAAATCAGGACCAACACCAACTAAATCATCCCAGCCAGGGCTTTGTCAAGTCGGGCCTTAAAAACCTCTAAGGATGGAGATTCCACCACCTCCCTAGGTAACCCATTCCAGTGATTCACCACCCTCCTAGTGAAATAGTGTTTCATAATATCCAACCTAGACCTCCCCCACTGCAACTTGAGACCATTGCTTCTTGTTCTGTCATCAGCCACCACTGAGAACAGCCAAGCTCCATCCTCTTTGGAACCCCCCTTCAGTTAGTTGAAGGCCGCTATCAAATCCCCCTCCCTCTTCTCTTCTGCAGACTAAATAATCCCAGTTCCCTTAGCCTCTCCTTGTAAGTCATGTGTCCCTGCCCCCTAATAATTTTCGTTGCCCTCCACTGGACTCTCTCTAATTTGTCCATGTCCCTTCTGTGGTGGGTAGGGGGGACCAAAACTGGACGCAGTACTCCAGGTGTGGCCCCACCAGTGCCAAATAGAGGGGAATAATTACTTCCCTCGATCTGCTGGCAATGCTCCTAATAATGCAGCCCAATATGCCATTGGCCTTCTTGGCAACGAGGGCACAATGCTGACTCATATCCAGTTTCTTGTCCACTGTAATCCCCAGGTCCTTTTCTGCAGAACTGCTGCTTAGCCAGTCGCTCCCCAGCCTTTAGCGGTGAATGGGATTCTTCCTTCCTAAGTGCAGGACTCTGAACTTGTCCTTCTTGAACCTCATCAGATTTCTTTTGGCCCAATCCTCCAGTTTGTCTAGGTCTGTTAATTTTTGTTTACATGTTTGCCAAATTATTATGTATAAAAGTTAAAATAAGTTCTGTAAATCAAAAGGCCATTTTGTTTTGGTAAAAGGACAAGGCAACCTCCATTTTGGGTCATGTTCTTGTTCCTCAGTACCTCGAAAAGGCGGGAAAATGGAAAGAGCAGGAATCTGACCTTGCCCAGCAACAGCTTCCTATAAAGACCAATGAGGGGAGGGGCCAGGGGCACTGGCTCTTGAGCTTTTGAGCTGTCAGAAGTTCAGGTGTCTAGCTGTCTCTCGTAGTGCGGTACAATCTTGGCACTGGCTATTGGCCTGCAATAGTTACTTACTAATTAAGATGGGGATAAGAACATAAGAACATAAGAAAGGCCGTACCGGGTCAGACCAAAGGTCCATCCAGCCCAGTATCTGTCTACCGACAGTGGCCAACGCCAGGTGCCCCCGAGGGAGCGAACCCAACAGGCAACGATCAAGTGATCTCTCTCCTGCCATCCATCTCCATCCTCTGACGAACAGAGGCTAGGGACACCATTCTTACCCATCCTGGCTAATAGCCATTTATGGACTTAGCCACCATGAATTTATCCAGTCCCCTTTAAACATTGTTATAGTCCTAGCCTTCACAACCTCCTCAGGTAAGGAGTTCCACAAGTTGACTGTGCGCTGCGTGAAGAAGAACTTCCTTTTATTTGTTTTAAACCTGCTGCCTATTAATTTCACTTGGTGACCCCTAGTTCTTGTATTATGGGAATACGTAAATAACTTTTCCTTATCCACTTTCTCAACATCACTCATGATTTTATATACCTCTATCATGTCCCCCCTTAGTCTTCTCTTTTCCAAACTGAAGAGTCCTAGCCTCTTTAATCTTTCCTCATATGGGACCCTCTCTAAACCCCTAATCATTTTAGTTGCTCTTTTCTGAACCTTTTCTAGTGCTAGAATATCTTTTTTGAGGTGAGGAGACCACATCTGTACACAGTATTCGAGATGTGGGCGTACCATGGATTTATATAAGGGCAATAATATATTCTCAGTCTTATTCTCTATCCCCTTTTTAATGATTCCTAACATCCTGTTTGCTTTTTTGACCGCCTCTGCACACTGCGTGGACATCTTCAGAGAACTATCCATGATAACTCCAAGATCTTTTTCCTGACTCGTTGTAGCTAAATTAGGGTTGTTTGTTTGTTGTTTTAGGAAAGCAAACTTGCATACATGGACCTGGTCTGATTAGTTAGATCAATCGTGCACTCAGGACGACGCAAAGCGGGTTAGGGTGGGAGTTAAGATAGGGATACGTACCTGTCTATTTCATCTGTCGTCCACGATCGGTGCTCATCACTGGCTTCTGTTATTTGGATCCTGCAGCCAAGTGCGTGCTTGGGGCGGCATGCCATGGGGGGCACTCTGCCGGTCACCAGGAGGGCGGCAGGCAGGGTGTCTTCGGCGGCATGCCTGCGGAGGGTCCGCTGTTCCCATGGCTCTGGAGCCGCGGGACCGGCGACCGGCAGAGCACCCCCCGCGGCATGCCGCTGTGCTTGGGGCGGCGAAATGTCTAGAGCCGCCCCTGCCTGCAGCGCCTTCATCGCTGACATCTGTAAAGGTAGAAGAATGTCTTGTATTATAAGTGCACGTGTGTACCTGTGTGTTATTCCGAATCTCCAGAATCATTAATCCATTCCTCTTTCCCTTCTTTTCTTTCCCCTTAGCAAATAAAGTGGTGTTGTTTATTTTATATTTGTGTGTGTGTGGAGTTCATTAATGTCAGCTCTGATAGATGGGCTTAAAAGGGGGACTCAGCGGGAGATAAACTGTAAGGCTCCTCGAGATCTTCTGATCAGTTCTGCCTAGAGAAAAATGAATCCTTACAACTCTGGACCCTATCCGTACCCTCCAGCCTATCTAATCTCCCCCCAGTTTAGTGTCATCTGTGAACTTGCTGAGGGTGCAAGTAATCCCATCATCCAGATCATTGATAAAGATGTTGAACAAAACCGGCCCCAGGACCAATCCCTGGGGCACTTCGCTTGATACCAGCTGCCAACTAGACATCGAGCCATTGATCACTACCTGTTGAGCTCGACAGTCTAGCCAGTTTATAGTCCATTAATCCAATCCATACTTTAACTTGCTGGCAAGAATACTGTGGGAGACTGTATCAAAAGCTTTGCTAAAGTCAAGATATATCACATATGCCGCTTTCCCCATATCCGCAGAGCCAGTTATCTCTTCATAGAAGGCAATCAGGTGATTGAAGTACTGATATGAGTCATGATCCATTGCAGAGAGGGCAGGACAACCCAGACAAAGCAAGAAACATCTATGCACCTATATGAGTGGCATTGGGGGATCTTACCATAAACCAAGGTCTATTGTTGAAGGAGTCCAGACTGGTTATCCCTACATCAGTGCAACAGAAAATGTTTGACACAATACATGACTCACACCAAGTTATTACAAAATGTAGCGGGAGAGCTAACCAGTCTGTTTGATGACCTGACCTGAGTAAACAACTACAAGAGAGTTGGGAAATGTGATGTTTGTGCTCCCATTGAGTACCAACACATTGGAACTGTTACTACATCCACTCTCCCAGATAGACCATTGCAGAAAGTCAGGACTGACCTTTTGCATCTCTATAATACAACTTATCCTTTGGTGACTGATTAGTGTTCAAGATTTATTGAAATTGCTAACTTGCTCATCATGACATCAAGTGCAGTTGTGGAGAAGATAAAACCCATCTTTGCCCATTTGGGGATTCCAGAGCAAGTAGTTTCTGACAGTTTTCCTGTGAGACTGTTCAGAGATTTGTTGAGACCTACAGTTTGTCACATCACATCCAGGACCTTGTTCCCCCAGAGTAATGAAGAAGCAGAATGTGCAGTAAAAATTTTAAAACAACTCCTCTCTAAATCCTCAGATCCTCAACTCACTGTGTTAGCATATCAGTCAACATCAAATGTATTCAGCCCTGCAGAGCTGTTGATGGAGATGAAGCTGCAGTCCACTATTCCAACTACCCTTTCCCAAGTAAACCCTTGTTGGGCTGACTTCCCAAGATTACAGAAGAAGGAAGATCAATATAAAACTGCCAGAGGAGGGACTTTGAGAGGCACCAGAGAGTCAAATTCTTGAGAGTACTGAATCCAGGAGATCATGTGTGGGTGAAAGACTCTCAAGAAAAGGAAACAGTGTAGAGATATGCCAGAACCCCTAGATCCTACTTCATTAGTGTGTCAGCTGGAATCATCCACTGGAGCCAGTGTCATCTCGGTGAGTAACCTCAGGAACCTCCAGTACACCCTGATCCTTACCCTGAGATAGAACCTGTGAACAGCACCCTACCTGCCCATGTAGAACTGCCAGAATATCCTCAAGATCCTTTCCCTGCAAGGAGGTATACAGCTAGAGGTATATGTAGTCCTGGAGGATTACCTAAGAGTTTGGGGATCCAAGAAAGTCAGAGGGCTAGGAGCCAAATGCCATAAAGGGGCAGAACAAATCCCTAATAAAAGGCTGAAGGTTTGGACAATTTCCCCTGTCTTTTTCCTAGGGTTGTTTCTTTGGATGCATGTTGATATTTTATTTAGTTACATGGTCGTGGTGTTTATTGGAAAGTTTGGATAAAAGCTTAACACCCTTTCTCTTCAGGAAGGGGGTTGTGGTGTTAGTTGCGAAAAGATAGAGCCGCTAGGGGGCATATAGCCAGGAGAGATAAGCCTGTGCAATAAGAAGTAAAGTCAGTCTTGTATTCGCTTGTCCTATGGTGTTCTGGATCTCTCTAAACTCCACATAGCTGAAGCCCGATGCAGCTGACCTGTGCCATATCCTGTAACTAATCCCATAAACCACCCTGTTACCAGCCCATTCTTTCTGCACGTGGTTGTAGTCACTGCAAAGAATGAAAAGCCTGTAGGAAATCTTTTAATTTGTCTTTAAAATAATTTTCTTAACATCTTACAATAAAGCTGACATATTTCCAGACAGATGGGTCACCTCCCATCAAATAGTAGTTCAAATGCTGGGATGCTGAGCCTTGAAAAGGTTTGTTATGTGACAGCAAAGCCACTTGAATACAGCTGGTGAAACAGAGATGTTTTTGTATCTCCTGTATGGTTTTCTATCTTCCCCGCAGGTTAGATGATTAACTTTAGAAAATGAAATAAACAATTTGCCTCTAAACTTCCTAAACTTTACAGTTAGTCCTTTGTCAAACAATCAAATGTTACACAAGCTGTGCAGGGATTTAATAATGTACCAAACACAGGTTTTTAATATTGGGAAGAACAGCTGGTGAAGTTTGGTGACTTAAAGTTTTCAGTGAAAAATGCAAATGCAGCAGCACCAAAATGTTTTGCAAATTCATGTTGGTTTCACCAAATTGTTTCAGTAGAAAAAAGCACACTAAGCTATTCCCCCGCAAATTGAAATGTTTTGATTTGTCCATTCAAAGTGACTTTTTGTATTCAAAATTTCCTTTAATTTTATTTTTTTAAATCAAAAACATTAAAAAATGCTGATAATTGAACCAAAGCATTTCAGTTTGTGTTGGACAACACATTTTTTGACCCAAAGCATTTTTTTTTAAATTGCCAGCAAACTGAAAAATCTGTTTTCATAGCTGTATTAGGAAGTGCATGCTAAAAATTATGACCCACATTTTCCTGTGCCTTTGTGCTATGCTCCCTGTGCAAAGTAGTCCTAAAACTGACATATCTGGCTGGGAGGAACAACACCAGTGTATGGAATCCTCTGATGGTGCTGAGCCAACATAATAGCACCTATCTGAACTCCTTTCTCCTTGAAGTCAGTGTAGATAGCGTGGTCACAGCAATCTGGCCCTGTAAACCCTCTGTCCCAGCAATCTCTAGTAATTGTTGTTTGGGATTAGTGAGAGAAGATGGGTGAAATAACATCCTATATTGGACCAACTTCTGTTGGTGAGAGAGACAAGCTTTCGAGCCACACAGAGCTCTTCTTCAGGATTTGGAAAGGTCTTTGGGATTAGTGACAACTAAGGGTGCAGGGGCTGCTGCTGGCTCTGGAGCTTCCCAAGTAGCTCAGACAGCCCCTGGGCCAATCGAACCAGCCACTGCTGAGGCAGTCTCTGTCCACTGCCCCACCCTCACCCCCAGCAGCTGCACGAGGAGTTTGGGTGTGAGTAGGGGCTCAGGGCTGGGGGTTGGGGCCAGGGAGGGGGTTGAGGGAGGCGGTGCTTACCTTCAGGGGGCTCCCTGGACTTGACAACATGTCCCTCCCTCAGCTCCCAGCTCCACTCACTACCTCTGTCCGCAGGCACCACCCCCGCAGCTCCCATTGGCTGTGGTGACATAAAGCCATGTTTTGAATTGTATTTTTTCAACTTTTAAAGAATTTCCTTTGCTTTCTCAACTAAAGTCATTATGACATTATCAATTATTAAATTACTTAGATTAAAGACCAGGGCACAAAACCTAAGATCCTTTCTCAGGATCTGATCTTGCAACCCTAGCACACATAAGTAGTACCATATTTCCTGGGTAGTCTCATTGGTTTCAATGGGACTGCTCACAGGAATACACACTATGCCAGGTAGTATATGTTTGCAGGATTGGCCCCTCAAAATCTGGCTCCAAGTCATGCCTTCCCAAACAAAAACCTATGGATGGCCTTTAAGATAAGCAAATAATTGCAAGTTTCCACCCATAGTTTCCAGTAAATCACCTGGTAAGGGGATCTGGTACACAAAACAATATCATGGAAGGATAGGGGAAGAGACAGACCATCAGAAGGAACATGAAGTGTGAGACTGGAGGAAACACACAGCAGCCCTGTGGATCTGCTTGTCCTTGGTTGGGTACACAGCTTTGACGTTTGAGCACTTCAGACACTTATTGCTTCAGGGGCAAGGATAATAAGATGGCAGGTAGAGGGACTTCAACTCCAGGCAGCCAAAAGCATGGTGACAGACAGACAAGCACATAAATTTAATATGCTAAATTGAAGCACTGTTTCTGCTACTCTGCTGACCTATTATGCTTTATAGAGCAGCTGTCACCTAACTACAACCTCTTCCTGCCTGCAATGCCCCTTGAACTCCCTTATGGAGGTTTCAGTGGGGCTAAACCAGGCAGCCCAACTTCAGTACGAGTCTGATAGTCTATCTGAGCCTGCTTTCTGCACACTTCATTCAGCCCAGGATCAAAGATGACACGGTTATAAATTAATTTCCCCCTCTCGTCTCATGGAGTCTGGGTGCTGGAGGTTTATTTTCTAGGCTATCCTTGTACTGCTACAGATATCTTTAGATTATCTCAAAAATGACTGGCTTTAATTTCAGAAATTAAAACAAAAAAAAAACCCCACAAACCCCAAAACAACTCCCCCCCACTACCTTCTCCACCATAAAATCAAAACAAAAAAAAACAAGTTTTTTGTTTTAGGGGCTCAATCCACCCTTCTTTACATAGATGCAACTCTCATTGAAACCAGTGGAACTACCCACACTAGCACACACATGGTAGTAAGCAGAAAGAAGTAGCATTCTACCTGTGTAACAAAGGGCAGAGTTGAACTGACTGATGTACTGAAAATGACCTGTCCTAAGCAGAAATATTGTATAATATGGGGAAAGTTACAATTGGGTCAAGTCAAATGCACGTTGAGCCTTATGTATACAACATTCCACATTTTAAAACATTAATAAACTTTTATAATTCACATTTTAATGCAGCAATTGTTTTTGCTATTTCCAACCGGTGGATTGAAGAATAGCTTTTTACACATACATTGAACACATTATTTCTATTCTACTCATTATTACAATTGCTCGTCCTTTAAAGCGGTGGCAAATTTGTTTAAATTTGTGCACAGCAGATGCTTCAATTTCTTGATGTGAGAACTAAATCATTGCCATACTGTTCCGAGAAGAGAAGATTTCCTATTTCTGTTAAATTAATATTAATCAGCATCATTTTCATCCTGGCAAAAATATCAATTCAACAATTAAAAATAAATCCTTTTTTGAAAATCGGAGGCCCGGGTTCTAGTATTAAAAATGCAAAGGGTCCCATTTTCCCCTACAGGGAAATCTGGAGTCCACAGCCATCGAGTATGCTCCTAATTCTTCTGCTGGGGGAACAGGGCACAATGTTTTTCCTCTGGCTAAAGAGGCAGGGGTCCCTCTCATCCAAACCTGTGGCCATGCCTTGTGTCTACACTCCCACCTGGCTAATCACCTCGCTGCTGCTCCTTGGTAGGCATACCCTCACACTTCACAGGTTGCTAGATCTCCTGACCACTGCCTCTAAAATCTGCATGTGCTGGGTATAGATTATTAGGGTTGGAAGGGACCTCAAGAGATCATCTAGTCCAACCCCCTGCTCAAAGCAGGACTAATCCCCAAATGGCCCCCTCAAGGATTGAATTCACAATCCTGGGTTTAACAGGCCAATGCTCAAACCACTGAGCTATCCCTCCCCCTTGCTATGCTTCAATAGCAAGGAGAGGGAACCTGCAGAAGTTACTGTAGGCTCAATGTACAGTAATTTTACGAGGGTTTGTCTCATAGGAGTGTTTGTGTGCGCGCACATGCATGTGTGCAGTCAGGAGAAGAGTAACTGGTGATTTCTACTACCACCGTACCCTTTCTCCACCCATGTACCAAGGATCCCCCTAAACCAGGGCCGGCTTTAGGCTGATTCCCCCGATTCCCTGGAATCGGGCCCTGCACTCGCACCTAAGAGGGCCCCGCTCCGGGGGGTCTTTGGCATTTCGGTGGCAGGGGATCTGTGCTGGGGGTCTTCAGCAGCATTTCTATGGCGGGGGTTCCTTCGGTGCCACAGAGGATCCAGAGCCGAACCCCCTGCTGCCAAAGTGCTGAAGCCCCGGACCACCGCTGGGTATTCGAATCGGGCGCCACGGGTCATAAAGCTGGCCCTGCCCTAAGCCTTTTGCAGGGGAAGGAGAAGAGAAGAGCAGGCCATGGAGGGACAGTCACCACTTTGTTACTCCTCACACTAGGGCTGTCAGGAGTCCAGTTTTCAACTGCTAAAAGTCCAGTCGGTGGTGCAGTGGGACTGAGGCAGGCTTCCTGGTTCTGCGTGGCTCCAGGAAGCGGCTGGCATGTCCAGCTCCTAGGTGCAGGGGCAGCTATGGATCCTCTGCACAGAATTCTCTGCCCCCATCCCGAGCACCGACTCTGCAGCTCCCATTGGCTGGCAATACAAGTCAATGGTGAGTACACAGCAGTTGGGACATCTGCAGTGCCTTTAAAGTTCATGAAGAAGGGTATTTCCAAACATAGGGGTAACCAAAACTCTTGTTTTACCTCCTGCTGCAGTATGTTAGTGGCGTTTGCCAGAGTTGGCTACCCCGCTGAAAAAAACAATGATCTGATCCACTTGGGTGAATTCTGTGTTCCACTGAAGATGAATTTGTAGGGAAATACTGCCGGGAAAAGAAATAAGACACCACAATCCTGCAAATACTGTACTGTTCAGTCAGTTTTCATAAAGATATGCCATTGAGATAAATTTGACCTCAAAGTTTGTTTCTTTTATTGTACAAAAGCTCTCTTTTAAAACAACAACAACAACAACAAAACACTTTTGGGAAAAAAACCCTCTACATTTTAAAATTCCATCGAAAGTTGTTTTTAAAAATAAATAAAAAGTAAATCAATATCCATCTGCAATGTCTGTACTCAAACACTGCAACACTGGTTATCAGCAAAAGAATAACTACTTGGTCTTTTTCATAT
Source organism: Mauremys mutica (assembly GCF_020497125.1). NCBI lineage: Eukaryota > Metazoa > Chordata > Testudines > Geoemydidae > Mauremys > Mauremys mutica. Next base: position 36,638,020 of record NC_059072.1, on the reverse strand, counting down.
TCTACGCTGAGAGAAATAAAACATGCAAACAAAGAAAAAACAAACAAATCCCTGTTTCAGTGATGATATTGTGAAATGATTTAATAAAAGTAAAGATCTTTGAGATTTAAGATGCCTTCTGTCCTTAAGTCACCTCCTTTGTGGCTGAGAACTGCAGTATTTCAAAGTGTGATCAGTATTAAATGCCACATGTGCTGCAAAAGCTAGGTTGAAGGTTGTCCGAATACCGTTATTTCTCAATTCCCTTGTTGCATCACTTATTCAAACTAATTTTAATGTTTAATTTTCGTGCTTTTTCATCTAATCTATTTATCTGTCTAATCTTAGGTATTTAGAGCATTTTCCAATACTCACGCAATCTAATAGTAGTCTTTCCAGTGATTATAATGGAATTAATTAGGCCCTATACAAAGCCTTCAGAATATTTAAATATTGAACAGTAGTAAACTCTGTAAAAAGAACATAAAATTTAGGAATTTGGGACTCTTCTTCCTCCTGACACCAAAATAAAATAAAGTTAAAAAAAAGCCATTTTTTTCATTACTTTACATTCTGTTTCCAGAGACCTCTTTTTGAAAATGTTTAAGTGCATTGAGGCCTGTTGATTGCAACTCTGTGGCACAGATAGAAACCAATGCCTCATAAAACATTAATAAAGCAAAATGTTGACATAATATATTATAATTCTTATGGATCCACAGCCTGGAGAGATCAGCAAGCAGATGTTCAGTATAATGCATTATTACTGTCCTGAAAGAATTATTACTATATACTGAGTCAATCAACAATATGTAGTTATTATAAAGTTAATAGAGAGAAATTCACTAGTCCCATATCTGAATAGCAAACCTGCAGAGGCAAGATAGCTAAATTTTAAATGTTAGCATGGATATCCTAGCAAAATTTCATTATTAATATATAGGGTTAGGTTGTGCAACCATCATGTGAGTGAGCAATTATTCACCTGTGTGGTACCACTGACTACTTACATGAGTTAAGTGTTCAGCTGTGTTAGTAACTATTGTACAACCTAGTTCAAAAGAAACCTGGTTATTGTTAAAGCATCAAAGTCGCAGCAACAACAAACTTAAGAGTCATGTTAGCTACCAAAATATGCTGCGGTTTTGACTAAGTTTTGCAAGCAAATTTCCACCTGAGCCAAAAACTGTGAAGCCAATAGTTATAATGGGACAAATCCATCTCTGGTGGCCTTCCACTGACCCAGTAATTTAAAACCTGCACAAACCCTTCACAACCTATTCAATTTATTCATAAATGATCTGGAGAAAGGGGTAAACAGTGAGGTGGCAAAGTCTGCAGATGATACTAAACTGCTCAAGATAGTTAAGACAAAAGCAGATTGTGAAGAACTTCAAAAAGATCTCACAAAACTAAGTGATTGGGCAACAAAATGGCAAATGAAATTTAATGTGGATAAATGTAAAGTAATGCACATTGGAAAAAATAACCCCAACTATACATACAACATGATGGGGGCTAATTTAGCTACAACGAGTCAGGAGAAAGATCTTGGAGTTATCGTGGATAGTTCTCTGAAGATGTCCACGCAATGTGCAGAGGCGGTCAAAAAAGCAAACAGGATGTTAGGAATCATTAAAAAGGGGATAGAGAATAAGACTGAGAATATATTATTGCCCTTATATAAATCCATGGTACGCCCACATTTCGAATACTGTGTACAGATGTGGTCTCCTCACCTCAAAAAAGATATTCTAGCACTAGAAAAGGTTCAGAAAAGAGCAACTAAAATGATTAGGGGTTTAGAGAGGGTCCCATATGAGGAAAGATTAAAGAGGCTAGGACTCTTCAGTTTGGAAAAGAGAAGACTAAGGGGGGACATGATAGAGGTATATAAAATCATGAGTGATGTTGAGAAAGTGGATAAGGAAAAGTTATTTACTTATTCCCATAATACAAGAACTAGGGGTCACCAAATGAAATTAATAGGCAGCAGGTTTAAAACAAATAAAAGGAAGTACTTCTTCACGCAGCGCACAGTCAACTTGTGGAACTCCTTACCTGAGGAGGTTGTGAAGGCTAGGACTATAACAATGTTTAAAAGGGAACGGATAAATTCATGGTGGCTAAGTCCATAAATGGCTATTAGCCAGGATGGGTAAGAATGGTGTCCCTAGCCTCTGTTCGTCAGAGGATGGAGATGGATGGCAGGAGAGAGATCACTTGATCATTGCCTGTTAGGTTCACTCCCTCGGGGGCACCTGGCATTGGCCACTGTCGGTAGACAGATACTGGGCTAGATGGACCTCTGGTCTGACCCGGTACGGCCTTTCTTATGTTCTTATGTTCTTATGTAACCTTGCACGACAAAGAGGATTCAAAGCAGCTGTGCACACCATAGCTAGTGCTGAGGCACCTCAGGTATGGACTAGCACCTCACCTATGTAAATAGCAATGCAGAGTACTCCTTTCCTCTGATTCTTCTGCACATCCAGTGCCTTCATACAAACAAAGAAGCGGAACGGGCAGTATGAGGTATGGGTTGTCGGAGCGTAGGGATAGCCATGGGTGAACTGACTTGCATACTGGATTTTGGCCCCTTTATTTGGGTGTGGAGAAGCCATGGAACAGAAGAAAAATTACTCTTGTTTCATAGGAGGGAATGACAGGACATTTAAGGGAGGCTACAGGCCTAGACTGGCTCATTTCCAGTGCAGAACCAAGGCATTCTGGGCTTCATAGTACCAGGGGGACAGTGGGATTTGTACGATTGCTGATAAATGGGGCTGGGTTATCAAGATCTTGGGGGGGGTGGGGGGAAACCAATGTCATCTCTGAATGGTCCTGCAAAAATGTATGCAACATTAGTGAGTGTTGTAGGAACAGCGTGATGAGTGCCTTGAATTCCCAAGAATCACTCTTGCAGGATAGAGCCCCTGAGGTGGTTAGAGGCATCCAGGGTGGGAAATAGTGCTGCCTAAATGAGTGAGTTTTTTCCTGCACCTATTAAATGGACTCTGGTATATCCAAGTTCAGAACTGGGGCCCCTGTTTAAAGCAAATTCTGACATAACTCTAATTATTATTATTTATTAATTTATTTATGAATGGTGCTATAACTGTATGAATAGTATCACAGAAAAATGGTGGAGTTGCTGCTTCCTTTTCATTAAATTCCTTAATAACATTCTAGCCATAATCAGCAGCTATAAATACCCCAAATACATTTTCAGCAGTAAAATAATGCATCATGTTTCACCACGTTCATCCACCAAAGGATAATTTATGTACTTTAATGGGGTATTTTGTCAAAAACGTGTACATCTTAATCTTCAAGGTTTATAATCTCTTGATGTCAATGTTGCAGAATGTGTGTTATTGGGTGAAGCCTTTGGGGAAAAAAAACCAACCTCATCTTTTAGGGACCAATTCTACAAACACTTACATGACATGAGTACTCCCATTGAACTCCAGATGACTATGCCCGTTTTCAGGATCAAGCCATGAGTTTATGAATGCAATATGTCTCTAACAAATAGTCTTCAAAGCAGAGAGCTGGAGCAGCAGCGCTTTTGAATTACTTCATCTGTAATGTTCATTTTAGACCTGTTATGTCTCCAATGCTTTCGTGCGTATCCAATGTAATGTGTCCATTAATTTCATAGGTTGTGATCTATAGCCTCTGCTGGTACATTATTCATTCCTGTAAAATAGATGTTTTCTTTCACATGTGAATACAGAATTGAAGTCATTACCAGCTTTCTTCTTTGTGGTGTCAGCTTGGTATCGAAAACAATAATGCTTTGAAAGGACTGAAGTATCTTTTGTTTTTGTTTGGAATTGTAAACAAATAAATATAACCATATAGTGGAGCAAGAGAATGTAAATAGAATGTGATTATAGTACAGACTTTCTTTCCCTTTCCCCCTTTCTCCCTTATCATCTGTATTGCAGCAAAAATCTATCACTGACAATGTCCAGACATATCTTTCACTATGCTTTCAAAACTACCACAGTCAGAGCCCTCACTAGATACCATTCCTTCTCTAAAACTGACCCGTGTGATCTGGGGCAAGAACCTTAGCCTTATTTTGTGTCTCTGCTTTCCCATCTGTAAAATGGGGTAATGCTCGTGAAAATCAGGACTGCTGAAGTTAGTTTAGTTTCTGTTGGATAACTACATATGCCAACGTGGTGATACTCAAGAGAGAAGCTCATACTGAAGCATTACTTTCTGTTACCTCAGTCATTATTGCCCAGTTAATGTCCAGGGCAGTGGTTGCTGAAGTCATATGCATCATTGGCATTCATGAAAACCTTAACATAAAAAGGACAGAAGTTAAAGGCAGTGGTGCCTGCAGCCATACACATGTTATGCATTGTGTGTACCACTGGAGTACAGGGCCCCCTGGGGGGGAGGTGCCTCAGGCCCCCAGGGGGCTCCCAAACTTTATGGCATGGTGGCCTGGCATGCAGGGTTGCAGCGCCACTCAGGTTTGGCCTGCTGGCCCTTTGGCGGAGGGGGTTCTTATCCAAACCAGAGTGTCACTGTGACCCTCTGCATGGGGTCAAAGAGCCACTCACTGAAATTCGGCCTGGCAGCCCCTCTGTCATGACATTTTAAATTAAGTAAATTGTGCAACCATGTAAAAAGTTCTTTCTGGGGTTATCCCTGGCTAAGGGGACACTGGCCTGTGTTAGGTGAATTCTGGGACAAGAGATCTGTTGAGGCGGATTCTTTCCTGCACTATATCTCCACTAGGCATGGGGTGGGAACTGCATCAGGGTTATGGATAAGGCTCTTTGAATCTCAGGGCAAACCCAGACCTGACGATGTTTGCAGTTGCTCCCAATCAGCTTTAAGCTATTTGACTAGTTTAGGGTTATTATCAGTCCCAAAGCCAGAGGAGGATTGCTGTGGTGGAATGGAAATCCAACACCAGCCCTCCATCAGGAGTTGGGGGGATCAAGGAACAGTGTCTAACAGTTGTACAGAACCAGTTCTCTGGGCCTTTGTGTGGAATACAGCACCTTTGTGCAAAGGGACCAACCCAGCTTGAGGACGTGGCCTACCATCTTGTTGCTAGAGGGCTGGGGTTAGGGTTGAAGGACGGATCAACAATGAAGCCGTCTTGTAAGAGTAGTATTATCTGGTGAGGTTAGATATCTTCATGACTGCAAGATGGTAAAACACTGTCCTTGAGGCTGAAAAGATTTTTTCTATGCTATTGGGAAGTATCTGTGCTTAGAATGGGTCAACTGAAAAGGACTGTACGTGGAAAACAACTGGTCAATTTAGTTGACAGGTATCAAAACAGATGCGGCATACAGAGAAAGTCATAAATGTAGAGTTAGCCAATAATGGAATGTACCATACAAGGAGTAAATGGAATGACTCATCATCAAAATAACTTGACAGGCCAAATCATAGGCATTTTTGAGTCCAGTAAATATGCATCTCTTAACATAGAATCATAGAATATCAGGGTTGGAAGGGACCTCAGGAGGTCATCTAGTCCAACCCCCTGCTCAAAGCAGGACCAATCCCCAACTAAATAATCCCAGCCAGAGCTTAAAAACTTCTAAGGAAGGAGATTCCACTATTTCCCTAGGTAACCCATTCCAGTGCTTCACCACCCTCCTAGTGAAATAGTGCTTCCTAATATCCAACCTAAACCTCCCACACTGCAACTTGAGACCATTACTTCTTGTTCTGTCACCTGGTACCACTGAGAACAGTCTAGATCCATCCTCTTTGGAACCCCCTTTCAGGTAGTTGAAAGCAGCTATCAAATCCCCCCTCATTCTTCTCTTCTGCAGACTAAACAATCCCAGTTCCCTCAGCCTCTCCTCATAAGTCATGTGCTCCAGCCCTCTAATCATTTTTGTTGCCCTCTGCTGGACTCTTTCCAATTTTTCCACATCCTTCTTGTAGTATGGGGCCCAAAACTGGACACAGTACTCCAGATGAGGCCTCACCAATGTCAAATAGAGGGGAATGATCACGTCCCTCGATCTACTGGTAATGCCCTTATTTATACAGCCCAAAATGTCGTTAGCCTTCTTGGCAACAAGGGCACACTGTTGACTCATATCCAGCTTCTCGTCCACTGTAACCCCTAGGTCCTTTTCTGCAGAACTGCTGCCTAGCCACTTGGTCCCTAGTCTGTAACAGTGAATGGGATTCTTCCTAAGTCCTAAGTGCAGGACTCTGCACTTTTCCTTGTTGAACCTCATCAGATTTCTTTTGGCCCAATCCTCTAATTTGTCTAGGTCCCTCTGTATCCTATCCCTACCCTCAAGCATCTCTACCACTCCTCCCAGTTTAGTGTCATCTGCAAACTTGTTGAGGGTGCAGTCCATGCCAGCCTCCAGATCATTAATGAAGATATTGAACAAAACCGGCTCCAGGACTGACCCTTGGGGCACTCTGCTTGATACCGGCTGCCAATTAGACATGGAGCCATTGATCACTACCCGTTGAGCCTGACGATCTAGCCAGCTTTCTATCCACCTTATAGTCCATTCATCCAGCCCATACTACTTTAACTTGCTGGCAAGAATATTGTGTGAGACCATATCAAAAGCTTTGCTGAAGTCAAGGAATAACACATCCACTGCTTTCCCCTCATCCACAGAGTCAGTTATCTCATCATAGAAGGCAATTAGGCTAGTCACCCCTCCATTCCAGGGCAACAGAGCCAAAAATGTTGGGTCAATTTTTTTCTCTCTTCTACACTATGGTAGTCCAGAGTAACTCCATTTATATCAATAAAAAGTCTTTGACTTTCCTCTATTGTAACTAAGAGCAGAATTTTCCTCTCTAATCCTCCACCTTGTCCTGTTGTTCCAATACATTCTTGAAAAACTTCCCTGATACTCAGCCTGGGATTCCTTCTAACAGGTAGTGAATCAAGATATACCATCCCTGGAAGTTGTTTATTTAAAAATAAAAACACAAAGTGAGAAAAGGTTTTTGTAAAGTGATGGTGACATTGAGCAGTGCCATTAACAGTGTCTCAAATAGTGCTGGGTCAAAACGTTTTCTTCAAAGTGTTTTTTTTATTTTTGACGAAAGTGGTCTTTTAATGGGAAATGTCTATGTTCGACTACGATTTGGGGAGGGGGTCATTGAAATCCAGAAAATTGAAATGAAAATCCATTGTTTCATGGGGTTTGGCTAGCAGTTTAGAGACAGTCCAAGCTGATGACTCTAGATTGCTCTGTGATGACTACTTGGTGATAGTCCTTCAGTGAGGTGACAAGTAGGGCCTGGGCAGGGTAGTTGCCTGGAATACAGATTTAACTTCATACAACCTAAAACTATTATCTTGACACTTATGCCACCTCTTGCCACAAGGTAGATTGATTTAGGAGTTTAGGGCTTGGCTACACTTACAAATTTGCAGCGCTGCAGCAGGGTGTGAAAACACACCCTCTGCAGCGCTGCAAATTGCGGCGCTACAAAGCGCCAGTGTAGTCAAAGCCCCGCGCTCCCAGCGCTGTCCGTTATTCCCCACAGGGAAGTGGAGTACGGACAGCGCTGGGAGAGTTTTCTCCCAGCGCTGGCGCTTTGATTACACTTAGCGCTTCAAAGCGCTGCCGCGGCAGCGCTTTGAAATGCAAGTGTAGCCAAAGCCTTAGTAAAGTGGTCTTGATAAGATTAACTGGCATACCTAGAGTATTATGGGATGGAGCGATGTTCCACCCCTCCCTTGCTTCCTGTTTTGTAAGTGGGAGTTTCCCATTCCCTTCTCACTCCAGTCTGTGCAGTTGAATAAAACAGCAAGTTCCCACCCTGCAATTCTGACAGTAAAGTGTTATTTTTTTAAACTAATATTCCCTGACTTTCATGCATTTATAGTCATAACCTTAACACCGCATTAACATATCTCTTCACATACAATATATTATTTTTTCATATTAATGCTTTATTTGTGCTCAACTATTATTTAATTGAAAGAAAAGCCAGCAAGGAAACCAGCCAGTGAGGTTAGGGGCTGATTGATGTAAAGGTGTGCTGCTCAACAAAACAGAGCTAGATTCTGACGTTTGGGCAGGACAGATCTGTGCAGAGAGTGGTGTGTAAGCTGCAGTAGCCAGAAGAGGCACTGTGACTCAGAAATAACTCCAATTCATAATGCAACCCCTGCTTCTCCTCTTTTGCCAGCAGAAAGTAATTAAGTCCCTCCCCCATGCATGCCTATCTTCTGGGCTGATTCAGCTGTGCTGGCCAATGAGTAAAAGGGCAGAACAAAGGCTCCATCCTTTCTTCCACTTATTTCTATGTGCCCAGATCTAGGATTCCAGTATCCCAAGTTAAGGGCAGTTTCTGTGCTCTTGAATGGGCACAATGTTTAAGCTTTTAGTGGGGTTTGAAAATGGCTTTTACATTTTAAAATGTGTTGGGTTTTTCTTTGTTTTCTGTTTTTTGTGGTCACCAGCTCAATGATAACTTCAGTTGCAGAACATTTATCTCTAGCTGTGATTTTGCCAGCTTAGAACAACACTGTGGTATTTCCCAATTATTTCAGCTGAAGCAAAGTCTACAGAATGTGTCTGACATGCCCAGGGCCAGCTATAAAAGTGTCCCTTTACAGGATGTTCCAGAGGCTCTCCTGGTGATAATATTTAATATTGTACATTTAACGTATGGGACTATAAAGATAACTTTTAAATATCTTTACTGTAAATTAGCTCAAACATTTTAAAGGTTAGTGGTTTATTAGATAATGAGCTCCACAAAAGGTCATATCACACAAACTTAGGAAAGCAAACATCTTGAATAAAGGGGAATTTTATCAGTTCCCTGCTAGCAGAATGTCACATTCATTCTCCTGTAACTGTGGCTGAATTACTGTATTTCCATTATGAACTCTGTTTTTTTACTGACTGTTTTTAAAGTTAACTACAGGCTACTAGTTAGTTCCAGAGCAAATTAATGTCTTTAAAATGAGTAAAATATGTCACGAAGTTTTTAAATAAGTAATTGTGTGTGCATGAGTGTGGTTTCAGATGCTTTGCTGACAACCTTTAGCTATCAGGGGGTAACCGTGTTAGTCTATATCCACAAAAACAACAAGAGGTCCGGTGGCACCTTAGAGACTAACAGATTTATTTGGGCATAAGCTTTCATGGGTAAAAAAACCTCACTTCTTCAGATGAGGAGTGAAAGTTACAGATGCAGGCATTATATAATGACACATGACAAGAAGGGAGTACCTCACAAGTGGAGAACCAGTGTTGACAGGGCCAATTCAATCAGGGTGGATGTCGTGCACTCCCAATAATAGATGAAGAGGTGTCAATTCCAGGAGAGGCAAAGCTGCTTTTGTAATGAGCCAGCCACTCTCAGTCCTCAGTTATTCAAGCCCAAATTAATGGTGTTACATTTGCAAATGAACTTTAGTTCTGCAGTTTCTCTTTGAAGTCTGTTTCTGAAGTTTTTTTGTTCAAGAATAGCTTCTTTTAAATCTGTTATAGAATGTCCAGGTAGATTGAAGTGTTCACCTACTGGCTTTTGTATGTTACCATTCCTGATGTCCGATTTGTGTCCATTTATTCTTTTACGTAGGGACTGTCTGGTTTGGCCAATGTACATGGCAGAGGGGCATTGCTGGCACATATAATATTAGTAGACGTGCAGATGAATGAGCTCGTGAGGGTGTGGCTGATGTGGTTGGGTCCTCTGATGGTGTCGCTAGAGTAGATATGGGGACAGAGTAGGCAACGAGGTTTGTTACAGGGATTGGTTCCTGGGTTAGTGTTTCTGTGGTGTGGTGTGTAGTTGCTGGTGAGTATTTGCTGCAGGTTGGGGGGTTGTCCGTAAGCGAGGACTGGCCTGTCTCCCAAGGTCTGTGAGAGTGAGGGATCGTTTTCCAGGATAGGTTGTAGATCACTGATAATGTGCTGGAGAGGTTTTAGCTGGGGGCTGTAAGTGATGGCCAGTGGTGTTCTGATATTTTCCTTGTTGGGCCTGTCCTGTAGTAGGTGATTTCTGGGTACCCATCTTGCTCTGTCAATCTGTTTCCACACTTCCCCAGGTGGGTATTGTAGTTTTAAGAATGCTTGATAAAGATCTTGTAGGCGTTTGTCTCTGTCTGAGGGATTGGAGCAAATTCAGCTGTATCTTAGGGCTTGGCTGTAGACAATGGATCGTGTGATGTGTCCTGGATGGAAGCTAGAAGCATGTAGGTAAGTACAGTGGTCAGTAGGTTTCCAGTATAGGGTTGTGTTTATGTGACCATCACTTATTTGCACTATAGTGTCCAGAAAGTGGATCTCTTGTGTGGACTGCTCCAGGCTGAGGTTGATGCTGGGATGGAAATTGTTGAAATCCAGGTGGAATTCTTCAAGGGCCTCCTTTCCATGGGTCCATATGATGAAGATGTCATCAATGTAGCGCAAGTAGAGGAGGGGTGCTAGGAGACAAGAGCTGAGGAAGCATTGTTCTAAGTCAGCCATAAAAATGTTGGCATACTGTGGGGCCATGTGGGTACCCATAGCAATGCCACTGACTTGAAGGTATAAGTTGTCCCCAAATCTGAAATGGTTGTGGGTGAGGACAAAGTCACAAAACTCCGCCACCAAGCGTGCTGTGACCTCATCAGGGATACTGTTCCTGACAGTTTATAGTCCATCCTCATGTGGAATATTGGTGTAAAGCGCTTCTACATCCATGGTGGCCAGGATGGTGTTTTCAGGAAGATCACCAATGCATTTTAGTTTCCTCAGGAAGTCGGAGGTTCTTGAAGATAGCTGGGAGTGCTGGTAGTGTAGGGTCCGAGGAGAGAGTCCAAATAGCCAGATAATCCTGCTGTAAGAGTGACAATGCCTGAGATGATGGGGCATCCAGGGTTTCTAGGTTTATGGATCTTGGGTAGCAGATAGAATACTCCTGGTCGGGGCTCTGGGAGTGTCTGTGTAGATTTGTTCCTGTGCTGTAGCCAGGAGTTTCTTGAGCAGATGGTGTAGTTTCTTTTGGTATTCCTCAGTGGGATCAGAGGATAGTGACCTGTAGAATGTGGTATTGGAGAGTTGCCTGGCAGCCTCCTGTTCATAATCCGACCTGTTCATTATGACTACAGCACCTCCTTTGTCAGCCCCTTTTATTATAATGTCAGAGTTGTTTCTGAGGCGGTGGATGGCATTGCGTTCTGTATGGCTGAGGTTATGGGGCAAGTGATGCTGTTTGTTCACAATTTCAGCCTGTGCACATCTGCAGAAGCACTCTATGTAGAGGTCCAGTCTGTCATTTCGACCATCAGGACGAGTCCATGCAGCATTCTTCTTCTTGTAGATTTGGTAGGAGGGTTCCTGTGAGTCAGGGCACTGTTCAGTGATGTGTTGAAAATATTCCTTCAGTCGAAGATGACGAAAGTAGGCTTCCAGATCACCGCAGAACTATATCATGTTCATGGGGATGGTAGGGCAGTAAGAGAGTCCCCGAGATAGGACAGACTCTTCCACCGGGCTAAGTGTGTGGTTGGATAGATTAACAATATTGTTAGGTGAGTTGAGGGTACCACTGTTGTAGCCCCCTGTGGCATGTAGGGGTTTAGATAGTTTACTGTCCTTTTTCCTCTGTAAAGAAGTAAAGTGTGTGTTGTAAATGGCTTGTCTCATTTTTGTAAAGTCCAGCCATGTGGAAGTTTGTGTGGAGGTTGGTTTTGTATGAGAGCCTCCAGTTTTGAGAGCTCATTCTTGATCTTCTCCTGTCTGCTGTACAGGATGCTGATGAGGTGGTTCCTCAGTTTCTTTGAGAGTGTGTGGCACAGTCTCTCACCATAGTCAGTGTAGTATGTTGATTGCAATGGATTTTTTACCTTCAGTACATTTGGTATGATGCCCAATGATGGGAGGAAGATGATGGGAGGTGTACTGGGAACACTGCACAGCTCCCAGACTCCAGAGATTCAAGGGGAACATGCAAGAGGATGGGAACTGGAAGCACACAGGAAAGGAGAAGTGCACAGGAGAGGAGGAAAGTAGCTTACAGACACAAAGGGAATGGAACAATTGTAGGCACAAGATAGGAGTCGTGGGAAGGGAAAGCAAAAGCACAAGTGTCAAAACCGGGGCACAAGGGCGGGGAGCATGGTCTATTCTACAAGTGATATAGAAAGAGGCTTCTGTTGAAAAGCCTTGAAATGAAAGGTCAGATTGTGTCTCAGAGCCCCAGTGAGTATTGGACAGGTATGGTAGGGACATGCTGCAGGAGCAAGTCTGTCTGTCTCTGGGAGTTTCTGGAAGCCAAGCAACAGCTCCATCACCATGGGAGAGAGGGCAATGTTTGTTCCTTTCCAAGCCTTGTCAGCTCTACTGCTGGTACATAGTTCAGTGCCTCCATTCCCACCTATTTTGAGGAGGCTAGTCCCACTGCTGGCATCACCTATGTGCAGCCCTGGCACCCTCCAGCAACACTGAAGCTGACTCCTGCTCCCCCACATTCCTTTTCACATCTGTGCAAAGTCAACCACAAATGGCTTTAAATGAAGAGTTTCTTAAAATACTGATTAGAGAAGACATGTTCGTCTGAATTCCTTGTTCAGCTCCCCTCTGCTCTGTACAAAGCACTGAGGCATTTGCTAGTGTTATCCTTCCCAGCCACCTGAACTAACCGGTGGCGAGAGCAGTTTTGTGATTCAACCATCACAGAGGAAGACACATGCAGGCACAAAACACTCCTGTGAAACTAACAGCAAAGTAAATGGAGCCTGGGTACATGTGAACAATGGCAGACTTTGATAAAAATATATACCCTAAAATTGGGGCAGAGGGCTTTTTTTCCAAATACATCTCAGTTTTAAAGAATTTTAGGATTAACAATGTAAATCCGTGCTCAATTCACTCCATTTGTGTGTGAAATTGCACAGTTCTGGAAACAATGTGAGGTATGGGACTGGAAAATCATTGCAAACTGAAATCCAAGTAGGAAGAGAAGAACTTATACAATATGGAAATCTGCATTAGAGTTAGAGATGGGTCAATAGCTTTGGTCAAAATAAAGCCAAGCTGGAATCTTTCCCTATCCCTGGATCAAATTGGGCTTGGAACATTTTAAAAGTTCGGAAGCAATTAGTTTAACTCCTCACATGTATTTTTTGTGAAAGGATGGTCTTGGTCTCATGCTTAAGGCAGTAGGCTGGGACTCAGGAGAGCTGCGCTCAGTTACAGGCTCTGCCACAGACTTCCTATATGACTTTGGGGATGTCACATAGGCTATGTCTACATTATGAACTAGGAGGGTATTTTCCCTGTTTGCGTACATATACTTGAGCTAGTCAGAGTATAAATGGTAACACAGCTGTGGAGTTTCAGTCAGGTGTGTACTTGGCATGGCTCATCTGTGCTGCTGCTACCATGGCTACAATGCTATTTAAATGTGTGCTATTTCGATGAAAGCAGCACAAGTATGTGTACAAAAGCAGGAGACTCACACCCCTAGCTCATAGAGTAGACATAACCTTAGAGGGAAGTTTTCAAAGGTGCAGATGTCAGTTAGGTGCCTAACTCATTTGTGCCTTTCAAAATCTCCCCTTAATCTCCATGTTTCAGTGTCCTGTCTGTAACATAGGGATAATACTTCCTTTGTCTACCTCAGGGGTTCTCAAACTGGGGGTTGGGACCCCTCAGGGGGTCACGAGATTATTACATGGGGGGGTCATGAGCTGTCAGCCTCCACCCCAAACCCAGCTTTGCCTCCAGCATTTATAATGGCGTTAAATATATTTAAAAGTGTTTTTTTAATTTATAAGGGGGGGGGTCACACTCAGAGGCTTGCTATGTGAAAGGGGTCACTAGTACAAAAGTTTGAGAACCACTGTCTCTAAGCATTTTAAGAAGCTTAAGAGAATTAGACACCCAACTCTCATTGACTTTTAGTGGGAGTAGACATCCAACTCTCTTAGGCTCCTTTGAAAATCCAGCCTTAGAGGAAAGCTCCCCAGGGCAGGGACTGTCTCATACTATGTATTTGTATAGTGCCTAGCACAATGGGGCCCAATCTCATTCTGCATTTCTGGGCACTACCATGCTATAAACAATAAATGATACCCCTTCCCTGGGGGTCTCCAGTCGTAGTGAACCTAAAGGGTATAACTCCACATTTGGGAAGTTCTTATTGCATGTTTCATGGAATTTTATCTCATATGTCTTTTTTTTACATATTTTATTTAACTTATTTGTTATACATTATGTATGAAAGATGATAGAGAAAACAGAATTGTGTTACAAAGCTGCATTGCAGCAATAATGACAGATAAAACATCTTTAGTAAAATGCAAAGAAGACAGAGGTAAACTGTCATGAAAAACAGCTTCTCCGTATCGTGCACTTCAGTCCTTTTAGGTTACTTAACAGGAACCAGCTTGTTCTGCAGAATCTAGCATGGTAACAAGTCAATACAGTAACATCCATTCAAAATATTGTAGCAGTATTAAACTAAAAAATGATGCTTTGCAATTCTCTGCAACAAGCTTGTACAGTGGAAAATACACTCAAATATAGTATGTCTAGCCAGCGATGTAACTTGGGCAGCCACATGTCAGCATTAAAAACCATAAGGCACACTCTGGGCCCAGTGATGTCCGTGGTTGTTTCATGCAGCCAGCAGCCATGTGATTGGCCCCTATCAAAGCTAGAAACCAAAGAAAGTAGAACGACCTCTCATATTCTCAAAGCAATATGGAAAAATTATAGTAAGTAGAGAGCTGTCCACACTAACTTCGATACCTGGAAAGATACTGGAACAAATCATTAAACAATCAAGTTGTAAGCACCTGGGTGATAATAGGGTTATAAGGAATAGCCAGCTTGGATTTGGCAAGAACAAATCATGACAAACCAACCTAATTTCCTTCTTTGACAGGGTTATTGGCCTAGTAGATAGGAGGGAAGCAGTAGCCATGATGTATCATGATGTGCCCATTAAAATAAAAAGACAAACTAGAGAAATGTGGTCTAGATTTAGTTACTATAAGGTGGGTGCACAATCAGTTGAAAGATTGTACTCAGAAAATAATTATCAATAGTTGCCTGTCAAACCGAGAGGGCATATCTAGTGGGGTCCCAAAGGGGTCAATCCTGCATTTAGTACTGTTCAATATTTTCAGTAATGATTTGGATAACGGAGTGGAGAGGACACTTATAACATTTGCAGATGACACCAAGCTGGGAGGGGTTACAAGCACTTTGCAGGATAGGAATAAAATTCAAAATAACCTTGACAAATTGCAGAATTTGTTTGAATTCAACAAGATGAAATTCAGTAAAGATAAAGTGCAAAGTTCTACACTTAGGAAGGTGAAATCAAATGCACAACTTCAAAATGGGGAATAATGGGCTAGGTGGTAGTACGGCTGAATAGAATCTGGGGGTTATAGTGAATCACAAACTGGATATGAGTCAACAATGTGATGCTATTGCAAAAAAGGTTTATATCATTTGGAAGCAGAGAGGGGGTATTAACAGGAATGTTGTATGTAAGCCACAGGAGTCCCACTCTAGTCAGAGCTGGTGAGGCCTTAGCTAGAGAGAGCACTGTGTCCAATTCTGGGCACAACATTTTAGGAAAGATGTGAATAAAATGGAAATAATCCAGAGGAAAGCAACAAAAATTATAAAAGGTTTAGAAAACCTGATCTCTGAGGAAAGGTTAAAAGAACTGGGCACGTTTAGCCTTGAGAAAAGAAGACTGAGTAAGACCTAATAACAGTCTTCAAATATGTTAAGGGCTGTAATCAGGAGGATGGGGATCAGTTGTTCTCCATATCCACTAGAGGTAGGACAAAAAGTAATGGTCTTAATCT
Source organism: Mauremys mutica (assembly GCF_020497125.1). Lineage (NCBI taxonomy): Eukaryota > Metazoa > Chordata > Testudines > Geoemydidae > Mauremys > Mauremys mutica. The sequence continues at coordinate 36,622,233 of NC_059072.1, read as the reverse complement.
GCAGCAAGGGAGATTAGGTTAGATACTACTATAAGGGTAGTTTAAATTCTGGAACAGGCTTCCAAGGGAGGTTCTGGAATCCCCATCATTGAGGTTTTTCAGAAAAGGTTGGACAAACACCTGTCAGGGATGGACTAAATATAATGGGTCCTGCCTTAGCTCAGGGAGCTGGATTTGATTACTTCTTGATGTCTTTGCCAGCCCTACACTTCTATGATTCTATGTTTAGAACCATATGGTTCTGTATTTGATTGCCTGTGCATGTTGGGATTCGACTCTGCTGCACTGCTAAACAAAGTATACAACAATTATCATATTTAATATTTTTTAAAAATGTCTTCCTTGTATTCTTTATGTGTTGCATATAGCTTCCAAAGCCACAGTCAGGGGTGAGTCTCCATTGTATGAGCTGCTGCATAAAATATGGTCCCTTCCCTGAACATTTTATCATCTAAAGACAAAACACAAAAAGAAGGAAGGCAGGGAAAGAGGATGAGGATGATAATAATAATATCATGCTTTTAGATAGGCAGACAATGTATACAATTAGGTGCTTCCTTTGAAGCATCTGACAACAGCCACGGTTGGTGACAAGAGTAGACAGACCACTGTTCTGATGTGATCCTGAATTCTTGTGTTCCTGAAAAATACTCCAAAAGACTATACAGTTCATTAGCAAGCGGGTGGAAATCATAATCTAGGAAAATCACAGAAAGCTTTCAAAGTATGATAATGAGAATGGGTTAAAAATATGCACTCTGCAGACATTTAAGAGAGGGATCATTACAGCAAGTCATACTTTGGAACATTAAGTGGACTTCAGGTTCTAATGCTTTTGCAGATAAAAACCCACCACATAACCTTTGTTGACACTAGTATTGGCAAGTGATGTAGTAACTCTGATAAGTGCAAGTAATAAAGCCAGCAATAGGATTTCGAAGATCCATAACTCACCTTTAAATTTTTGTTTTCCTAGCTCATTTTCCATAGGTTTGTCACTGAGTTAATATTCTATGCACATACATATGCATTGTGCTAGAGGAGGGGCAGACAGTGGATCAGTTCATGTTTTTTATGTAAATTCTTTCCCTTTTTTTGAACTTTTTCCTGAGTTTGTGAGAACAGTGACCCTCAGCGACCAATTCAAATTATGCACTGTTATCAGAGCAGGACTAGGAAGTGTGTTGCTTGATCTGTTGATTGTGTATGAATTATATTGATTACTTAAGAATTCCCAATTAACACTCTGAGGTTTGGTAGATTCTTGTCCCAAGATCAGGCTCAGTATTATACGAATTAAAGTTTAGTTGGCAACCTCAACTTTCCATGTTTATAATAGTTTTATTAACACAATTGCCTGGCCATACCAAAAGGACAGCAGACATTTGACATGGGTTTAATCAGGCCATAACTTTATTATTAGATGTCTAGGATTTACCCGGCAGATAAAAGTGTACAGTGCAGATAACCTCATGTTTATTTCATAATTACCCAGGGGGTTTTAGCCAGCTCCCCATCTTATTCCATCCAGATTCCTCCAGCAAATCCATTGCCAGGACCTTGTCATACCTGCGGGCTTCAACCAGCTCCCCCTCTTTTTCCAGGCAGGTCCCTCCAGCAAAGCCATTGCCGGGACCTTACCATCCACCCCCCCTTCATAGGAGGAGTAAGGTGGGCTATAAGAATGGGAGGTTGGCTCCCTGCCATAACAACCATAGGAGTCCCCAACTGCTCCCCTTTAATGAACACCTCTTTTAAAGTCCTTTCCATGACATTTATCCGGTCACTGTATACCTTTCCTACGGAGTGCCTGCACTGGACATCTGCCCTACACTTAAATAATGGTCCAGGAAAAATAGAAGTAGCTATTATACTAAAAAACCTAAAAATTGCAGGAACAGAAGCTGTTTAAATATAATGCTCTTGTGTTAGAATACAATACACTGGCAATTAAGGGCTTGTTTTTTTGTGCAGCCTCAGTTGAACCTCTTCTATCTCTCTGCTGCCCTGTTCAGGCAATTATACCATTTTCAGTACAGTGGTGCCAGAGAACTTTGGGTCAAATTTTCAAAAGCACCAAAGTCCCATTGTCAAAAGTGACTTAGGCACTTGGGGTCAGATTTTTTTCAAAGATTTTTAGAGCCTAATAGTGCAGATACGCACCTAGTGGGATTTACAAAAGCACCTAAGTAGGTTAGGCACCTGGGCCCAGATCCTCAAAGATATTTAGGTGTTGCTCTGCCTCTTTAGGTGCCTAATTTCATCATTCAGGTGCTACAGATATTTTCAAAACAGCCATTCAGCTGTCGCCTAATCCCTAGGCACCTAAGTTTCTGCTGCCTAAGCCCTGAGGCTATCCCACAGCTAACCACCTGCTTGGAGCCTGAGCTCAAGCTGAAGCCCTCGATGCCCTGAATGTGGATTCTCGAACTAGACAGGGGAACACTTATCTTACCAGCAGGGCATGGTCCTGTAGGTGTGCTCTGAGCATGCCTAAAAACTGATACCTAGCAGCAGGAGGGCTAGCTGCAGACCACTGATAGGTGCAGAGGCAGTATAGCATTCACACAAAAGACAGCCGGGGGATAGGTAAATGCAGCATGAATATGAGATAGAGATCCAGTGTGAGTGGGAGGAGGAGAGGGGGTTGGCTGCTTAGGCGTGTTCTATGGCTTAGGTCACTAACTTCAGGTCAGGGTTTGCAGCTGAAGAACCTGAGCAAAGGTAGGTGCCTATTTCTGGCCCATCAGCCAGCCACATCAGGTTAGCTGTTCAGATGCTTAAACTCTTCTTCTTTTCCCATTCCTCTCTTCAGAATTTCACTCCTAGCTATTTTAGTAGGTGTCCCCTCCCCACCTCAGATTGTTGGCTTCTGAGGATCCCTTTCTTAGTCACTTAAGTCTCTTGAGGCATTGTACGGTAAGCCCAGGGCTGAGGATTCCATTAGGTGGCATGGTGAGTGCCTAGGAGTTAGGCATTGCAATGCTCAGTGGAGAAACACTTCAATACCTTTGAGGATCTGGACCATTGAAATAGGTGCCTCACTTGCTTGAGTGCTTTTGAGAATCCCACTGGGCATCTTAAGGTGCATAAACATCTTTGACAAGCTGGCCCTAAGTGTCTAAATCCCTGTCAAAATGGGTCTCGGACACCTCATTTCTTAGGCACTGTTGAAAATGTTACTCCTTTGTGCTTCAACTACTTTAGAATCCAAAATTTGTATTCACCCCTTCATGCACATCCTTCCTTCACTAACACTTGCTTATGCAGGTGATACAATTTAGATGTCTCTTTGTGAAGAGGTGAAACAACAACTGGATTTCAGTCATCTGCACGTATGGATGTTATTTTTGGAAACAAGTTTGGGCAGGTATGTACACGTGCAAAGTTGTTTTAGGACAAATGGAGGCTGGGCTCTGAAAGTAAGGTTCTATAAAATGCCTTGTGTATGTACAAAGCCTAGTACAATGGGCCTTGATTGCATTTGGGTCTTGCTGTAATGAAAAAATAATGTTTAAATAAAATAGATCTATATGATATCTGTATGAAGTCTAATGAAGAGACTACACAAATCAATAGAAGCACTGACAACTCCCCCCCACCCCCCACACACTGTAATAGTGTCTCCAGATTCTTTTGCACTCGTGTAATTCAAACATGCCTTTTTCTCTGAACATCAATTTTGCATAATAAACAAGTCTGTTAAGATTTAGAGGAAGCCTAAAAACAAGTTAATATGAATGATTTTGCTTAGAAGATCAGCTATTGCCCATGTGAAATCATCTACTAAGCACATTTCATGAAGAACTTTAGTGTATGGATTTAGTGTGCCTGTGTCACGGTACCTGTGACATGACAGACTGTAATGGTTCTGTGGTAAATAATACACAGTTTAAAACTAGACTTTAAAAACAAAGTAGCTGTCACAGTTCATTGAGTTTTTACAATTATCTCATCTCTCATATCCTTCCATGAAAGATAGCATTCTTCTTTTTTAATTCAACATTGGTGCTGGAGGTGTGGGGGAGGGGAAAATCCAGTCGCTTCACAGTAAAATAACATTAAGCGTCTGCATTAAACTTGACAAATCTGTTTATATCACACTCATCGCTGTGGTACCTGAGCACTTTATTGCAATTATATACATTCCCCAGGAAGTCTAGCCTTAGGTTCTCTTTCAGTGCTCTCTGTGTTATTAGAATGCTGTGCAAAGAGATTCTTGTATTTTATCCAGAAGGAGGCAACCTTAATTGGAATCGTTGTGAGGTTACTGTACTTCACAGCTCAAGACCAGCTGCTGAGAAGGGTTTGGTCTACATTTTCCAAAGTGGCCTCTCATTTGGGGTTTTTTAAATTTTTGTGTGGACGACCATACACACCCCTAGGGCGGGGCCTGATTTTTGTCAGAGTTGCTGAGCGCTTAGTGCTCCCTTTGACTTCAGTTTGAATTTGGGTGTTCAGTTCCTCTGAAAAACCCTGACTGCTGCACCAGTGTGCCCTCATTCCATGTTGCCCGGCTAATAGCATAAATTCACGCTCACTATGAGAGCTTGTGAGAGAAAAATGAAGTGGCCAGACACATGGCACCCAAAGAAATGTAAGTTTGGTAGGGGGCTCTATGAAAGATAAAGGTGCACCTATATACTTCAGTCATGGGGACAAACTGTGAATCCCTCATTCCCACTGGTGAGTGATTAGTCCCTCAAGTAGTTCCACTGGAGATAGTGAGGAGACTGCTTGCATGAATAACTGCTCACCAATATGCACAAGAGGTTGATAATCTGGCCCACGTTGACAGCTCCTGGTGTTCAGGAAACTGGAGGGAAGAACCATCTTCTGCTGGGACTCCATGCAGGTGTGGCAAGGGTTCCATATTACAATTGCCGGACGAGGAGCACTTGAGAAATATAGTTTGTTATTATTTATTAAATTCTACTGTTCTCAAAAAAACTCGTGGGACTGAAATATGGAGCTAGGGGAGAATTGTTTTTCCTAACAGCAGAAGCAGCAGCAAATTGCAGCTTTAAAATGTGTAGTGTCTGACAGATCTAAGGGTATGTACACATGGCAGCTGGGAGCATGCCACTCAGCTGAGGAAGACAGACATGTAGTGGCTTTGTTTGAGCAAATATACTAAAAATAGCAGTGCGGCTGTGGCAGTAAAGGTGGCAACAGAGGCTAACTACCTGAGTACAAACCCACCTGACCATTGGGTACATCTACAGGTGGCTAGCCTGTGTTGCTGCCCATGCCACAACATCCACACTGTTACTTTAAGCATTATAGCTTGAGCAAAGCTAGTGTATGACCTGCAATGGGGGGGGCGTGCTCTAGGCTGTAATGTAAATATACCCTGAAAGTACTTGAATATGTTGTCCTGTTGCTAACCTTTTTCCTTTGGTTCTCCTTCTCCTTCTGTTATATAATATTCATGATTTTTGTCTATTTTTTATATAGGGTGATGTACAAATCCATCATAAGTGTGAGTTTTTTATTACAAGAAAGGATATTTACAGTGTTTCTACATATTTGTATTTCCATAGTCCAGAAACCTTTCTAGGTAGAGAGATTTCTTTGTGAGTTATAGGTAAAATCTAGAAACAGAGTGTAATGAACACAAAACATGTATTTATTGGTTTGTTTAGGACTGCTAGCCTTTCCAAAAAGAATACCAATAAGCTTTCCCTTTTTGCATCATATAATCAAAAAGGTATAGGATTTGTTCTTGGCAGAGTACATTATAAATTGATTTCACAGGTTTTATTTCCTAACTTTTTTCATACATTTATTATCAATATGCTTGTTCATTAAAAGTTGTTTATAACTTAAGTTAACCAGTGTTGTTTATAGCTCAAGTCAAATTTCCACAAGTTAATTTAAGCAATAAAATCAATCTCTACTTTTATGGTAAATCAATGCCTGTAATAGTAAATAAAAATAAATCACCTTCCATAGGAATGGTAGCTTTTCTAGCAATTCATTTTATCTTTCCAACATGATTTTCTAGAATTAAGCCTTCTCTTGTTTTAAATATTTAAATTCACAATCAATTTGCTTTATTCTTGTGGCCTTCACTTTTAATTGCTGTATTATGATTAAAGAGTTCAAAAGCCGGGCGTCCCAATATGCAAAACTTTGTTTGAGCTTGAAGTGAACTGTTGGAGAAAAACTATCCTCATAAATTTGTTTCAGAGTCAAGGTGTATTTATTATTTGTATGCTCAGAGGTGCTGCTATACTTGAGGCTATGTGATCTTTTCCATTACAAACATTGTTTTTCAAGGGTTTATAGCTCAGCTATAAAACTTTGCTTGGGGCTAAAATTTGGTATACAAAATCTCAGACTGGCCATACATTTTTTATGATATTTTGTTTTTTAAAATGTCTTTGATGGGTTTTTTTTTAAGTTTGAAAAATTCTTTCTTTGTACATCCCAACTTAGAAAGAAATGTATCAAGGCATGGGCTCATCAGTATTAATATAATATTTTAATTTCTTTTCCACCGTGGTGGAAGAATGGTTTTGAAAGAATGGCTCTATCAGAACTTTGCTCCCTCAGTCCTTGACGCCTAGCATGTAACTCAAAGTCAAGTGCAGGACAGTAGGGAACTTGACATTGTAACTCACCCTGTCTCCCATATCTCTCAGCCTTGTCAAGGCCCAGCTGTAGGACAAAGATCCAAAATGGAAGATACAACCAAATATTCACCCAGTAAATTTAGAATGACATCCCTTTAGTTTAAGTGCCTCTTTCTCTAACCTCCATTTACATCAGAAATAAGGAGTCATGAAATTATTTTCTAAAATAAGACGGGACACCAAATTTAGGTGGCACGTAAGGCACTTTTGGACTAAAATGGGTGACATCAATCACTAGTGAAGCACATGTGATATGTAATCTGTCTCCTATTGCACTACACATTTTGAATATATCAGCACTACTGTCAGTTCCTCAGAGTGGGGCAGTTGCACATAGATCTCAGTTTCCTTTCACTGCTGCAAAAATTCTTCTCTTCCAACAAAACTGGTGTAAGTTACTGCAGACATAGAACCTGATCCAAAACACAGTGTAGTCAGCAGAAAACTTTCCATTGACTTCAGTGAGTTTGGATCAGGCCCATAATCAGCATTAGTTTGTACAGTTTTCTTTCTACCACATGGTGGGCAGCCACCCTTTCCAAAGGATGGTTTTGTCCTCACTGAGGGTTATGCTGGGAAGGGATGCAGAAATGAGGTGATAGGACAGAGCATTGTGGCAAATGGCCTCCGCAGACAAGCCCTTGGTTCCAGAGGCTCCCTGAAGAACCAGATTCATGGGTGGAAGCCTTATCCTTCAGCAAGGGGGAGTCAAACTCCACTCCAAACTGAAGAATTTGAATAGATTGCATGGGGACAATGGTGAACTTTTTTTTCTACACAAGATATTTTGTTTGTTTGTTTTCTTAAAAGCCCTCTCATGAGGGAATGTTCAAGACTTGAAACAACAGGTGACGATATCTGTCATGTAGAGATAATCCTAAGTCATAAACCTAAAGACACCTTGGGAAGTGTTAAGATATGCCATTCTGATTAGTTTTAGCACTTGTTTTAGTCACCTGTCCAAAAAATGAACTCTCACTTATAACCAATCCTATGATATGATGCTATAATTTTGAATTTGTTAATAAACATTAAAGTTTAACTCAAATGAAAATCATTTGACCAGTTTGAATGTCAGTCCAGTGTTTCTCAAGATAATTTTCACCCAGCTGAATTTACAAAACATCTTAAGGGAAAACTCTAGGTGTTCATGTCAGCACAATCATTCTTCAGTGTGAATACAAAGTGTTAATAATAGAAGGCTAAAAAGCCAGCTAGAAGACTCAGAAGATTGACATAACTACAGTGGATGTAAATCCTCACTTGATATAAATCAGCATAGTTCCATGGAGCTCCATTGATGAAAATGGAATTACATCTGGACTGGTTAGAACTTTAGAATGGGAATACATCTACATAGTACAGATTCAGAATCTTCAGGTAACTTCAGACACAGAACTTTGTGTTAACTACATTTAATAAAAACTACTCTACTTATGTGTAGTGCTGGGGAGGAGCTGGTGGTCATGGTACATGTAGGTACCAATGACATAGGGAAGGATAGGAGAGAGGTCCTGGAGGCCAAATTTAGGCTTGTAGGTATGAGATTGAAGTCCAAGAACTCTATGGTAGCATTCTCTGAAATGCTTCCAGTGCCACACACAGGGCCAATTAGACAGGCGGGGTCTCAATGCGTGGATGAGACGATGGTGTAGGGAGGACGGGTTTAGATTTATTAGGAACTGGGGAAAACTTTTGAGATGGGGGAGCCTATACAGGAAGGATGGACTCCATCTAAACCAAAATGGAATCAGATTGCTGGCACTTAAAATTAAAAAGGTTGTAGAGCAGTTTTAAAACGAAGGGTTGGGGGAAAGCCGACAGGTGCAGAGGAGCACGTGGTTTGAACATCCCTTAGAGGAGGATCTATAAATGGAGATTCCCCATGTCCTATTAAGGAGAAGAGAATGGAAGATGATAAAATACAGGTAGGATCTAATAAGAAACAGCCAAATGAAAAAAAGTCTCATTCAATTAATCAATGGAAAACAGTAATACCAGGGTACAAAATATATCAGAAGGAGAGAACAGGTCATGTTTGTGGGGGAGTGGCACTATATGTGAAAGAATCAAATGAAGTAAAAATCTGAAATGGACCAAACTGGACCATATAATCTCTATAGATAATATTTCCATGCTCGACTAATAAGAACATAGCAGTAGGCAGGGCTGTCCCTAGGGGGGAGTGGGGCCCGGGACATGGGCGCCGAGTTTCTAATGCACCCCCTGGCTCCGCCCAGGCCCTGCCCCCACGCCTCCTCTCCCCCCAACGCCCCACCTCTGCCCTGCTTCTTCCCACCCTTGCTCCGCCCTGCCCCATCTTTCCCCGTCCAATTCTGCCCCTCCCCCGAGTGTGCTGAGCCCTCACTCCTCTCCTTCCCCCAGCACCTTCTGATACCATGAAACATCTGATCCGTGGCAGGCGGTAGGCACTGAAAGGGAGCGAGAGGCACTGATCGGTGGGGCCCACTGGTGGGCAGGAGGTGCTGGAGGGAGGGGGAGGTTCTGGTAGGGGGCTCCTCCTTGCCCCCCATCCGCTTTCCCGCTGATGCTTGCCCACCGACCTCCCGAAAACATCCACTCAATGTGTAGTGGCAGTCAAAAAAGCAAACAGAATGTTGGGAATCATTAAGAAAGGGATAGATAATAAGTTAGAAAATATCATATTGCCTCTATATAAATCCATGGTACGCCCACATCTTGAATACTGCATGTAGATGTGGTTGCCCCATCTAAAAAAAGATACATTGGAACTGGAAAAGGTTCAGAAAAGGACAACAAAAATAAGGGGTATGGAACGGCTTCGATAGAAGGAGAGATTAATAAAACTGGGACTTTTCAGCTTGGAAAAGAGACGACTAAGGGGGGGATATGATAGCAGTTTATAAAATCATGACTGCTGTGGAGAAAGTAAATAAGGAAGTGCTATTTATTCCTTCTCATAACACACAATCTAGGGGTCACCAAATTAAATTAATAGGCAGCAGGTTTAAAACAAACAAAAAAGTATTTCTTCACACAACGCAGTCAACCTGTGGAACTCCTTACCAGAGGAAGTTGTGAAAAGCCAAGACTATAACAAGGTTCAAAAAGAACTAGATAAGTACATGGAGGATAGGTCCATCAATGGCTGTTAGCCAGGTTGGGCAGGAATGGTGTCCCTAGCCTCTGTTTGCCAGAAGCTGGGAATGGGTGAAAGAGAATGGATCACTTGATGATTACCTGTTCTGTTCATTCCCTCTTGGGCACCTGGCATTGGCCACTGTTGGCAGACAGGATACTGGGCTAGATGGACCTTTGGTATGACCCATGATGGCCATTCTTATGTACTCAAAATAATGTTACAAAAAGTGAATAGTTTTGCCTAGATTTTTTTCTTATTTTATTACCTGCCATTGATTCTTCCCAGGCACCTCTCTTTATCTCTGTCCTATCACATCAATGAAGTTTTATGGTCAGGTAAGATGAGAGAGAAATTATTCAAAGACAGCAGGGGAAAAAGTCGAACATTTGACTCTCTGACTCTGTCAGATATTGTCAAGCAGCACACTTAAAATGTTTGTGTCGCTGTGTCTGGTATGTCTTACAGCTGAGAGTGCCAATCTCAGACTATCAGAAAACAGAGCAAACACTTGTGCCCACAAGGGGGGCCGAGATACCGGCAAAAGAATGACACTCAGCCCAAGAATAATAAGCAAGGCTTTACTGAGAGAAGGACTTACACTCCAAGCTGCGCGGGGAGTCCCTGAGGCGCGCGGAGGGGCTGCGGGGGATTCTGGCCATTCGGGACAGCTGGCCAGGCAGAACTCCACCAAGGGGAGTTCTTTGCAACGTTATATCCTCTGCGCTTATCTCAGGGTTATACGGGGTCAACAGCTGGCTGCATTCATTACATTCATAAATTGTACATATTATCTAAACTAACTTTTTTACAGACAAAAACATGCTGAACTGTACTAAACCATATCTTAGCAAGGTCTATTAGGCAAAGTTCACTGAACAGCCTGCATCTTCCACCCACATTCAATCACATACTCGATCCGCCACTTAGCTCCTCGCCAATCCTCCACAACCTTACCCCTAACAACACTCCAAACGGGTGGTATTCTCAATAATTAGATTTCACCCAGCCAGTAACAAATGTGCACTGCTGGAGTCATGGACAGTCCCCTTAAGCTCTCTAGCCTCTCTCTACCCTACAGATAAACTGGACTTTTTGATGAAAGGTTAGTAAAACCAAAATTCACCATACTTTAGGTTCTTCAAACCTCAAAGGCTTGGTCCCTCACTCCAGGTCAACGGATGCTCCAGATCTCACATTAAAAACAACTCTGTCAACCAATTTCTTAGCTAATAAATCTTTAATTTAGTTTAAGAAAAAGAAATGAGAGTAATTGAGAGGTTAAAGCAGGTAAAATTCATTACAGGTGAATCTAAGTTTTTAGTCCAAATGATAGGAGAGATGTAGTATCTGCTAGTTTTCCATAAATCTCCAAGGGTTACCCAAAATGGCTTTGAGGACCTCCTGTCCAATCTCTCAGGATTCCCCCTGTCGGAATCCATCAATCCAGAGATGCAGAATTGTTCCTAGGGTTCCTTCTGATAAATGAAAACAGCCTGGTAAGTGTTCTTAAAACAGAATGGGCTCTTGCTTTGTTGACTAAATGCAGACATTTGTGGATTTTCCATTGCTGAACACAAAGACCCATGCTTTGAACTTAACATGCTACTTCATTTACAGTTCCGAGGCTCCAATCCTGTTCAATGGGCAATGATACATAATGTATTTAGTTACAGCCATCCAGATAATCTGTCATTAGTTTACGGGAACAATGTGATAGCCAGAAACAGTCCTCCATTAGTTTTCAGGAATTTTACATATTAAGTGAACTCACATCTAAACTCTATACTAGGGCTAACTAAATACACTGTAAATCAACATGTTTCAGAAGACAATAATATTAGCATTTCACTAGTTTTCAAGCATTTAGGGTAAATGTAATTTTTGGGCATATGCCATGTACATGTAATGTGATCACAACCCCCTCTGTTCTATTCTAACAAGTGAATTGGCTTGAACATACTATGACCTTTTAGCATTTCTTTGATTTCTATTAAGCATGCATGTGAATTAGCCTGCTGAGCTAGCAGCCTGCTATGCAGCATCATCTGCTTGACAGGTTATCCATCAAATTAGATTTTTATATGGAAGAAGATTAAATGAAAGACATTTCAAGTTAACACAATGGATTTTTTCCATTCATAAAGTGGAAGAAAATTAGGAGTAAATTTCAAAACAAGTTTTGAGTAAATACCATTCTCTGTATTTGGAATAAGTTTTTACAAAATTAAATAATTTAGTACGAGTTTGAAGATTAAAATTTTCTTTAGCATTTTCTGTTCACCACTGGACTTCACACACATGTAGCAAGAGATTAGGGACAGAAGTGATTCTAGGATGGAATTCTAAAAATCAATGAGAGAACTTTAAACAAACAAAAAATTCATAAATATCTGCAGTTCAGGCAATCTCTCTTCAGTAGGATTCTGCAAAAACGTTAAGGACACTCAAGGAAGTTGAAAGGGAAAAATTAAAAAATGGATATAAGCAATTTTTGACATGATTCATCACCACAAAATATCATTTGTGACAAAGCTTCCTCTCTGCCTTGGTGGGTCCCGTGCTTTCATTTAGCGGCGGGCTGGGGTATTCCTCTTTTCCCTCAGAATTTTCCCCCACATTCCTGGGTTTACTGTGCACACCCTGTCAGACCAGGATTCCTCCTGGCCTCCCTGATGGGGGGAAGAGGAGGGGAGTCTCTCAGTCTCTGGTAGCCCCTCTGGGTGTGGTGGCAACAGACCAGACCCCCAGTTCAGTCTCTCGCCTCTGGGAGGGTCTCTTCCCTCAGACCTCTGGAGCTCAGAAGGGCCATCCATCCTGTGGGCAGGGATTCTCCTACCCTCCGCCTTTGTACCTGCATGACTTCTCTCCTAATAATTATCAGCATCTGCCCTGCCCGGCCCTCCAGTAGTTCACCTCTTTCCCTCAGCTCCTATCGCGTGCGCCTATCCGGCTGGAGGAGAGGCTTTTAACAGGTTCTGGCAGGCCCTTGACTGGACCCAGAAGGGGAGTCAGGGACCCTGCCACTGCTTCTGCTACTATGGGATCCCTCCTGACTACTGGCTGGTTGCTGCTGCCTTTGCTGCCTGGAAGCCTGCTGTTGCCTTGGGAAGGAGGAAGAGGAGGACCTTTGCTGTTGAGGAGCGCTCAGAAACCCTGCAGGACACTGTGGAGGGGTCTTACTTCAGGACTGAGTAACTTTTTCCATCTTTGCTCTTGTGGTGGGGATACTTACTTTTGCTGTGGGGAGACAGGGTAGCGGCATGGAGCTCTTCCCCCACTCATCACCACTGCTGGCCCTCCATGACCCCCTACCATCTGCCAGCTGCTTACCACACCCTCCTCCGTCATCTGGGACTTTTGCAGCAGCCAGCACAGACTGAGTTTGCAAGCTCACATAGGTACACGTGCCTTCCCCCCCACTTGCTTGGACTGGTTCCCCCCTCCTCTGCTGCTTTTGGCTGGTGGGCCTCCCCACCCTCTGCTTTACCCACCAGCCTCCCTGAAGAGGTTTGCCCCCCCCAGCCCCTTGCTGCCCATATTTGCCCCCCACCCTCCATTAGCAGTTTTCCTGGTATTTTTGCCTGCCCTACCCCTTGGGCTTTTGCTTGATTGCCTGCCCTGCCTCGGTCCCTGGGAGTTTGTTGGTTTGCTGCCCCTCCCTAGCCCTTGCAGCTAGTCCCTACAGTTTTCTAGCCCTGCCCCCATCTACTTTCAGCCCGTTCCCTTCTCCCCTTGCCCAGCTCTCTTGTTCTGTGAGCTCATGTACCTCCCCACATGCTTGTGCCTTTTCCCCTTTTATGTTGAGCCCCATTGTTCACTGCACTCCCTTATGATATTGTAGCCCTCCTCCCCGCCAATGCAGCCAGAGGAGCCGGTATCCCAATCTTGTGTCGGTGACTGCACCCCCCTTTCCTGCCTTGATTCATACCCCTGTGTCCCCCCGTTTACACCCTCCTCCCTTGCTTGCAGCCTAGCAGGGGTGAGCAGTTGGCCTCTCTCCTTCCACTCTCCACCCCCTCACTTCATGCTCATCCCTTTGAGTATGAGGGGGAAATGATGGGTGGGCCCCATTGGGTGGACCCTGCCCCTCCATCTGCCCCTGCAGCTACCCTCTTGACTGCCACTGCTGTCCCATCTGCCATTGCCCCTGCTGGGGCACCGGTGGCAGCGGCGGGCACAGATGTGGACCCTGTTGCTGCCATGACTTCCATCTCCTCCAATTCTGCGCGAACCTCCCCCAGCTGGCAGAAAGGGCCAGGGGAACAAAAAGAGTAAGGGCCTTGCCTGGAAGGCCAAGCCCCCCCATGGTAGGAGCTGTCTCCTCTGTTGTGGGCTCACCATCGGCCATGGCCCCCCACAGCTTCTTCCTTTGCCATCCCTTCCACCAGCTCTGGGCGTATCCCTCCCTTGAGCCCCAGAGTGTATGCCCAGGTGGCCACAGCCACTCTGCCCACCACCCCGTCATCTATCCTGGCCACTGCCTCCACTTCCATCCCTGGTGGCAGGGGCCCCTTTCCCACCCTAACCACAAAGCATGGTGTCCACTGTCTCCTGGTGCCCACCTTGCCCCAAGTAGAGACCTGTGTGGGCATCGGTGAGGGTGGTTGGGTCCCTGGCCATGGTTGCGAACTCTAAGATGTCTGGGAAGGTACTCTTCTTCCTGGCATCGGAGGCCACCACTCAGAAGGCAGTGGAGAAGGGCCTGGTGGTAGGGGGCTTGTATAAGCCATTCGAGGACCTGGGTGTGTGGGTGGTGTTCACCTCCGTCCTGCCCTTTCTTCCCAATGTCTCCCTTCTGCCTTTCTCCACCCTGATGATTAGCCCTTTCTGCTAGGCTGTAAGGACCCTGCCCTCCGTCATGTCCTCTCGTCCTGCTGGCAGGCGCAGATACAACTGCTGCTAGCGGGGTGTGTGATGGGGAGGCGCTCAAGGGGTCTTTTTTGGTGTCCCACCAAGGGGCCCGTTACTGGCTGTACCCGGCCTGGAATGGACTCTCGAAACCCAGGAGGGCACCAGCCCTGTCATCGCTGGCGACCCTGATTGCCCGGCCCTCGCAGTTGCCCCTCCTCCTCTCATCCTGCCATTGCCTCTGCTTGGGCCGTGGGGTGGACCCTGGCTGGGTGGACCCTGCTTCCAATAAGTGCAGTTCAGCAGGGCCCGCGGAGGAGAGGGCGACAGGGATACTACCGGGCGTGGGGAAGGGCCTGTCACAGGGGACGCTTTCTCTTCCCCGTGCTTCTCCTCCATTGCCTCTTCGACCCTCTATACCATCACCCTTGCCCCCTGGCCCTGCCTCTGCTGGCCAGCCATCCGTCAACACCTTATAGGGCTGGGTTCATGTCCGAGGATGAAAGGCAAGTGGAAGGCACAAGCTAAGCACCTTCCCCTTGATGCAGAGGAGGAGGAGGCCCCCTGTAAGACCAGGAAGGGGGGGCATGTTACCAAGCCTTCCGTCACACCCCCTAAATCTGGCTGGGGAAGTCATGGCAGCAGTGAGCAGCAGTACCACTCCCTTTCTGGAGTCCCTCCTGGTGGGGGCCTCGGGTGAAGCCCACCCCCTCTTCCCCTTGTCATCTGCATCCCCCCTCCCCCCGTCAGCACCGAGGCGAGTGTTGCCTCAGTTGCTGGCAAGGAGGACCCCAGGGTAGCAGGTGGGGACTTCTGCTCCATCTTCAAGGAGATCAAAGCCCTGGGTCTGACCCCAGTCACTCAGGAGGAGGATGACCCCCAGCCAGCGGGCCTTGATCTGGGCAGCGATTCTATTACACTGCCCCCTCCTCCCTTCATTCTGACCGCTGCTCCTGCTCTTATTCCTGGGGTGTCTCTGGGCTCATCCCCTTGCCTGTCCATGGATGGCACCCTGTCTGTGATCACTGAGCCCATTGAGGTGATGGCCAGTGCTGAGTGGCCGAGCCTTGAGCCATTGGGTGCACCCCCTACTGATGCGGAGCAGCTGCTTTCTTCTCCGGTTGGGGCCCAACTGTAGACACCTCTTTCCCTGATGCCATAGCTATAGGCGCTGAGCCTGTCATGGTGCCTGAGTCCATAATCTTAGAAGGCCCCCTTCCCATACCTATTTCCTTGACCCTTGTGCCAGTTCGAGAGGTGCTGTACACCCTGGTGGCTTGGCTGCCGGGGTTCCTGATCCAAGTTCTGCCCCATCCCTGACTCTGGTTCTACTCCTGCTCCTGACCCCGGTCCCATCCCCAGTGCTGTATCCATTCCCTCCCCTTCCACCTCCCATGTTTCTGCCGGGGTCATCTCAATCCCCTTACCATCTGACGGCCCTTCGAAGGTGGCTTTGATGTTCCCCTCTCCCGACCCCTCGGGGCTGCTGTTTTCCTGCTGCCTCCCCATCCTGTGTCAGGGTCTGAGATGGGCTGTGTGGCACCGGCAGAACGGGCGCTTCGCCAGGGGTCTGTCCCCTGCCTGCCTATCTCAGTAGGCCACGGGGCTGTCGTGGGGACCTGACTGGAGGACAGCCAGGGATCTGCAAATCTGACCTCTGGAGACCTGCGAGCTGAGCCACGTGTCTTTCTCCTGGACACACATGGTTCCCAGAATAAGGTGCAGCTCACTTTCCAGCACTGGGAGGATTTCCATCACGTCCTCCAGGCCGTGAGGGGCCATTTCGGGGGAGAATAAAGGGACTCAGAGGCAGGAAGCTATGGCCTACCAGCAGGCTCGTGTGGAGGGGCTGACATTGAACCTTGTCAGAGTCTACGCCCCAAGATCTGGCCTGGAGCGGGAGCATTTTTTTCAGCAGGCATCCACCTTCATTGGCTCTTTGGATTATTGAAAGTGCCTGGTCCTGGGTGGGGATTTTAACACCACCCTCAAAGAGTGGGACCGCTCGGGTACCGAGTAGTGCCTGGCTGCTGCAGACGTCCTCCGGGAGATCATAGACCATCACTCCCTGGTGGACGTCTGGCGCGATCACCACCCAGATGATGAGTCTACCTTTCCTTATGTCCAGGTGGAGGATGATCGGTCATGCCACACCCGGTTGGACCGCATTTATGTATCTTGTCGTCATCTCTCACAGGCCCACTTCTCCAGTGTTCGGCTGGCCTCATTCTTGGACCACAGTTTGGTGGCTGTGACAGCCTCTCTGACTTTGGAGAGGCCGTGACCGGCCTATTGGCACTTTAACAATAGCCTGCTGGGGGATGTGGGTTTTGTGACTACATTCCGGGAGTTCTGGATGGCCTGGCGAGGGCAGAGGTGTGCTTTTCCCTCATTGCAGTGATGGTGGGATGTGAGGAAGCTGCCTGCCTAGCTCTTCTGTCGCGACTACACTTAGGGTGCCAGTCGACAGAGAGACGTGGTGATAAAGCAGCTGGAGTGGGAGGTCTTGGAGCTGGACAGGCATCTGGCTGCCAGCCCTAGGGATCCATCCCTCTGCAGAGCATGCCATGATAAGCGGGAGGAGCTCCAGGCCCTCGAGGATCATCAGGCCTGGGGTGCGTTCATTCGATCCCGCATCCATCATCCCCCTCCGCTTCTTCTATGCCCTGGAAAAAAAGAATGGGGCCAAGAAGCACGTCACCTCTTTTGGCGGAGGATGGTGCCCCTCTCACAGATCTAGAGGAGATGCATGGAAGGGCCAGAGCCTTCTACGTCAGCCTCTTCTCCCCAGATCCAGCTGACGCCAATGCTTACAGAGTGCTGTGGAATGAACTCCCAACAGTCAGCACAGGCAACAGGGACTGGCTGGAGCTACCTCTCACTCTTGCTGAGTTCTCGGAAGCCCTCCATCTCATGCCAACTAAGAAATCTCTGGGCATGGACAGGCTGACCATGGAGTTCTACCGCATGTTCTGAGATGTCCTCAGTCCAGACCTTGTCACCATGTGGGCAAAGTCCTTGTGGAATAGATTCCTCCCTTTGTCATGCAGGTGAGCTGTGCTCACTTGCTATCGAATTGGGGGGACCACTGCAACCTTCATAATTGGCATCCTGTCTTGCTCCTCAGCATGGACTGCAAAGTCGTAGTGAAGGCCATCTCGCTGTGGCTGGGGTCTGTGCTGGTTGCCGTGATCCATTCCAACCAGACCTTCGATAACCTGTATTTGGTGCAGGACCTCTTGGAGCTTGGCTGTAGGCATGGTGTGTCATTTGCCCTCCTGTCCCTGGACCAGGAGAAGGTGTTTGACAGGATGGACCACGGGCTCTGTGAGCATTTGGCTTTGGGCCCCAATTTGTAGGTTTTCTCCAGGTGCTGTTTGCCTGCATGGAATGTTTGGTCAGGCTCAACTGGACCCTGACCGAACCGGTCAGCTTTGGTTGAGGAGTAGGTTAGGGGTGTCCACTGATGGGCCAGCTGTATTCTCTGGCAATCAAGCCCTTCCTTGGTCTCCTCCATTAGAGGTTCACAGGGTTGGTGCTCTGAGAGCTGGAGTTGTTGCTGGTCTTGTTGACGTACACTGACGACGTGCTCCTCAAGGTCTAGGATTCAGGTGACCTGGTGCAGGTGGAGGCCTGCCAGGCGATCTACTCAGCGGCCTCCTCTGCCCGGGTCAACTGGGTCAAGAGCTCTGGCATGATGGTTGGGGATGGGTGGCAGGTGAGCTCCCTCACACCCACGCGTCAAACCATTTGGTGGAGCATGGGTCCACTGCTCTATCTCAGCATTTATCTTTCTGCCACAAACCATTCCACCAGAGAACTGGCAGGATTTGGAGGGCAGGGTGGGTGAGCATCTGTGGAGATGGACAAGACTGCTCCGGTGTCTCTCCCTGTGTGGGAGAGCACTGGTGCTTAACCAGCTGGTCCTGGCACTGGCTCAACACCCTGATCCCGGCCCTGGGTTTTCTGGTCTATCTCCAAAAGGTGGTTCTGGAGTTCTTTTGGCCAGGACTGCACTGGGTCTCTGCATGGTTTCTTGAGTCTTCCCCTGGAGGAGGGAGGACAGCGCCTGATCTGCCTTAGCATTCAGGTCCATGCCTTATGCCTGCAGAGACTTATTTAAGATACAAGTAGTCCGCCATGGAGTATGCTGGCGCACACCTTCCTGGACCGCTTCTGAGGGCTCTGATATGACCATCTGCTCTTTTATCTCCATCCAAGAGGTCTTCCATGAGACCTCTCTGAGCTGCCGGACTTCTTCCAGGACATCCTCTGGACCTGGAAGCTGGTCTCGGCAATCAGGTCCATGGCATCCACCAAGGGGGTAGATCTCCTCACGGAGCCCCTGCTGCACAATCTCCAACTTGATGTAAAGGTGGAAGAGTCCCCGTCGGTGCACCAGAGGTTGGTCCTGGCGGGAGTCACTAGGATCAGAGACCTCTTGGACTATGACCGGGGAGACTGGGTGGGACCCTCCGATTCTCGCTCAGTGTCTGGGGATCTCCACCCTTCGTATTCCCCGGAGCGTGCTTCAGGAGGTAAGGACAGCCTTGTTACCTGCCTCTGGAGTTTACCTTGAGCAGGTCCTGAAGTAGGGTGCTCCCCGCCCACCCCACACCCTGGGCCCTCTGGATCTTTTCATCAGGACGGTGTCATGTGAGCCTCCCTGGCTGCCCCACCTTTATACCTCAAGCTGGCAGCGTGATCTGCAGCTGGTTCGCTTTCGAGCCGCGCCAAAGGTACATCTATACATGTTTGTGCTCCATACTCTCCATTTCCTCACCCTGGTGTCCCGCCCCAATACCAAATGGCAGGACCTAATGTCACCTATAGAAGGTGAGGAACCCCAGTGGGCCATCCTGTATTCCACCCTAGTCCCAAGGCCCGCCGGGGATATTGGCTGGCGGCTCCTTCACAGAGCCGTGAGCACGGGCACCTATTCAGCATGGTTCACTCCTATCCCCGAAGCGTGTTTCTTTTGTGGTGTGAAAGAGATCCTGGCACATGTCTACCTTGAGTGTGTGCCAGGTTGCAGCCCCTTTTCTGGCTTCTCCTAGATCTCCTTTTATGTTTTTGGCTGCACTTTTCCCCTCACCTTCTTATATATGGACACCCTATCCATGGCCCCACAAAGTCGCAGGACTTTCTCATCAACTTCCTCGTAGCGATGGGCCTCTATAACACCAGGGAGAGGATGTTGGCTGAGGGGGTTCCCTGTGACTGCCTACTTCCGATCCTCCCTCCATTCATGCATCAGAGCAGAATTCCTCTGGAAAGGGTCCACTGGCTCCCTTGACAACTTTGCGGAGAAGTGGGTGCTGTCCGGGGTTCTCTACTCGGTGTCCCCTTCAGGCCACCTTGTTTTGACCCTTTGACCTTCACACCTGCCCTTGTTATATTTTCTGTTGTCCCCTGTAATTAGTTGAGTTCCCAGGCTCACTGGATCCTTCCCACAGGTGGAGAAGGTCCTTTAGCAATGGGCAGGTTTGCGCCTGCCCACCTCTCCGGAACCCAATAGGAGCACTCTCCTGTAGCCATCTGGCCTGACCCCGTCACACATTGCATAGTAACATTAGTTACTATAAAAATTAGTGATATATATGCTTCAGGGTGTAAGCTAACCTCTAATGTAGAAATAGGGAGACATTTCCTTGATGAGCAGGTTATTCCATAATTGTCCAGTATAGGGTTTCTTTGCACCTTCCTCTGAAGCTTTCATTACAGGCCAGTATCAGAGGCAGGAGTCTAGACTAGAAGATGTACCAATGGTTTGCTCCAGTATGACAATTCTTTTGCTCTGAGTACTGAGGAGGAGAGAGAGAGAGAGAGAGACTGTGGTGAGTTGGAGAAAGAACCCGGCCAGGTTATAGGTGCTTAAAGTGCAATCCAGTGAATGATGTGCACAGCAGACAGTTTTATTATTTTAATTTGCTCCTACTACCAGTCAATAGCAGTGGCTCTTTCAAGTGTGCTTGAGAGATGTATTTAGGGGAACCTGAGAGCAGGGGAATACATAAGGGCCGCTGACTGAAAAGATTAAGAAGGTCCCCATGAAATATCAACTCTCACTGAATATCAATTCAGTGAATTGTGACATATGATGGACACACTGTTTTTACTGGCAAACCAGAGGGCAGTGCCTAATCCTCACACCTTTCTGGATGGTGACTAACAAAGTGTCCTTTTTAGCAGCCTATTAATGGCTTTGCTGTTGTCTAACAGCCCTCAACCACATCCTTGCAGAACTGACCCATAGGAGAGTAAAAACAATTCAGACTTGAGATATAATTAATGACACAAATAATACTGCCACATATAATGAAAATTATGTTATGAAAGTCACTAGTGTAACAAGGACAAGGAAAGATCATTTCTAGAGGAAGAATTTCATTCACTTTTAGTAAGAAATTGGTTCTTATTTAACATACCAGGAAATTAGGGCAAGTAAACAGCTCTGTATAAATGATGGAAACATACTGACTGGAGTGAAGATATTGTCAGAAAGTATTTAAATCAACACATTTTTTTTACTATTTTTAATTTAGGATTAGCCATTGGTCTAAGATATCAGTACACATGGGGCCTTTAGTGGTGTTGCTTATGGAAGAAGAAAAATAGAGAATTAAATAAAATCTTTAGGGCATCCTGATTTTTTAAAAAAAACCCTCAAATTTCACTTTCAGGAAGGTACTTCCTAAGGGGTGACCTTAATCACATGACAGTGATGTACTGTATCATGTTCAAGTTGTTTACTTATCTGTTTCAGAAGCTGATGGATCAGATGCAGAAGCTTGTTTATCATGTTGAACTCCTTGTCTGTTTGATTCAGTAAAAGTTTTATCAGATTTAACATGCTATGTATTTATCAGGTGATATGTGTGTTTAATGTGCAATGCAATAGATAATGATAGTGCTGCTAGGGTAAGGATCTGTCAGCATTTCCATTATAAACCCCATTTGCCAGGGTTTATCACCCAGGCACAGCTCACCAATTGTCAGCCCAAATGTATTTTTTTTTAAATTTGTATTTATATTGGTTTGACTATTTTGGATTCGGAGGGCCAGACTTACACATTCCCATTGTTTTAGATGCTTTTGTATCTCTTACAGCAAAAGTGACTTACTGTTGAGTAATGAAACTTTCTAAGAAGATAAGAGTGTTTTCTTCATAGTTTAATGCACAAGTTTCACGGTGTCATTAATGGGAGTTACTTCTGTTTCTCATTTTATAGATCTACTTTGCTGTATCACATGCATCCAAGGAAGTGGGCATTCACCCACGAAAGCTCATGCTCCAATACGTCTGTTAGTCTATAAAGTGCTACAGGACTCTTTGCTGCTTTTACAGATCCAGACTAACACGGCTACCCCTCTGATACTTTGCTATATCTTGTGCATTAATGGGAAAATAGATATCTTAGGTTAAACCATAAAGTAAACAAACTGCTCTGGGAATTTCCCATGATTGTAGGGATCCAATATTGAGATAAAAATCCTACTGTATTTAAGTTGGTTAGTAGCCAGTTTTCAGCAGGTATTTTACTTCCCACACTATTGTAAGTACTTCATCTTATTCACAGCAGGGGAAAATACAGAAAATCTAGATGCTGGTAAGGTAAGTGTGGTTTTGTGTTAGGCTGTATTCCTGTATGAATTGTCTGAGAGCCTATGGCTGCTTTACTCAAGCTTTTCTGAAATAATTCTGTTTACTGTGCCATCATATTTGAACCCCAGAATGGAATGAGCACAGAATCACACAGAAGCTATTCCACTGAGAAACCTTTGCTAACAGGTTTCTAGGGAGTCAGTAGTCTGCTGTGTGTGTGTCTGGGGGACCAGTAGATATCTCAGCATTCTCACAGAAGCATGCAGCATCCCAGCTCATATTCCAGCCGGACACAGTGTGCTACGTCTGATGAGAGTAATTTATTAATCATGAGGCAACAACTGTGCTAATGTATAGAAGGGTGTTACTGAGGAAATGCAAAAGAAACGATACAGACTGGTAAGGTATAACCACCAGCAAAGTGGAAGGACAGTGTTGTTTGTTGTGTGGAGTGTTTCTGGTGCTGCAGTGTTGTTAATGCTGCTATTGCTCCTGTTCTTGGAGCTCCAGTATTAACTCCACTGTAAGAGAGTGCAGCGTGTTGATTCACCAGACCTCGATGTTATTCATTAAGAAAGACCACAGGCTCGGTTCAGTGACAAAGGCACTCAGCCAGGTTTGTTGTCAGCACAGCAGGGTACTAGCACCTCATAGAAGATACAGGTACACTAACACATGTATGCCCACGACAAGGTACCAGTTCAATCCTGTCCCCTGGCCCAGTACAAAGATGCCCCTCCTTTCTCTGTCCTTTATACATGAAAACAAACAAGTTACATATTACATTTCATATGCTTTTTATTATTATCTTGTACCTTGTAGTTCTTATACACTAAGCTCCAGAGCCCCCAGTTGTAATGCCGACAGACCCCGCTCGTCAGCAGGCAGGATCAAACCTGTGACCTTTGGAACTTAATGCATGAGCCTCTATCACATCAGCTAAAAGCCAACTGGCTATTACCTAAGGCTGTAGAGCAGACTCATTTTATCTCTCTCTTTAAGTGGTCTCGGTGCCACTACATGGGACAGAACAGCACACCCAGTGTTACATTTTCTTAGTTAGCTAATGCCTGGTGTGTTACTATTCCAATAAGGCCAAAGCCAGGCCACCCTGTCAGCTATGTCTACGGATCCAGCAAGGCCTACAGATAGCATGGGATTACATGTTAACACAATGGCCAATCAGAATAATGGAATCGTACCAGCAGCAGAATTAACAGATTAACTGGACACCATCTCCATCATTCATGATGAATCTGCCCATTAGAGAGCATAGTCATCACCACCAAAGTGCTAATCTTCTAGCTGTAGTTTGTGAACTAGAAAACTACAGCTAGGAGATTTGCACTTTGGTGGCAATGACTATACTCTCTAACTAGACAATATTCCTGTGACTCAATGCATTAAATTATGGTGCAAAGACAATCACTCACACAAGGGGAGTAGGGACCCATAGGTGGGGCTGTAGTCTAACTTCCACTTGCAAACTTCAGAAGCAAAAAAAAAAAATCAGTTCTATGGCTTTAGATCCAAACCTAGGAAAATAGGTCTGACATTCCAAACCAGCACACTTCCAAAATTCAGAGATGCTCGAGTCTGGAATCTCAGTGTAGGCCAATCTCTCTTTGTATTTTGTTTTATCTCCTGCATCCAGATCTGACAACCACCCTGACATCTGACTTCCATCTGGAAGTAACAGTGATATTCTGTAGCTTGGCTGGTGTGCTACCAATTGTGACGTGGCATTACATATGCTTTATGAAAATATGCTTATGATCTGAATATGCCATAACTGAGATATATTTTATGCAAGATGGCTCATGAAAGGCATCATTGGAAAGGTTATGATTTACTGAATATGATTATCCCATTTGTGTGCATGTATCATTTTTGTATATGAAGTTAGGAATATTGACCTGTGTATCTGTATTTCATATTTGTTGCTTTGGGTCACTCCCAGTACCAGGGGCGGCTCTAGCAATTTGGCCACCTCAAGCACGGCGGGATGCTGCAGGGGGCGTGCTGCCGGTCGCCAGTTCCACGGCTCCGGGGGACCTCTTGCAGTCATGCCTGCGGGAGGTCCATGGGAGCCGCGGGACCAGCGGACCTCCCGCAGACGTGCCTGCGGAGGGTCCGCTGGTCCCGCGGCTCTGGTGGAGCATCCGCAGCCATGCCTGTGGGAGGTCTACCCAAGCCGCGGGACCAGCGCACCCTCCGCAGTCATGCCTGCGGGAGGTCCGCTGGTCCCGTGGCTCCCGTGGACCTCTCTCAGGCATGACTGCGGAAGGTCCGCCGGAGCCGCCTGCCGCCCTCCTGGAAAAAGGCTGCCCCAAGCGCGCGCTTGGCACGCTGGGGTCTGGAGCCGGCCCTGCCCAGTACTGACACTTCAGGGACTACAATGGAAAAGCCAGACAAGGCTAATGGCCCATCAGCTAGTACAATGGACTGTGAAAAAGCTTGGCCTTCTTGCTCCATACTGCCTCTGACTCCTGGATGCTGTAAACCTACAGAGTCAGGTGGTCTTGTCACCTGATACTAAAAGATTACCTGGGACTTCTTGTAACTTTCCACTGTAAGGGAAGAGGAGTCAAGCTAGGGAAACAAAGGATTCCTGCCTTATGCAAATCCTATTTAAGGGTGGGGAGTGAGGTAATCCTGGTCATCAGTTCTCCCCTACTACCCCATCCAAGATGACTACTGGAAACAACTAAGACTGAACAGGGGGAAAGAACTGGGCCCAGGTTGGAAGGGTATCTGGCCTGTGAAGAAGATTATTAGAACCACATTTAGGGTGAGAACTCACATGTAACCAGTTTCTTTAGTGTATTAAGCTTAGTTTGCGTGCTCTGTTTTATTTTCTTAGTAATCTGCTTTATTCTGTCTGCTATCTCCATAACTACTTAAAATACACCTGTTATAGTTAATAAATTTATTTCTGGTTTATAATACAACCTAGTTTATGTGATTTCTAGTGGGGGGGGGGGTGTTGAGAAATTGTGCATACCCTCTTCCACATTGAAGAAAGAGGCGAATATAATACATCTTTGGGTCTGTACTCCAAGGGAGGTGGACAGCTGAGTGTTGGAGCAAGTCCCTTAAGCTGAGTCTTCCCAGAGCTGATCTGCAGCTGGGTGTGGCCCTGCCCGTGTGTGTGTTAGAGGAGGTTTTAAGAGCCTGGCTCAGCAAGACAGGTAAAAGGGGGCCCACGCTGGCAGAACAGGTAGACTCAGTGATATCTCAGCACATCAAGTGACTTCCCAAGGGGTCCAACCCATCACATCAATAACCTTTTCAATACCCAAATGCATCACCTTCTTGGCCCCACTGAAGTCAAAGAGAGTAAATTAGCTTCAGTGGTGCCAGGATTTCACCGTAAGTGACTAGGTCAGGTTCACATAGAAAATCAATAGCCAAGCCAGGAATCAAACACAGCTCTTTTTAATGCACATTTAATGCATTAAACACAAAGCCATTCTTCCTGAAGGATATTTGCCCTTGATTCTCCATTGCTCTGTATAGTGTGTAGTGATTCATATCTGTGTACAATGCTACAGTTTGATACAGTAGCATTTACACCTACTTTGCCTACGTGTGAGTAACTACTCAAGGAGCCTGGAAGTGGAGAATCAGGTCCTTTGTGTGTAAACCTTTTTGTCATACTCTAATATGCTTCTACTACACCAGTGACCTTGCCGAGTCCCAAATGCTTTGTGCAAAGTTCTTTCTACCATTAATGTCCATGCTATTTCATTCAAAGTTATAAATATTAACTGTGTGAAAAACACATCTTTTCAGAATTCTCAGCAAGTTTTCACAAACAGCATCCATATGGTATTTTCAATATTTTATGTTAATATTTGAGTTAGTGTTATAATGTCAGCAGGAGCGCTGAGGCTGGTCTGATGGAAATTGAAAGCTGCTATCAACATTAAGGCTGAATTCCTGCTGTCTCATCAATAGCTCATGACAAATGTCAGTGCTAATCTTACCCCGCTGATATGAAAAAATGCCCCCCAAACAAACTGTAATACAGAAACTATTTGAAAACAAAGTGGTAGAAGTCATACGGATTGAAATAGAGATTTGTACTCATGAATAATGCTTTTTCAGCTGGAGGCTGAGTACCTTAAATGTGCGTAGTCATGGAATGTTAGTGAAAAAAGTAATAAGCAGAAAAATCCATTCTTCTGCTGCTTCAGTTTGTTGTTAGTTTGGGATATAATGGAAAATTTTCTTCATGACATGGAAATGTGAATGGCAATGTAAATTAGACATCTTGCTTAGAAAACACTATTCCTTGTGAGGCATTAAGTCGAGGCTAAAACATTGATATGCATTGATATGTATTTTGTTTTGAAGGCATGTGTAAAAGGCCTGCTTTGACTATCCCTGCAGAAATCCAGATCACAGGAGACTGAAAGAAACATGGAGCTTTGGTAACTGCGATATTCCTTGCTGAAAAATCTAAAATTATATTTTCTTAAAGGTTTCTGCATCTTTTTAGCTATAGAGAGACCTATTGGACCCAATTCTGCATCGTTCAACTCCTCCACTTGAGTCAAGAAGGTGTGATGGGGGAGAGAGAGAAGGAATAAAGGGAGTGTAAAAGTAGCTTAAAGTCACCTTCATACCACCTTTCCACTCGCAGTGTTTTTGGGGCCAGTGGCTCAGGGGTAGGTTAGACTATATTCAATAATTATAATAATAGTTTGATCTCTCTAGGAGAGATCTCAGCTCCCAGTATGTGGAACAGAGTGCTAGAGAGAGACTCTAAAGATGCTCAGACACCCACAGTAGTGCTTAGAACTCCAAAGGTTGCCTACTAGTGTAGGTTATCTTACTATATATCAGCGTATGTGCAATACGGTCAGACATTTGATGGCAACATCATCATCAGTCAGGTGGAAAGCCGATAGCCCACCACTGAAATAAGTCTGTAGGCACTTGTCAAGAATATGCGACAGTCTGAAGTTGACTGCAGCTGCATTGTGGGTCATTAGAAAAAAAACATTTAAAGAGATTGGCAGCACAGCTGCCTTTTCCTGTTTGAAACTGGTTCAGAGATGACCACAGATGCCTCAGTAGACCAAAACCTGATGGACAGATGGTTGGGTCAGTGACGAGAGGGTGATTAACAACTATCATTGCTGACCACTTGTGCCAAGCAGATTCCATTGTCACATCCTGTGGTGGCATAAATAATCATAAATGGCATCTAGAAAGCAGGCGAGCTGGCGAATGGTTGAACGGGTCTGTGTACAAAGGCAGGTCGCTATTCTCACAGATCTTAGCCAGAAGCATGACAGAGGCCTTCTCACAGGAAATATGGGATGGTGCTGTGTTACTAAGTATTGGTAGCCATGGCAATGGAGTTACCCGTAAAGTCCTGCTAATGATACGCATAGCTTTGTTTAAGCTCTACAGCAACCAGCCTTGTGTGAGTTGAGCGACACCAGACAGGAGCACAGTACTCTGCTGTTGAATAGCAGAGGGCAAAAGCTGATGTTCTAAGCATTAGGGTGCTCGCACCCCAGGTTGAACCAGACAATTTTCTGAGCAGGTTTTTCCTGCTGTCTTCCTCAAGTGGTTATGGTACATTAATGACCTATCCAATGTCACACCAAGGTAAACCAGGTTTGGGTCATGCTGTTTGTGGCTTGTGCTTGCGTTATGCAGATGAAATACACTAGAAACCATCTTGGAAAAGCTCAGCTGCAATTGCCATTGACTACAAAAGTCTGCCATGAGCTTCATATCATCATTCAAGAGCTTGTTAATTTCTGAGAAGGATTGAGCTTGGTAGCTGAAGCAGATGTCGGCAGCATAGATAAACTTTTGAGTTATGTTACATTAAATAAGGTTTCTGTCTTTTCATCCATTTTATTTGAACTATATGTCATGTCTTCATTCAAGCATGTCTCCATCCAAAGTGCACATACTATTTTTTTTAGAGTTACTAAAATATCAACAGTTTCTGAATTAAACAAATCGCCCTACAAACAGACACAGCATTTTCCTTCTAGAAAGGAGGGGTATTTCCTTATTTAATTCGAAACAAACCTATCTCCTCTAACTTCTTATATCCTTGGGATACATCGGGTCAGCACTCAAAATCTCAGCTTTCCTTGATGTATGGGACATAAGTTTCGACAGATTTTAATGTAATGAGTAAGGATATGATTCTGTCATGGAGGTCATGGATTCTGGGACTTTCTGGGACCTCTGTGACTTTTTCAGGGGCAGGGGTGGAACAGCTGTCAGCCCTGAGGCCGCCAGGACAGTGGCCCAAGGCTGAAGCAGCAGCCAGGGTTGGGTCAGCCCCTGCCACAGGACAAGCAGCAGGGATGGATATAGCTGGTCAGTGGTCATCCCCAGGCTGTCAGGAGCCTGGCTGGCTGACCAAGGACCTCCAGAGCAGCATCCCAAATCTTAACCTTAGTAATAAGATAGGTTATCGGGCATTATCAGAACCATAAATGCATCTTTACAGTATAAGCCAAATAAGCAAAAGTTAATAAAAGAAGTGGACAATTGCTGAAGAAATAAACTATTGAATATAAACTCTTTCTTGTATTGTATTGCTCAAGTACGAGGAAAGACATTCCATGTGAAAAGAACTTTTAAATTAAACAAGGTCAGCACCATCAGCTCTTGGGAATCATATGGTAGATATTCAAATTGGATGAATGCAAAAGAAACATTAGAATATCAAGGAATCAATTATATTATTTATATGGCACCAAAAAGATATTTGGCCCTTTACACATAAATAAAAGACAAAGGTCAAATTCCATTCTCAGTGATACCAGTGATACCAGATACATAAATCTGGAGTAACGTTGATCTAAATACAGGATCACAGTCTGTTTAATCCTTGCAGATTTGGGGGGGGAATGCCAACCCCCCCATTGGAAATCCTTCTCAGAATTCGTATTGGTTATATTGGATTGCACTAACCAAAAGAATGGTTTGTCATATACTGGAATTATCCCATGTCTCCTCATGATACCAACCTAGGAAATGAGATACTGAGCTTCCTCTGGGGTATCCATTTATACAGATCTTAATGAATGAATAGTAAATTATTACAATCCTGTCAATATCGTAACCTAATTTCACTTGTCATGTGATTTGATATGTAGGATTTAGTCTGCTTAGTCCACTGTAACATCAATTTCAGAATTTCTTAGGCTATGTCTACACAGTCCCACTACTCAGATTATTGGGGTGTGAATTGCAGTGCACACTATTGTGTTGCTGTTTAACTCCCCCTTGTGGATGCTGTTTTGAAACAAGGCTAAGTTTACCAGCTGTGTCCATAACGGGGAGTTACAATGAAGCTTGATAGCACACACTGCAGTTCACACACCCATAGTCCAGACTGGGGCCTTGTAGACAAGCCCTTAATCACATTAATATAACTAAGAATAATTTCTGTTATGGTGTGAAATATTCATTGTTAAATTGAACTTGCTTTAAATTTGTCTCTTTTCCTGTTCATAGAGGTTCCACAAGATTGAAGTGTTTCATGGAAATTTTTCACTTCAGCTAAAATGCTGTCAAAGTTTGGCCCAATGTTTATTCCCTCTGTCTAGACCTCTGAAAATTAAAGTGAAACAGTTCATGGTGAGTTCCAAACTGGATGGTTTGAATTTTATGACACAGTTGAAGTCACATGCCATTCATTCACATGCTCAGGAAAGTCAGCAGTAGAAATCATCAAACTTCTCACTGAATTTTCTTTGCGAAACATGGCTTTTTGAAAGACGCAAACATTTAATGAAAAATATTCATTTACTTTGACATTTGATTTTTTTTTTGAGGAACCAAATCAAAACACACATTTTCCTTTAGTTTAAATTTCAGTTTGGTTTTCAGGGGGTTTTATTTTTATTTTCCTCCCTCTTTTTGCTGGAAAAGGGAAGGGGGCATGGAGGAATATTCGGGGGTGGGGAGGGAGAAGGGCGAGAAGCAATGCCAGGCAGCTCAGACCAGCCCCATGTGGTGGAGCTCAGGGATGAGCGCCACCTCCACCCCCTGATTTGCCTCCGTGGGCCACCCAGCCTGTCTGAGCTGGGTGGGGGAGGGAATGGTGGTTGTAACCCAAAATTGCAGCATCACTGTAAAAAAGAGATCACCCCCTGCCATCTGAAGAGGTTACTTCACAGCCATTGACTCCGTGAGCAGGCAGCAACTAGCCAAGGTGATACACCACTGCTCTGCCCTGCTACATCAGCACTTCAGGGAGTAGGGCCAAATGGAAGACAGGAATCTGGAGGGGGCATGTGCCCCCCACATGCATTGCCTCTGCATCACACCAAGGATAGGTAGACTCTGCAGTAAGTTGCAGGCACACTCATCTCACTGATATCTGTAAGTACTCTTATACTCTTTTCCTTAAATCATTACCAACAGTACATGTTTATATTGACTTTGGTCAATCAGTTTAATCAGTTTCTCAGCTGGGAGTTCATGATTAACATTGCATTTGAAAAGGGATCCATCAACAAAAAAAAGTTTGAGAACCTCTTAGTTAGAGCACCTTCTTAAGACACCTCTTATACAAGCTAAAAGATGAGCATTTAAGAGAACTCTGTGACTCTGGGTCTTTCTGAGACAAGTTGTAGTGAAACTGCAGCAAAAAGCCATTTGGCTTTAATCAAATATGTAACAAGCCACTTACACAGTGAAAAAACTGGAAGAGATGGACAATCAGGGACTGTCTACATCACTGGCATGAAGAGGTAAAATTGGAGTTATATGGCTACACCACTGATCATACAGAAACTTAGTAGATAAGATATTCATATTTTTGTGAGTTTAAACTTTTCATAACTGTCTGTTCTGTTGGACACTTGCTACAGACACTTCCTGCTTAATGTGGAGAAATGCAGAAATTTGTATCATCAGTACCAGAACTGGTGAAAGAGCAAAGAGACAAAGCTTCATCTGAGACTGGCTGTTTATGAGCATGTGGAACTGATGGATGAGTGGTTTAAGTCAAATGGTTGGGCTGAATGTTTTATATTTTGTTTAATAGAAACGTTGGGATGACATTGCATTTATGAAGAAGGAATGTAGCACTGATAAGGGAATGGCAGGATTACATGTACCTGCACCCTGTCTGTTTAAGAGTTTGGAGTTCTGCTGAAGAGGCCTGTAGAGGAGTGGACTCACCCCTGTGGCACCTCCTGCTGGTGACTTCTGGGAATTAGCTCATTCCAGCTCCAGAGCACCCTCTGCAGGCCAGTGATCCACCTGTCCTCTGGCCCCCCCGTGTCCCTCCCTGGACCCCAGTGCCCTTTAACTGGGTGCTGCCCCCTGGCAGTACCCCTTTCTCTCAGAGTCTCCCCTCCCTGGGAAACCCCCAACCCTCTATCCCCACCTCGCCTCAGTATCAGACTACTGCCAGTCATCATCTAGCCCCCATGCCCTGGGGCAGACTGCAGTATCAGCCTACTCATCACTGGCAAGGTTGGGTTTGGACCTGCTGCTTTTGCCTACCGCTGGGCTGCCCTCTGCAAACCCCTTGGCCTTCTGCTAGGCCACAGCCTGGGGCTTTCCAGGCTGGAGCTCCCCAGCTCCTCTGCCTTTCCCTAGCCCTGCTCCACTCAGGTACCCTGTCTCCAGCTCCCTGCAGCCAGGCCCTTCTCCCTCTACAGCCAGAGGGAGACTGAGTGGGCTCCTGGCTCACTGCCTCTTATAGGGGCCAGCTGGGCCTGATTGGGGCATAGCCCAGCTGCAGCCACTTCCCAATCAGCCCAGCTTAGTAGCTCCCAGCCACAACCTTCCCCCAGGGCTGTTTTAAGCCCTTCAGGCAGGGCCGGCTCTACTGTTTCTGCCGCCCCAAGCAGCATGCCGAATTGCCGCTGCAGAAGGCGGGGGAAGTCCCTGTGCCATTCGGGTGGCACCCACATTTCCGTGGCAGCGGAAGATGGAAGCTGCACCACCGGGGACAGCTGAACATAGACGCTACCTCGGAATCGCCGCCGCTGTGGAAATGCACGTGCCCCCCTAACGGCACATGGACTGCTCCCATTGTCCACGGCGGCAATTCGGGGCGCTGCTTGGGGGCAAAAACACAGGGACTGCCGCCCCTTGCAGATTGCCGCCCCAAGCACCTGCTTGGGATGCTGGTGCCTGGAGCGGGCCCTGGTCCCAGATATTCTATTACAGATGTAAGTTGTGGAAGGGTCCCGCTAGTGTGGGGAACTTTCCTGGCTTATACACTACGCTGTGAAGTGGGTGTGCGAAAGGATCTGAGTCCTCGCTCCCACTTCCTTTAAAAACACATAACGTTTGTATCACACAAGTTCTTTAGACACAACCAGGAGAAAGCTTCTGTCTACACTTTATGGCTTAATAATTAACTAAGTAGATGATCTGGTGATGACGCTCAGCGTTGATAGATTTGGTGCTGGTTGTGGGTCTCCAGAAGCTGGGAATGGGAGACAGGGGGTGGATCACTGGCTGATTGCCTGTTCTGTTCATTCCCTCTGGGGCACCTGGCTTTGGCCATTTTCGGGAGACAGGACACTGGGCTGGATGGACCATTGGTCTGACCCAGTCTGGCCCGTCTTATGTTCCCAATTACAGTCTGGGCTCCCATAGTCCTAACCCCGGTACAAACACAGATCATAAAACCTCTCTCAGTCCCACCGAGTTTACAACCCGAGTGTAAATGGGAAGTGGCCTGTGACTGGGAACAGGAATAGAAATACGAATATAAATATCATCCGCGCAGAATAATCTTCCTTCTCTGTAGCCTGATCCCTCCCCGACTCCTCCCTACAGAAAATCTCCCAGACACGCCGCTCTCGGCCCACTAATGTCAGGGAGGCTCCACTGCAAAACCTTAACTCTGTCCTCAGACTCCGCCTCGCCCCGCCACCCCCCCCCTCCCCCCAGCTTCTCCCACCTGCACCCACAGGCGGGCCCCAGACCTGGCCCAAAGCACGAGCCAGGCTTGCTCCGATCACGTTCCTAGTGTCACGGATCATTTCAATGGAGCCGGTCACTGCCGGGAAGGGAAAGGGGCTTCCGTCCCCAATCCTCCCCCCCCCCCCCGCGCCATGAGGAATCTTCCCTCTCCAGCGGGTGGCCCAGCCAACGGATCCCTGGGACACGACTCCTCCCCGGACACTGACCCCCCTGACCGGACTTTGTATTGCCCCTCTATATGTGGAACAAGGCTCCAGAGCTGAGTCACCCAATATCACCTCACAATAGCCAGGACCTCGGTTCCTGGGTGGGGAAATACAGTCACTGCGGGCAGCTGTTCATTCCTCCCAGGCAGGGCCAGCTCTACAGTTTTCGCGGCCCCAAGCAGCGCGCCGAATTGCCCCCGCGGGTGGGGGGGGGGTGCGGCAGTCCATTCGCCTTTAGGGCGGCAGCCGCGTTTCCGCGGAGGCGGCAATTCGGCGGCAGCTTCTAAGTTTAGCTGAAGCCGCCCCGGACAGCTAAACATAGAAGCTGCGGCCGAATTCCCTTCACTGCGGAAACGCGCCTGCCGCCCTAAGGGCGCATGGACTGCCACCGCCCTCTGCGGCAGCAATTCGGCAAACTGCTTGGGGGCAAAACAAGGGGGACTGCCGCCCCTTGCAGAATGCCGCCCCAAGCACCAGCTTGGAATGCTGGTGCCTGGAGCCGGCCCTGCCTTCAGGGCAGGAGCAGGGTAACTACTCTGCTACAAGGCCAAAGTGAACACAGTGCAGAAGCAGGAGGTGGGCTTGTTACACCAGAAATGGATTTTGGGGCTCCACTAGAATAACGTGCCTATTGCCCCCTTAATCCATTCTTCCCAAAGGAAGGGCTTCCGGGGCAGTTAAGGAAACACTTAAAGCAGTGGTTCTCAGAGCCGGTCCGCTGCTTGTTCAGGGAAAGTCCCTCGTGGCTAGGCCAGTTCATTTACCTGCTGCTCCAGGCCAATGTGGGCTGCGGGAAGGGCGGCCAGCACATCTCTCGGCCCGCGCCGCTTTCCGCAGCCCCCATTGGCCTGGAGCGGTGAACCGCGGCCAGTGGGAGCTGCGATTGTCTGAACCTGCAGATGCAGCCGGTAAACAAACCGTCCTGGCCCGCCAGGGGCTTTCCCTGAACAAGCAGCGGACTGTCTTTGAGAACCACTGACTTAAAGGACATCGATATAACCTTCTGATAAAATGACTGATACAGTCTGTATTCTTTTTCTTAAACAAAGTATCTAATAATCCCTACAATTTAGTCTAAAATTTAAAATCAGACACAAATCCCTTATTGCAAGTTAAAGAACATCTAAACTACAATAGCATACAGGTTAAATGATTCTAAGCAATGTACTCTATTGCAGGTGAACAGTCTATAATAGATTGCTGACAGCAGTTTTTAACTTATGCTTTAAGTTATTCAGAGGCAAAATACAATAACACACTCATGTCAAGCATATACATACTAACGCTAATCCTATACTAAACTGTAATAAAAACCTAGCAACCTTACTATACTTGTGTACTCCCCTGCATTGCTTGTGGCTGCTACTTCTTGCTGCTGCTTTCTTTGCCACCGACAGCTTCAGTCAGCTATCAGGCTGTGCTCCACTTCTCTGTCTTTTCCTTCTTTGGCAGCTTCTGACCTCCTTGTCCACTTCTCTCCTGACTTTCTCTGCTTCGAGCATCTACTTCTATACTGTTCTGCTAGACCCTTACTGTGCATGCTTATCACTTAGTTTTGCTGCACCTGTTTGGCTTTCTGCCAATATATATATTTTTCCCCAGCCGAACTTTCAACCTGCTGAATTTTAAGCATACTTTACACAGCCATGCATGCTCATTGCCAGTTGTCTACTTTAAAGTTATGATCTACTGGCAGCTCAGAAATATCATGTGACCTACATCTTCCAATCATATGTGACCTGTAGCTTCTGATGGTGGAGTGGTTCTTGCTTATTCAAAATGGAAGTCAGGAACACAAAATGGAGTCTGGGGAATTTCTCTGGTATCAGGCCCAGAGAAGCTGTTGTGGTGCTGTGGTGACAATAAGGCTTATGCAAGCTGCAAAGAAGCATTTACTGTGGTGTTTTTGTTTTTGTTTTGTTTATTTACTAAAACCCGAGTTTTAAAACCATCTCTGGTTTGGGAGTGTAACACAATCTGAATTGTTTGGTATGCTAGGCCCGTTCAAACAAAATGTCTTTTAATACAGTTAAATATAAGGTCATATGTCTATGAACAAGGAATGCAGGTCACACATACAGAAAGGGGGACTGTATCCTGGAAAGCAGTGAGTTTGGAAAAGATCTAGGGGGTCACAGAGGACAAACAAATCACCATGAACTCCCAGTGTGAAACTGGAAAAAAGGGCTAATACGATCCTGGGAAGTATAAACAGGCACAGTGCATAGGACCAGGGAGGTAGTTTTACCTCTGTAAACAGCCTTGACAACACCAGTTCTGCAAAACAGCATCCATTTCTGAGGTCCACATTTTAAAAAGATGTTGAAAAGTTATTCAAAGGATGGAAAAATGCCTTACAGTGAGAGGCTCAAAGAGCTGAATCTGTTTAGCTTATCAAATAGAAGATCAAGAGGTCATTCGATCAGTGTGTGTAAGTACCTTCACAGGGAGAAAATACCAGTTACTAAAGGGCTCTTTAATCTAGCAGAGAGAAGCATAATGAGAACTGAAGCCAAACTAATTCTAATTAGAAATAAGACATACATTTTTTAACAGTGCGGGTGATTAACCATCGGAACAAACTACCAAGGGAAGTGGTGAATTCTCCTTCTCTTTATGTCTTCAAACCAGGAGTGGATACCTTTCTGGAAGATATGCGTTAGTAAAACACAAGTTATTGGGATGACTGGGTAAAAATCTATGGCCTGTGTAGTAGAGGAGGTTAGAGTAGATAATCTGCTGTCCCCTTCTGGCTTTAAAAATCTATGAATTTATAGATCCATCAGATGAGATTTTTTTAAAGGTATTAGGAGCACAAACTCAGGCTTCTAGAGATAAGCCAATATAAACTGATGGATGTTAGGAAAACACATCCCTTATGGTAGCTTATTCCACAGTTGTCCATTTTGGAGGCTCTTGCATCTTGCTCTGAAGCATGTGGTTCTGGCCACTCTCAGAGACACGATATTGGACTGGATTGTCATAGCAACTCCTATGTCAGTTGATTAAGGGGAGGCTTAATGCAATTTTGCTATGTCAATGTTTTGTGTGTGCAAGTGAAGTTAATTTAGGACTCAGTTGTCCCTTGGGCTGCAGAAATATTCAGGGGCATAAGGGGGAATAAGACTTCCTCCCTTTTACCTGTGGGTGGGCTACCTGAAGGTTTGGTCCTGGCTCCGCTGTGTACCCTCTATAACCAACTCAGAGCAGGTTGCTGGGGAGGGCTAGGGTGTGGGTGGCCTGGGAGCATTTGCTCCTCTCCTAATGCACTGACCAGTACAGCAGAACTGGCAGGGGAGGGAGGGTGGGAAAATAACTCAGTACTGGTATAGCCCATCTGAAGCAAGGAGGGAATAGGGCATGAATTGTGCTGCGATTATCCTTTCCCACACGGCTCTGAGGATGGAGTACCTATGTGCTGTCTCTTGCACAAGGCTTGTGCCAAAGGTACGGACTAGCCCTTAGTAATGCGTTTGAACCACAACACTGAATCCATATCACTTTGAACTTTTGGAGAAATTTTGTTTCATATGTGCCATCAATGCCTCACTATGTGTCTACACTTCTAAATTTGAATTGGAGGTAGTAAAGCTGGGGGGTAAAGTAGCGACATCTTTCACCTTTCCTATTCAGTTTCTGCCTTTTCTGTTACAATGTCCAAAGCATTTTTATTACTATCATTTATAGAATGAACATCTGTCTGTCAAGAAGAGAGAGACACATTCATTTCATATACACTAGCAAACAGCTTTCTAATGGTAATTGTAACAATATTTAGTTATTACCTAGTTATTACTAGGAGAAAGCCTGAATCAGTACTTTGTAGGGAAAAAGGCTCCTCCCTGAGTCAACTTAGTCAATCATGAACAAATCAGAATTTTAAAATACTGTAATTTGTTTACATCTACCTTTTGAACGTGCCTGGGATATGCCTTCAGTGAGGAGTATCAGAGGGTAGCCGTGTTAGTCTGGATCTGTAAAAAGCAACAAAGAGTCCTGTGGCACCTTATCGACTAACAAATGTATTGGAGCATAAGCTTTCGTGGGTGAATATCCACTTCATCAGACGCATGTCTCATGCATCTGACAAAGTGGATATTCACCCACGAAAGCTTATGCTCCAATACATTTGTTAGTCCATAAGATGCCACAGGACTCTTTGTTGCTTCACTGAGGAGTTAGCCTGGGTGCTTCTTCTCTCTCTGCTCCTGGCTGTACATGAAGCCCTCTGACTCAAGGAAAGTAGTGCTTTCAACCCCAGCTAACTGGCATAGCTGCAGGTGTGGGGTAGAGGCCCAATTCTGCTTTCACTTGTGCTGATAACCCACTCAGTTTACAGTACCTGCTCCGGCAAAATCATTTGAATGCTGATAGTCCTCCAATGCCTTCTCAACATTCCCCTGTATGCCCAGAATAACAGACAAGCTCTAGCATGATCAGCTAACTGCATCATAAAAGGACCATGGGATGTGCCCCAGGAGTCCTGGCGACCCACATGGAGGAGTGCAGCAAGAGTGAGGATACAGTAACTTGGGAAAGACTTTGCAGTGTGACTGCTCACAGTGGGGCTGTGCTAACCAGGATGCTCAGACCCAAGTGCTGATCACCTGGCTAACTTAGCAGAGAAGACATACCTGAAGGCATTGTGCCTCAGAGACACTCCTTTAAGATGCAAATCTGTCCTTCTTCCTCTCTGGATCTGAAGATGAGTCTGGTAATTATAATGATGGCTTATACCAACAGGAAATTGCAACAACCCTATACTAGTTCAATTGTGCTAGCTGGTGCATTAGAATCATAGAATCATAGAATATCAGGGTTGGATGGGACCTCAGGAGGTCATCTAGTCCAACCCCCTGCTCAAAGCCGGACCAATTCCGAACTAAATCATCCCAGCATTAGGGGAGAGCAGAACCAAGACTGTTCATTCTTTACCCCTACCTGTCTATCTGTTTTATAGGGGAGTAAGTGGGCTCAACCCTACATCAAATACCGAGGTAGTCCATTCAGGCATGTAATGGGGATTTGCATTCCTCTGTACTTCCTTGTGTACTCACAATCTGCCTGGTAGTATGGAACGATGTTTTGGGATTACAACCAGAAAATTTAAAAAAACAAACTCAAATGATGCAGGATTATGTCTTTGGCAACTGCAAAAACTGACATCCTAGTTTTGTATTTCAGGAGACAGAAGATTAATTTGAGTTACAGTTTTGCCTCAATGAAATTTGTTTTCTTATCCTTATCTCTTCCTGTCAAGCGGTGTCAGCAGCCAGTATGCACCTGTTGACACAACAATATATATTTCATTTACCCTATTTCACATGATTGATAGTAAGACTAATGCTGAACTTCATAAAGGTGAGGATGTAAGAGCTATTTGTTTGTGAGGATCAGCATGTAGCAAGATTCATGAATTATTTGTTAGGAACAACATTTGGTTGTGAGAGATCCATTCAAAGTTCACATTTCTCCTGCAGGCTGAAAATTAAAAGGAATGTCTTTTCTGACATTTTGCAGTTGAGAGTAATAGCTTGTTTAGCTCCAGCTAAATGAAAATATCATAGGGGGCATGAACTCATATAGTGTACTGAATAAGAGCTAATCCATTGGTGATGATGTGTATCCTTGGAACCAGATACTTATCAAGCACTTTCCAAACATTAATGAATTAAGCCTCTCAACATCCCTCTGAAGTAGATAAGTATTATTAGCCCTATTTACAGATGGAGATTTAGAGGCACAGGGAGGTTAACTGATTTGCCCAAGGCCACACTTGATTGAGTGATAGAATTCAGAACTCTTAATTACCAGCCCTGTACTTTAACCAATACACCATTAGGTTGAAGCAGTAGCAAATCAGCATCAGTGTTTTTTCTTTTTGTAATTATGATAAAGTAATGGTTGTCCATTTGTTTTGTTTTTAATTTCTAATGATAAACAGGTATTTATGTATGGATTGTCTTTTTTTAGAGTTTAATTAACATGCAACTGAGAGCTCAAACTCTTCTTACTGGAAAGGTGTCAGGAAGTAAAAGTAATATTGTGATAGTGGTATCCAGGTATGATCAGAAATGCAGATGTAGTCGGCCCAGGGATCAAGGACCATGGCGGGTGGGACCATGAGAAATCTAGAATTGAAACTCCCATGAGACATGGCAACAAGTCAAATAGATGCAGAGACTAATGCTAACCCAACCTGTAACTAAATGTTTTGTTTTGGATTGACAAACCAAAGTGAAATATTTTGATTTAGGAATGTTGAATCATTCCAATTAAAAATGTCAAAATAAAATGTTTTGGGATGAAACGGAGAGTCAAAATGATCACAATTTCCCAAGGGATGGGAATTCCATTTTTAATTTAACTCTATTTGTAATCCTATTGTAGTGTGGGTGCAATTAAAAAGCTTTCATTATCATTTTAACCTCTAAGTAAGATAAGACTGTTCTGAGGAGGGGGGACAGGGAATTCACCAGAACACTAGTACTTAAAAAAAGAAACAACACTTTTATAACAGTGCCCCCTGTTTTGTAATTTACATTTCCACTAAAACATTTTTAAGAGACCTGATTTGGAATCTATACTCAGGAAAAATTGAATAAATACTGTGGGATAGGCCCAATGTGGACTAATATGTTTAGAAAACATTATTAGTGATGGTCAGTGTCCTTTATCCTTCCCTCCATGGCTTTTGATGAAGAGCTAGAAAGGGCTTTTTTATAATTTAGGATCTTGATTTGAACCATCATTTTCTGGCTTAATCTGTGGTACTGTTTTTGTGGTAAAGAAAATTGTTTGATGTAAAATTCAGTATCACCATTACTGTAACTGACCATGTTGGGATTTGCTACCAATGCTTCATTATTTAAGAAATGAATGAGATGATGGTCATATTGGATCAAAACCCCATCTTTCAAGATGACCCCTGACTCAAGACTTTGGGCTCGATTTAGGCATGTCCCTGTAAATGGCTATTCTCCTGTGAAAGCATTCTGAGAGCAGCAGTTGGTCTGGATGGGAGGTGCTACATGAATCCTGACTCATATTTGTAGCTGTCTCAGATAGGCGTGGCCCTCTGAAGAGAGGAGATATAGTCTGAGATGAACAGTGCTGAGGGAATGACCCAAGGAATATTGAAAGCGGGGGAGAAGATTTGGGCTGGCATTTGTGTGTTGCTGATTGTAAATTTGGCCTAATGCTGCAACTGGCTCCATTTGTATGGATCCTCATCCCCACACCGAGTCCCACTGAGGTCACTGAGTTTTCATTTATGGCAAAATACGCAAAAACAACTTGGGTGAAAAATTAGGATTTTTTTTGTTTTTTACCCTAATTGTCACAAAAATGACAGAGTCCAAGTTCACTTCTTTTACTGTCTATGTGTAACTTTTTGACAACAACAAAATGTCATTTTCTGCAGCAATAATTATCCTTGCAGGATGAAACTAACTTTTGAGTAGAACCACAGAGAAGGCTTTAATGGACATGTAAATTAAACATACATACTAGTGATCCCTCACTGAGATATATTGTCTTGGTAGGAGGAAGCTTACAATAACATTTGTCATGCTGTCCTTTTTCTGTGGACAAGCAGAAGACAACTCTGGAGTTTAAAGTTAGATTGACCTGTACAGCACCATTCGCAAGAGCCAAAGTCACTTGAAATTAGCTGGGGGAAAATGGTGGTTGCAGTACTACATTTTTTCAATAAATTTAAAGTACTTACTTGGACATACTGAATTGCTAATGCATACAAGTGTTTTTTCCCCTACTACAGAGGCACATTGACTCTGCCACGATAGTGTTTTATGATATGTACTGGGGCTGTGTGCGCAGCTTGTAAACAAATAAAATATGCAAGCTGCCTCAGCGTGTCAGGCTTAATTATCTGAATTGATTGCCTTTTGAGTCACTCTATTAGAATATCTTTTTCATGGTTTTAGGATGACTCTAGAACCTACTAGTTTTCTCATTTCCCATATTTGACCCTAACCCACAATCATCATCATCATCATGTTCCTATTACGCCTCTGGCATTTAATGCAGTGACGAAGCTCCTCCACTCCTGCCTGTTTCTGGCAAGTCTTTCCACAGCTGTGTCCCAGGTTTTTCAGCTCGGCTTCCATTGCTCTTCACCATGTTGTGTTTGGGCGGCCTTGTTTTCGCTTGCCTTCAGGTGTCCATCTTATTGCTACTCTAGTGATGGAATCTGTTTCCATCCGAAGCACATGACCGATCCATCTCCAACGCTGCCTAGCAATGACGGTG
This sequence comes from Mauremys mutica, assembly GCF_020497125.1. Classification (NCBI taxonomy): domain Eukaryota; kingdom Metazoa; phylum Chordata; order Testudines; family Geoemydidae; genus Mauremys; species Mauremys mutica. The sequence continues at coordinate 36,580,599 of NC_059072.1, read as the reverse complement.
CTCAGATCCTCTTGGCTGCACTGTGTTAATAGATCTTGGTTTGAGATTGTTCTGGGCCAAAAGATACAGATGATTTTTCTGAGGCAGGTTGTATGGAATGAAGACAGTTTGGACATGTCATACTTTTTCATTCCTCAGCATTCTTCACTATAAAGTAGTGTTGAAAGTACACAGCTCTTATAAATCTTGAGTTTGGTTTTGGTGTTGTATTTTGATGATTTCCAGAGTGTATTTAAGCTCCCGAAGGTGTTCCTGGCTTTATTGATTTTATTCCAGGGGTCCTGGCTTGTTCCACTGTCCTGGCTGATGGTGCTGCCCAAGTATGTGAATGTTTCTACATTGGTGAGAACATAATCCTCTGTCCGTATTGGTGATGGTGAGGCAATATTAAAGGTAATGATATCTATCTTATTGCGGTTGATTTTCAGTCCAATTTGCTGGCTGAATGCGTTGAGTCGAGTTGTTTATTTCTTGTATATAGTGATGGGTATGTGATAGGAGAGCGACATCATCTGCGAAGTCCAGGTCCCACAATAGTATTTGAGATATCACTGCATCTCTTGCTATAAGCCTGGGAAAATACTGTGTAATTCATGTACCTCTCTGTGGTAACTGTGAGTAAAGAACAATGTTTATAATTTTCTGAGTGCGTTCATCCTACTTGTATGAATGTATCATTCTTGTACCTGAAACTGGGAGTATGGAGAATTACTCTGAAGTCCTATTGTAACTATGCAAAGTGTAGGCCATTAATGGTGGCTTGGACTCTTGATGGCTCCCATTAACTAGGACAACTGGTTGTGAATGGCTCTGTTTACTTGCAAACCTTCCTGGGTTTGTGCAGGCTAACTCTGAAAGAATAGAGAATGAGGTCTTACAGTGACATGTGATCACGTCACCTGGTACTGGAATCCATCTTAAACCTAGTGCTTTTCCATTTAGAAGGAGGGCCAGGGACCCGGAGAGACAAAGGATTCCTGCCTTGTGCCAAAGATATAAAAGGGGATGGAACAGAACAAAGGGGATGGACAGAACAAGAACTCTATACTAGAGGAAAGGATTTGGCCCAAACTAAGAAGGAGCCTAGTCTGTGAAAGAAGCTTATTGGAACATCTCTGAGGGTGAGATTTACCTGTATTCAGTTTCTTAAATGTATTAGACTTAGACTTGCGTGTTTTGTTTTATTTTACTTGGTAACTTACTTTGTTCTTTCTGTTATTACTTGAAACCACTTAAATCCTACTTTTTATACTTAATTAATAAATAAAAGTGATTTTATTAACCCAGAGTAAGTGATTGATACCTGGGGGAGCAAACAGCTGTGCATATCTCTCTATGAGTGTCATAGAGGGCGGACAATTTATGAGTTTATCCTGTGTACGCTTTATACAGAGTAAAATGGATTTTCTGGGGGTTTGGATCCCACTGGGAACTAGGCATCTGGGTGCTGGAGATAAGTGACTTGCTGAGCATTTTTTGGTTAAAGTCTGCAGCTTTGGGGGCATGGACCAGACCTGGGTCTGTGTTGTAGCAGACCCAGGTCATGTTTGGCTCAACAAGGCAGGGTTCTGGAGTCCCAAGTTGGCAGTTTAAAATGGGCTCAGGGGTAATTCCAGCATGTCAGGTGGCAGTCCTAAGGGGGTCTCTGTGACGAAACTCATCACAATGTGCTCTGTGTGAATATATATACATTTACAGTGTACAGTTAGCAGAGAATGCACAATAGTATAGTGTGGTGAAAAGGTTATTATTTTTCATTATGATTATTGGGACACTCAGATTACACTTGTGTTAAATCCATGAGTGAAATATATAGGTAATAATATATGAGAACTGATAAAACCATTACCTCACATCACACTGTCATTTATTCTGTATATATTACAAAGAAACTAATTTACAAATAGGGATATTGTTTGTTTTGTTTTTTTAAATATTTGGATTACATTTTAATCCATGCTCCTGGAAACGGGGTACTTTATATACTAACTATATAGTATAGTTAGTATATACTATCTTTCTATGCCTAAAAATATAATGAATCTAAATTTCCAGATCTCAGGATCTTCCAGGGCTGGAGGCAGAGTACTGCACATCACATTGTAAAACTGGGAATCTTCCATATCCAGAAAATATAAAACTTCCATTTCTAACCCTTCAGGATTTTGAGTTATCAGATTGTCCTGTTCTTTCCCTACTTTAGCTTGCATTTCCCCCTCTTGTTGTTTGTTAATTGTGTTGAGTATGTGGTTACTGTTAACCCTTTGAGTGAAGACTGAAGCAAAACAGGCATTAAACACCTCACCTTTCTTGATGTTGTCCCTGCCTGCAGGTATATGGGATCTTGGGGAGCAATTACCACACAGGTGGGGTGCCAATTAATTTCTTTATTAAAGGAAAAAGGAAGTGGTGGGAATTTAACAATGAAATACGATGGGATGGGGTGTATAGGGCGTTTACAATAGACGATGGTGGGGGGGTTTCTTATTGAACAGTGTAGGGAGTTCTAACAGTGGGGTACAGTAAGTGGGGTTTAGCACAATGGGATACAGTACAGTTAATAAGCAACTCAACTTTATATAGGAACAACTCTAGATACAGTGTGGAATGTAAAACATACCAAAAGGAGAAGCAAAATAAACTGGTAGCTTCTATACAGAATGGTCAACAATCTTAGATAGAAAAGTGGTTAGTGGCCTTATACACAATGTAACACAATAGTATCAATGCAAATACAAAGTATATCAGAAAGGTGGAGGCAACCAATGGGGTGTTATAATTACAAGTAAAATGTGAATCACAGTGCAATAATACAATATGGGTGATAAGTGAAATTATGCAATGTAGAAAATTACTGACTTAATTTGTGAGGCTGTGATAGCAAGAGTGTACCCAAAGGCTGGGTCAAGAAACAGGAGGTGGGGGTGAATGATAGTGGCAACTGATGAGAGGTGCAGCTGCAAGCAGCGAGAGACTCTGAAGCCCTGCGGGGTAAGGACAATGGAGCAGTGTTGTGGGGTGGGTGGGGGAAGCAGCAAGGGGTTTGGGAAGTTCAGAGGGTGATGCAGACGCGGGGGAAAAAGCAGCAAAGGGTTTGAGAAGTTCAGAGGGTGATGCAGACGCGGGGGAAAAAGCAGCAAGGGGTTTACAATCGGGAGACACGGAGAAGTACACAGAGGGGGAGATTGGAGCAGCAAGAACCTTATCTATCCTCTAACTTAATCAAACTTATATAAAATGACAAGCAGCTTATACAAAGTAACAAAACAGATTCAGAATACAACCAGGCAATGACTTTTTAAATCTATCTTAACCAACGACTAGGCAAAACAACAAATATCACAATTCTAAGCAAAACTATAACAAGCAACTATACGGAGCAACAAAACAATGAACTATAGCAAAGGCAGGTGAAACTTACAAGCTTTACAATCTTAACAAACTATGACTTATTAAACTAAAAAAACAAAACAAAACCTATGGTGCACCTTATGCTATGGGGAAGTTACAGAGGGCAGAGTGGTATGTGCCCAGGATACAGCTCCCAAGGCAGCCCCCAAGGAAGCTAAGGGATGGTGGCTGCAGCAGTGGATACAGCTGAAAGCAGTGAGCCCGAGGCAAAGCCCACAGGAGCAGAGCTTAGCAGCGGCACAAACTTATTTTTAGTGGCAAAGTGCCACGGAGTTTAAGAGAGGTTTTAAGACACAGACCAAGGTTTAGCTTGAGTCTGTGTGCTGGGGAGACAGAGCCAGCAGCTAAAATAACAAAATAAAAGTATAGAAAGTTTCACAGAGGGATTCTTACCAGTCCCCAAGCAGCAAAGGCAGAAGCAGCAAGAACATCAGAAGGCTCGGTACGGTCTTGATAATCAGGAGATCTCTCAGGCAGCAATTGGTTCTTCATGAGGGGGGGTTTCAAAAAACAGGGGTACGCTCAAAAATAAAATGAGAGCAGAGAAAGGACACCCAGAACCCCTGGCTGATCAGGCCAGGCAGCAATGCAGGAACCTTTCTGAGGTCTGATCAGAAAATGTCTGGATATAAAGGCAAACTCAGGCAGCTTCCCGCCAGTAACTCTGATTGGTTCCCCTTCTTACAGGGAGGAGAGAAGGCAGGGAAAAAACTGCAGGTAGGCAAAGAATATGTCTGGGCAAGTTCTGAGCCCCCAGGTATGACTCATATGCTCAGCTATTTGGACTTTAGGTCTTGCAGCTGTGGACATTGCCTACCCTACACCAAGTCCAGGTTTAACAAGGTGATAACAGGACCAACCCTTTGAACAGGGCAGTGGTCCCACTTAGCACGCAGCACAAGTGGCCATCCCTTTGAGAAGGGCAATGGCTCTTGGTGAACGACTTAAGGGGCCCTCCCTTTGAGAAGGGCAGTGGCACTGGTAAACAACTTAACAGCCAGGGAGGGGCGGCCACAGGAGGAAAACAAAAACAAAATGGAGTAGGGGGACAGCTGTAAGAAACAAAATGGAATAGGGGGCTAGCTGTAACAGACAGATGTCATCACTTATTAGCTCTTTCCCTGTTAAACAAAGGACCTATGCTTTCCTTCCTCTACCTAACGCAGGGGTAGTCAACCTATGGCATGTGTGCCGAAGGCGGCACACAAGCTGATTTTCAGTGGCACTCTTGCTGCCCGGGTCCTGGCCACCGGTCCGGGGGGGCTTTGCATTTTAATTTAATTTTAAATGAAGCTTCTTAAACATTTTAAAAACCTTATTTACTTTACATACAACAATAGTTTAGTTATATATTATAGACTTATAGAAAGAGCCCTTCTAAAAACGTTGCAATGTAACGTTGCAATGTATTACAGGCATGCAAAACCTTAAATAAGAGTGAATAAATGAAGACTCAGCACACCACTTCTGAAAGGTTGCCGATCCCTGTTCTAATGTATTTAAAGAACCTCTTCTTAATGCTTTTTATGTCCCTTTTTAGGTGTAACTCATTTTATGCCTTAACCTTTCCAATTTTTTCCTACATGCTTTTGCTATTCTTTTGTACTCCTCCTTAGCAATTGGACCACGTTTCCAGTTTTTGAAGGATTCCTTTTGATTTTCAGGTCCTTAAAAAAGCTCCTCATGCATCCATATTGGCCTTTTACTATTCTTCCTATCTTTCCTTTGCATTTGGGATAGTTTGCAGTTGTGCCTTTAATATTGTATCCATGAGAAACTTCCAGCTCTTATGAACTCCTTTCCCCCTTAGATTTTCTTCTCATAGGACCTTATCTATCAGTTCTCTGAGTTTGTTAAAGTCTGCTTTTTGAAGTTCATTGTACTTATACTACTGCTCTCACTTTTTCCTTAGAATCATGAAATCTATCACTTCATGATCACTTTCACCCAAATTGCTTTTCACCTTCAGATTCACTACCAATTCCTCCCTGTTGGTCAGCATCAAGTCTAAAATAGCCATTTTCCTGAACATTTCTTCCACTTTCTGGGACAAAAAGTTGTCCTTGATGCAGTGTGGGAATTGCAAATTTTGTGTTTTGCTGTATTACTTTTCCAGCAGATATCTGGGTAGTTAAAGTTTTCCATTACTACCAGGTTTTATGTTTTGGATATTTTTTTTATTTCTTCTAGAAATGCTTCAACCACATCCTCATAATGATGGATGCTCTAAATATATGCAGTTATCAACATCATATCCTCCATCTACCCATTGAAGCATGAAAGCCTTTCTACAGGGTCACCAAATATTTCTGTTGTCCATATTCAAATATGATCACATGGTTCTGTCTAAATGCTACCAGTTCATTTCTTCTGCCTTTTCAGTGGCAGCACACATTATGGTCTACCATTTTTTATTCTTTAGTGTCTGGCTCCCTCTTTGTGCCATGCAGACTAGCTCCATAGGGGCTCCATGGAGCCTATAAATTATTACATTTCAGTAAGAGGCAGCATTCTTTGGGTTTTTGTCTTCAGGGGTCTTCAGTGGTCCCCTCTCCTGGACTTCACTACTCTGGCTCATGGAGTCTCCTCTGACTCCTGCACCAAGCTTTACTTGTTTAGGCCCAGCAGTCAAAAGGTTCTTGTATGCTCAATGATCGAGCCCCTTTTAACAGCAGCTCCTATCCTCTTTTGTCTTTTCCCCTTCCTTTCTGCTAGGAATTTTCCACTACTCCAAGCACCGCTCCTGCAGACAATATGGGTAGAACTAGTTCCCTATAGCTGTCCCATTATTCTAAAAAAAGACCAGGAGTACTTGTGGCACCTTAGAGACTAACAAATTTATTTGAGCATAAGCTTTCGTGGGCTACAGCCCACTGCATCGGATGCATAGAATGGAACACGCAGAAAGAAGATATTTATACATACAGAGAACATGAAAAGGTAGAAGTAGCCTCTCCATGCTATGTTCTTTTTGCGGATACAGACTAACACGACTGCTACTCTGAAACCTGACATTATTCTAAGGTGCTCTCATTTGAATGGAAGGGTATTCAGATTAACTATTCTGTTGTTCCTGGCCTGGGTGATATATGACACCAGCCCTGGTAGTAAATGGCTGATTCAGGGTACACTGAGGCATTCAATGATACAGCTATATAATAAAATCTACCAGCATTCATGTTTCAGAAGACAAATTTCCCAAACTGTTTCACCTCCGTGCAGGTCTATTGTCCTGCACATAGCAGGCTTTCAACAGTAAGGACTCTTACAGGCTCAGGTCTTCATTCATAGGCTGGTGGGAGTGAAGATTTTGGGGAAGAACCTTTCCACTCATCTCTCTCTATCCTGCCCACCCCCTCACAAACCTGCCAAACAGATATTTGGACTTGGTGTGATGGGGGAAGATTTAGCCCTTAAATTCATATTGTATATTAATATGGACCAGGACATGTTTCACTTGAATTTGTCATGGGAAGCAGCTGATAAGAAAATGGTGACTATATCTAGCAGTGAGTTATTTATAGAGAGAAAAATTATGGGCATTTCTGAAGAAATTCACTTTTCTTTTGTATAAATGCAAATGAGGGTGATTATATAAATGCTAGCAGCCCCCACTGATTCTCCTTGAATTAATATGCTAATACCACCTGGTTTGATTGTACACCTGCAAGTAGAGTGTCTAAGTCTACAGTATCTGAATTCCTGTCAAAATACTCTGCTGCTCAATCTTTTCAAGCTTTGCCCCACATGTTCTAGCTAATTAAACAGAATCAGGTGGCAGACAATACAGAGGTGCATGAATCTCTTTATATATACACCTTTCATCCTCCTCTTGGGTAACTCTATAATCATTCCTCCCTCATCTGTTAGTTTCCATTGTGGCAGGATAACAAGCTGGGAGAGTAAACCATTGACCCCACGAGGATACAAGACTGTGGCCAGCTGTGAACTAGCAGAGGTGATCCAGAAACCAAACTTTGGATCTGAATCCTCAAATAACCTTTGAAGACCTGGATCTAATTCTGATTTGTAGCGTTCATTTCTATTATATGGCTGAACTGGTACTTCAAATCTAAGACACCTCTCAAATTCAGACTCAAACTTTGTGGCCTGGGCCCACTACTATCCTCCTACATCTAACATTGAATGCTTCACTTATCTACAGATGGACCAGAATCATGACATTGGACACAAAACCCTGTGCACCCTACATCCCTCTTTCCAAAAATGCAGTGAAATTTGAATCTTGATGCAGACCCTGATTCATATATTGCACATCGTGTATGTCTGTAAAAATACAAAACTGTAACACTGCCGCTGAAGGTCTCATAACAGTGATGAGTTCAGATTTGACTCTGATCTTCATGATTCAAACACATTTCTACTTCTGAAACATGTTCATCTTCACAGATTACAAAATGCTTAGTTGAATGTTTGTGAAATCCAGTGCCTCAGTGTATTAGTCTAACATGCTGGCACCTTAATACACTGGCAACACAAAAGCTATTTATTATTATGAATAATATTAATACCCTAACAGGCTTTCCTAAAACACACTGCATAATCTACGTAAGTACCTAGCCAGCACAGTCCCAATTGGCTGTTAGTAGATTAAATAATTATTAACTAAGGTTACATGCATAATTTGCTTAATTGCATGTTAAGATCAAAGTAGAAATGTTATTAAAAGTATAACTCTGGATTAGTGAATAGCAAGATTTGGTGGGTGATTACAGCTTTCAAAGCTCATTTATACAGTAGTCTATTATAGCAAGATTCAGTTATTGGGCCCAATTCTGTTTTCAGATTCTCTCACTGATGTTCACAGGAGTGTCTCACATTTATATAAGAGTAGAATTGGGCCCATTGACCAGTTTTGCTGATTAATTCAGTTGTTACATCTGTTAGTAGAATAAAGACCTAACCATTAATGTTGTTAAATAACACTGGGCAAAATAGCAGCCCCATGTACACATTTAGGAGGTACATCACTTCTGCTTCAGTGGCATTTACACCCCCACTTTCTGTCCTCTGCACACAGGGCTTTCTGATGTCTGGGAATTCATCACTGAGGATTATGTATACTTTGGGGTGAAAGAGAATATATTTATGACTAATTGTTTAAATTACTTAATTGAAAGTATTCTCACAATTAGACAAAATTAACTTGACACGGTGACAAAATATAAATTCCAGCATTTTTAAAAAATAGATTTCTGCAGATAGTCTGATCCATTGCCAATTTTCACCTTTCTGCTGCTTATCCATGCATGTAAACAGTGCATTATAAATAAAAGCTGATTTTGGACCCACTAGGATTTCACACCTAGGGACTGATTCTCCTCTTACATGGGTGTCAGTCAAGAATAGTTCCACTGAAATCAGAAGAATTACACTGTTGTAAAACTGATGTAAGCAAGATCAGAATCAGACCCATAGTATCTCTGGAAAGTATAGCTTTGCTTTCACTGCCATGCTGGACATATTTTTACATATATTGTTGTGGGGAGCTAACCCTTGCCCTTGCCTTTGGGCTTTCAGCTCTTTCCTGGCCTCTTGAACTTTTCTAAGGTCACATATGAGAGCTATATTTGTCACACTTTTGCCTTTAACCATCAGCTCTAGGGGAATGAGACAAATATCTGCTATTCCTGACTATACTTGGCTACCCTTGGGGCTATACCTAGGGGATGGGTTCCAAGGTTATAGGTGGTAGTATGGGATTAATAATGCAATATTTTGCAACTTCTAAAGTGCATGGACATTTTTCAGCTCCTGGCTATGCACAGGCTTGGAGACAGATTTGCTATGACATAGAATCATAGACTGGAAAGGATCTTGAGAGGACATCTAGTCCAGCCCTGCTCTGAAGCAGGACCAAAGATACATAGACCATCCCTTACAAGTGGTTGTCCAATCTGTTCTTAAAAACCTCTTATGATGGGGATTCCACAACGTCCTTTGGAAGCCTATTCCAGTGCTTAACTATCCTAATAGTTAGAAAGTTTTCCTAATACCTAACCTAAATCTCCCTTGCTGTGGATTAAGCTGATTACTTCTTGTCCCATCTTCAGTGTACACGGAGAACAATTGATCACAGTCCTCTTTATAACAACCATTAACATATTTTGTTATCAGGTCCTTCCTAGTCTCTTTTTTTTCAAGACTAAACATGCCCAGTTTTTTTAACCTTTCATCATAGGTCAAATTTTTAAACTTTTTATCTTCTTGTTGTTCTCCAATTTGTCCACATTTTTCTTCAGTTGTGGTGCTCAGAACTGGAAACAATACTCCAACTGAGGTCTGGTCTACATCTATATAATTATAACTATGTCGCTCAGGGGTTGTGAAAAATCCACATGTCTGAGCAATGTAGTTATACCATCCTAATCCCAGCACTATGTTGGCGGGAGAGCTTCTCTTGCCAGCATAGCTTCTGCTCACACAGAGATGGATTAACTATGTCAATGGGAGAGCTCTCTCCCATCAGCATAGAGCATCTTCATTAAAGCGCTACAGCGATGCAGCTGCACCAGTGCAGCATTTTAAGTCTAGACCTGCCCTGAGGCCTCACCATTGATGAAGAGGGAGAAACAGTTACTTCCTGTGTCTTATATCCAACAATCCTGTTAATACACTGCAGAATTATATTACCTCTTTTCACAGATTCATCATATAGTTTACTCATGTTCAGTTTGTGATCCACTATAACTCCCAGCACCTCTTCAACTGTACTACTGCCTTGCCAGGTGTCAAGGCTGAATCCCCACTCTGGCACCTCGAGTGCAGAAGGTGGGGGCCCACAAGGATTTTAAAAATTAATACTTGCCACTCCAGGCTTGTATAAAATGACCAAGATTACAGATTCTTTCTGATCTTGGCTTGGTAAATGCTGCCACCCAAATGCAAACAACCCCCTTTGAACCAAGGAAGGAGAACTTGGGAATTCCTCCCTGTGGGGTACCCTCAAGCCCTTTCACCCCCTCCCACACCACTCCAGGGAAGAGCTGAGAAAGAAAACAAAGGAAATAAGCTGTGGCTATCAGCTAATCAAACAACATATGCACAAACCTCTTAGGACACCAGAAATCCAATCCTGTTCTTAAAAAAGGTAAATTTTATTAAAAACAAAAAAGGAAAAGTACATCTGGAATTTAGGCTTTTCGCTAGATCTTAAAAGAAACAATTACAAAAATTAGGCACCCAAAATAGCTTTCTTGGGTGTTCAGCTTAAAGGTTACAAGCAAACAAAAGCATCTGGGGTTAGCACAGAGGAGATCCACAAGCCAAAATAAGAAATAAACCTGACAGCGTCTAACTAAACATTCCCTATCCAAATTATTTCTTATATGTATGGAAAATACTTTTTCATACCTCGTTCAAACCTTACACAGCATTCCTGCTTTACAGCATTGCTGCTCCTTGTCCCTCCAGCCCAGATAACAGACAAAGGGAAAGTTTCTTTCCCAATTTTAAAAAGTTCTATCTTCCCATTTGCTCTTTTGGTCAGGTGCCCACTCCTTTTCTTTTACCTGTGGGCTTGTTAACCCTTTACAGGTAAAGCAACCAGAGGACAGCTACCAAGAGGGATTTTACAGCTAACTGCCTGGCTGGTTGTCCATTAAAGGGAGCTATCCCACCACTTTATTTATCACACCAGGTAGTCCCCATTTTGTTGTTATACATTAGAATTTTTCTTCCTAAGGGAAGTACTTTGCACTTGTCTTTATTGCATTTCACTGTTTTGATTTCAGACTAGTTCTCCAATTTATTGAGGTCACTCTGAATTCTAATCCTTTCCTACGACATGCTAGTAACCCCTCTCCACTTGGTATCATCTGCAAATTCTATAAGCATACTCTTCACTCTCTTAGTCAAGTCATTAATGAAACTATTGAATAGTACCGAACCTAGGACAGACCCCCTGCTGGACCCCACTAGATACACCCCCTCCCCAGTTGACAATAAACAATTTAGTCAAGTAATCAAAATCATTAATCTCAACCACATCAGTGGCCAACAGTAGCCAACTCTTTGTTTACAGTAAAGATGAATTATTAGACATACACAAAGTTCCTGTATGATTGTTCAGTCTCGCTAAAAATATGCTATGAGTTATCATGAATCTCTGATACTGGACCCAATCATGCCTCTATTAATATTGATGGGAGTTTTCCCTATTAACCTCAACGTGAGTAGGAGAGATACACTGTGTTTGATACTATTTTTCTATAATACCAAAGTGCACATTTGCAATAGGAGAAAAGTTTACCATTAACAAACATGTAACCAGGGCACTACTTTGCCTTCTGGTTTAATTTCATGTTATGTTTGAGTTCATTAATTATTGATCTGATTTTCAGAGGTGCTGAGCCCCTGAAGGTGCAGTTGTTTTTAAAGGGAGTTGTTGATCAGTAGTATTGAAGATCAGCCAGATGTCTGTAATATTATTTTGATGAAATGGAAAATGTCTAACTAAAATGTCATCACACATTAAACAAACAACCAAGAATATAAAAGCACCCCCCCCACACACTCATTATTTGTGCCCCACAAATTGGGAAAGTTGTTTATCTTAAGTAAACTGACAAAATAGCTTATTGAATTCTTTGCACATATCCTATTATTATAAGAGAAGAAAAATCAATCTTCTTCCTTTTTTTTTTAAACAACCCAACAACCAGGCTGCACACTGTGTCTCTGTAACAATGAAATCTGGACACTCAAAAGAAAGAACGAGGCAGAATTTAAAACCTTTTTTCCACTTTCCTTAAGCCACCTTGTTGATTATTTCAGGCTAGATCTCCATTATTATCCAGCCAAGAGGAAAAAAGAAAAAAATGCATTTTCTTTTGAACAACACTCTCCATGACCAATAATATCACTGCCTGCAGTTTTCTTTAGTAATTTTGCTTTCTTCTGTTTACCTTATGTATGGAACATCAATTCCAACCTGAAATATTAAAGTGATGTGACTCAGTCAGCCAAAGAACTTTGTTTTGTTTTGTTTTCATGGTCTCTTATATACAGAGGTACAATACGTGGATTTACTATTTGTGTTGCTTGTCATTTTTTTAAAAAGAAGGATGCACTATTTGTGGTTTAATAACTTGAAAGCCTCAAAATGAATACTTGAAAAGTCTTGCAGTGGTTTTCTTAGAAAAACGCTAAAAAGGTCCTTTTAAGACAAAAATACTTTGGAAATCCAAAATGTTAATAGTTCCATTTGAGACTGACTTTATTATATCCTTGTGACTCTTTCCGAAATAGTCCAGTTTCAGTTTCCTTTCTTGATGTTCCATTTCAGTTTGGTTTGATATTGCTACATCTTTCTTTTGACACAATTCTGTTTCAATATTTTGATAAGGGGTAATGCTCTCTTTTTTTCCTCTCTCCCTCCCACCCCCCGATATATATAGTGACAAAATTCCTCCTCTACCTTGGTGGGTCCTGTGCTTATTGGCAGATTCACCATGAGGGTCAGGAAACAGCCCAGAGACCTTCCCCTCTGGTAGACGCCACAGTCCAGGTCAATTCCTTCTGTGTCTGATCAGGAGTTGGGAGGTGTGGGGGGAACCTGGGCTCACCCTCTACTCTGGGTTTAAGCCCAGGGCCCTGTGGACTGCAGCTGTCTAGAGGTGCCTCCTGGTACAGCTACACGACAGCTACAACTCCCTGGGCTACTTCCCTATGGCCTCCTCCAAAAACCTTCTTTATCTTCACCACAGGACCTTTCTCCTGCTGTCTGATAATGCTTGTACTCCTCAGTCCTCCAGCAATATGCCTTCCCACTCTCAGCTCCTAGTGCCTCTTGCTCCCACCTCCTCACCTGCATGCTACAAACTGAAGTGAGGTCCTTTTTAAACTCAGGTGTCCTGATTAGTCAGCCTGTCCTAATTGATTCTAGCAGTTTCTTCTTAATTGGCTCCAGGTGTCCTAATTAGCCTGCTTGCCTTAGCTGGTTCCAGCAAGTTCCTGCTTGTTCTGGAACTGCCCCTGTTATGTTACCAAGGGAAAAGGGATCTACTGAATCTGGGACTAATATTTCTGCCTTCTAATGCTCTCCTGTAGCCATCTGGCCTGACCCTGTCACAATATATATATAAAATGTCCTCATAGGGACAGAATCTGTTCTATCTACCTGCATACCACTGCAGAGAGAACATTTTATCAGGTCTTTTTTCTTTTTAGTTTACAGTTTTTCCATCTCCAAATAAAAATATTTTTCTCTGTCAGTAGACAGTCTATAAACTTGTAACAAAATTTATCCATGCAGATGGGAGCAAATGAATGGAAGGGAAGAGCAGAAAAGCAAAATACAAAGAAGCAGCGAAAGAACAAATGAAAGCAACAGTTTGCCATTTCTTGACCCATTTTCCAACAATTTTCTTAGCAACATGGTGTTGGCATTCACAGTACAGCTAATTGCTTTCAGTGGACTACTTACCTATAAATTATTACTCTGAAACTTTTTGGCATTTTAACCTTTACTATTACATTTCTTTTCAATAACAAGACAAATAGAAAAGAGATACATAAAATCAGTAAAATATCCTGGAGCAAGAATCCTGAATTTTTACTCAGCTAGCAGTTCAACAGAACTCCCTCTGTCCCAAAAGTATTATAGGGGCCTGATTCTTTTCATGCTTAACCTTTTATACTGGGGTAACTTTATTGACTTCAGTGTAGTTACTCCTGATTTACACTGGTGTAAGTAAGAAGAAAATCAGGCCCCACATTTTCAAAACCAACCTTTAAGTTTGCACCCACAGTCAACTGCTAGCATATGTGAACTAATTTAGACATCTAATTTCTGACAGGGCCAACAATTCTACTATTTGAAAATGGAGTTAATTGTGCTTATAATTTTTCTACCACAAGTTGCTGTGAGTGAAAAATTAAAAGTTAGTTGAGACCTCTTAAAATTTGGCCCAAACATATGGTATACAATTTACAAGGTGTGGTTATATATTCCTCTAATTTTTTTTAGGTATTTTTGGTTTTGGCTTGGAAGTTGTTATTCTCAGCTATTGTTTTCTTGGCAGTAAGCCAAAATCAGCTTTATACCATCCTGAAGATAATTAAAATATAGGTGAATGCCAAATGAAGCATTTGCAAAGCACCATCATTTAAAAACAACAAGAAGAGAAAATGACATCTTAGTAGTGCTGTACGTGGAAGCAGAGATACACTGCACATTGTCACAGATGTTACATTATACATATTTTAAGTGACTAAAATTGGTCCTGTTGCCAAATCATCAGCTACAGCACATCAGTGACATAGCCTTATCTGTAGCTGTGGGTTACTTTAAACAATTATCCCCCAAGGTGAGAGTTTACACCTATTTTAATCTGTCAGAGTTCAGCCCCCATGATCCACTACTGTAGAGAGGTTATTAGTAGAAGGGGGACCCCATGGTGCACAACAGACACTACATAGTGCTTTTTCTATAATAATTACTCTTATTAGCTAATCAAACACTACACACACTGTAATCTGGTGAAGGAGAGAGAGCCCAATACAGAAGGATAGTATTTGCATTACTCACACCATGCTTTGCAGAAAAACCCTCAGTATGAGTCCTCATGCTGGATGTCACCCTTACCACCACCATTGTCATCATCACCACCAGTAGTCATCATCCTGGCATCTCCTCCCACACAGCATGCAGGTGGTGATGCAGCTTTTATAACTGTTATGCTGACACCCACTAGGGTTCATACATATTTATGAAGCTTTTAACTCCCTTTCTTTAGTTGAACTTCTCTCCCCACTATATCTGGTTTGTCCTGTTTATCATAGGCTAACTCATTAGTTCCCGAGATACTCATTAACATTTATAAAAAGCAACAATGAGTCCTGTGGCACCTTAAAGACTAACAGATGTGTTGGAGCATAAACTTTCGTGGGTGAAGACCCACTTCGCCACCCATGAAAGCTTGCTCCAATACATCTGTTACTCTTTAAGGTGCCACAGGAACTCATTGTTGCTTTTTACAGATCCAGACTAACACAACTACCCCTCTGATAATTAACATTTATGTCACTTTATCACCATAGTAACACATGGTTACCTTAAGGAAGTCTCTAACATTTCATCCTGGCTACTAACAGTCATCTTGTAGTGCCTACTTATCTCTCGTAGACATCATTATCCAAATTCAGCAGTTATTTTCAAAACATCAGCCTATCACAAACACAGACAAAACTCACTTGTGCTAATTTATCTTTATAATATAGCTAATTTATCCTAAAGCCTAATTTGGCTAAACTAAATATTTTACAGGCCTGAGGTTTGTAGGCTCTGTGTTTCAACGTTAATCTCTCACATCTGTATCCCTGACATCTTTTATCCTTGGCTACAGTAAATAACCTTAATTTGAATGTTTACCTATTGTATTTACAATTTGCATGGTACCTGAAATTCATATTTCGGATCCACACCCTAGAATGTTCTGGAATATCTCCCAGGAGTTAGATTGTGGCTTGTCCTGAGTGCCCACACATGGAGAAAGGATGTGTCCTTATCTCCCTGAGAGAGCTACTTGTTGTGGCGCTGGCAGACCAGGTTCCAGGTCATGCCAAGGCCTCTAGGCCTCAGCTAAACATTGACCATACATAACTAGAAACCAGTCTGGATCATCACTGTGTTTGTATTGTTAAAATAGATATTAGGTTTCAACAAATGTGTTTCAACTTTATGAAATGCTTGTTAGTTGCTCAATGTATTAATCTCATTTATAATATCTGTATCCCATGTTATATGTGTTTGCTCTTTAACTGTAAAAGCGTTTGCTCTGAAACTGTAAGTTTCAGCAGTCAAGTATGAAATACTAGTTTATCACAGGAGGTGTTATCTCCTGCCCAATCAAAGAAAGCCCACAGATACCAGGCAAGCCATTGTGGAACATCAGAGGACTAAAGACTGTGTTGATTGTTCCTCCTCAAACCCACAAAGAGGAAACAGGCAGGAACTCTGGGTGAGAAGAAAAAAATCCTTGACAAGCAGAAGCTGTATATTTAAGCTGCATGGACTCTGAAGGGAAAATATTACTAGGCATAAGCAAAAGATCCCCAGTGCTTGGTCTGGGTTAGCATTAAAGGACTTATAGAGCTTGCTTATTATAGAAGCTTTTAGCACCTTTTAGGATTTATGACTGTAACTCATTTGTGTGTGTGTGTGGGGGGGAACCTTTAACCTTGTAAACAACTCCATTATTATTGAGTTAATAAATCTTTAGTTAGTTTATTATAGGATTGGCTACAGGTGTTGTCTTTTGTGTGAGATCTAAAGTGTAATGGACCCGGGGCAAGTGACTGGTCCTTTGGGACTAGCAATAACCTGAATATTGTTCTGATTTTTGCTGTAAGGTATCATTTATTGTAAATACAAGTTTGCATAGGTGACAAAATAGACCAGAGTACCCAATGAGACTATCTGTGACTCCATGGTTAGGCTGTTGTTGTGCCTAAACTACACTTTTATACACTTGATGCTTGGTTGGTGAAATCTAAGTATAGAGTTCATAATCAGCTTCTTAGTAGTCTGCCCTAGAGGCTGGTACTCACACACTTGAACATCTGTAGATAGCTTGACACCTATTTCAGAGGGCAATTGGGAGGAGCAGGGGAAGCAGCCTCTGCAGTATACCAACTTTGCTTTTGATGCAAGTGGGCAGGTAGTGGGAGGAGTCTTGTTTTGACTGATTGTTCTGTATAATTGTTCATTATGTGTTTTCATTGGTGACCGCCAAATACTCTTGCACACATTCTTTCATTAAATTAATCTTCAGATTAGGAAAAAACCTTTCATTTTCATCCGCAGTTTCCAGGTTATCTTCTCTTAGCCTTAGTCCTATCTATATGGGGCCAGCTGTTCGAGTCCTCCTTCTCCATTCCAGTCTGTCTTGAAGCAGTTCCTCAGAAACTAGGTGGCTAATCAAATCTTTTTGTATAACATCCACCCATCTAGTTTTGGGTCTTCCAACCATTCTCTTACCCTCCACTTCTAAATGTAATGCCCTGTTTTCTGTATATTTTTCTGATCTCCTTTCTACGTGGCCAAACAATCTAACCCTATAGTGCCTCAGCTTTTCTATAATTGGTACCACCTTCACACTTCCCTTAATTCATTCTTTCCAAACATGGTCCATTCTTGTAACTACAAGCATCCATTTTAACATTTTAATTTCCACTGTATTCAAGATCTGCTCCTACTCTTCCTCAGTGCCCAACATTCATAGGCATACAAGAGTAAAGGCCTAATGACTGCATTGTAGACCTCACTTTTCAACATGATTGGAATTATCCTGTCTCAGATACCTATGCTCACATCTCTCCATTTAGTCCACATATTTCCTTTTCTGCTTATAAGTTTGTTGAGTTCACCATTACCCTGTACTACTAAACTGAGGTTAGGTACCTGAACTTCTGTACTGTTGGTAGTGGCTACCCTTCCCCTCCCCGTCAAGACTTGCCATCTTGTTTTTTTTCTGCACAGTATCATCAAATATACAGACCATATACTCTGTTTTATTTCTTCTTATGTTCATGCTGTGGAAGCCAGTAAATAATTAACAGGGTTTTGAAGAGATCTTAATGAATGTTAGTTAGCATGAGTTAGTCTTGTTTTTCTAGTGAGATAGAAGAAAAGCTTATGTATAAACAAAATGTATTTGTTGCTTTTTACTGTCTCCATGATTGCTAGAAATTGTCTGTAACAAAGGTATAAAGGCTTGATGTAATTGTTTACCAGTTGAGAGACCTGTCCAGGACCCTGTGTCCTACGGCACTCTCTCCCTCCATGGTAATTACTGGAGAAATAATAAAGTATTTAATCTTGCTGCACCTCTTCCCTCCCCTTTCCTTGTGAGTCTCTCCTGTGTGAGTGGAAAATGGGTAAGGGACTGTCTAAATATTCCACCTCACCCCCTAAGGGTACCCCAGCATATTACATGGTCCTAAAACCTGCAGGTATTTAGCGAATTGGAATCTTCACACGCGTGAAAATCCATCTAAATAATGCCCATTAGAAGGTACCTTCAATCTAGATAAGATCATATATCTCAGTGCATCAAGAACCAACATGAGCAAAAATGGGACATAGTGCCGAATCTTGGTGTACTCTGACTCTTACCAGTAACTGTTCAGTTTCTCCATATGGCCTTCTAACCTTTCATATTTAACTTCCCTCAGGCCCTGATAATTCCCTGGCTGCTGAATTAATTGTGTATGCTTGAGTGGGAAAGTTAGTCTGTTCACTTTTTTAAACTCCCCCAAAGCAATTCTTAACCTCCCATCAAACATATTTGCATTTTAATTTTGCATCTTGTTGTTCGACTCTTGTCATTCAAAAGTGCTAAAAGAGGGTTCTGGGAAACTAACAGGTGTTTCTGATTCTGTAACTAGCCATGATTTGTAAACCCTGCTTTCCATTTGAATATGTGTGATAAGTATATAGCTCTTCAGTATTATGGACTATGGTCTATCAAGAATACCCGACAGTACCCCAAGATTTGTGCATGGAGTTGGTCTGTCCACAGATCTGTGACTCAGGTTATGCCACCTCTGTGATGCCATACGTCCTGCCCTCTATGATTCAGAGAGAGTTCCTGGGGCCTGGAACCAAGGAGTTCAGGAGGGGATGGGAAGTACTGAGAGAAGCAGGGCCTTGAGGAATGCTTAGTATCATCCCTGGCAACCAACAGTGAATGCATCAAAAAGTTAATCCTACCTTAAACTGTATCACATTTTGTGTGGTGCCCTCTCTGCACTGTTAAACTTTCCATTTAGGAGGGTGACTAGGAGGCCATTTAGGAATAGCCAGCCATAGCAGTATGCTTCATTCAGAGCTAGTGTGATAGCTTGGGCCCTCCAGGAGGATATACTTATGCCTTCAATGGATCCTCCAGATTGATGCTGCAGTGAATCCTCCATAGCCACGTAGTTCTCTCAGGGACATGTGGTGCTTGGGATTGCCTGGTCATTCCACGTGAGGAAACTGCTCCTCCCTGACATAATAATTTGGGGAAAACCCAGAAAAGGAAACATTATGTAGTTTCTCTCCCTTCATGCCTTCTTCCTGCAGGTTTTCCCAGTCTGGGTGAGTGAGATCTATTAGACTACAGAATAGCTTTTGAGCGAAAAGAACCCCCCTAGACCAGGAGTGGGCAAACTACAGCCGGGGGCCACATCCGGCCCTTCAGATGTTTTACTCTGGCCCGCAAGGTCCTGCCAGGGAGGGGTCCAGGGCTTGCCCTGCTCCCACATACCATGGCTCCGTGTGGCTCCCAGAAGCAGCGGCATGTCTCCCCTCTGGCAGTCAGGGGACTCCGCATGCTGCCTCCACCCCAAGCGCCGCCCCTCCAGCTCCCATTGATCAGGAACCATGGCTAATGGGAGCTGCAGGTGTGGTGCCTGTGGATGGGGCAACACACAGAACCGCCTGGCCGCGCTTCCGCATAGGAGCCGGATGAGGGACATGCCGCTGCTTCCGGGTGCTGTTGAAGTAAGCACTGCCCAGAGCCTGCACCCTGACCCCCGTCCTGTGCCCCAACCTCCTGTTCCAGCCCTGATCCCCCTCCTGCTCTCTGAGCCCCTTGGTCCCAGCCCAGAGCACCCTCCTGCATCCCCAACCATTCATCTCCAGCCCCACCCTGGAGCCAGCACCTCCAGCTGGAGCCCTCACCCCCACAAACCCCAACCCTAGTCCGGAGCCCTTTCCCACACTCTGAACTCCTCATTTCTGGCCCCACCACAAAGCCCTCACTCTCTCCTACACCCCTACCCCGAATTTCATGAGCATTCATGGCCCGCCATATAATTTCCATACCCAGATGTGACCCTCAGGCCAAAAAGTTTGCCCACCCCTGCCCTAGACTAATCAAAGAAAAAGAAAATATACTGTAGGGTACACTCTTGTATTGACAAGGAGTTAGACTAAATCACTGGTTCACCAGCTCTTTCTTTTTGTGACCACTGAGTACGAGAAAGTCTTATATGGATTTTTGCCCTCCAGCCCCTTTGTGTAATGCTCAACAGTTTCCATTATGTGGGTCACCAGGAATAGCTCTAGAGATCAGTAGTTGTCTACAGACCAAAAAGCCTGATCCAAAGCTCACTGAAGTCAATGGAAGCCTTTTCCACAGACTTCAATAAGCTTTGGATCAGGCTCTTAGTTTATGATCCTTAACATTATGTGATTTAATAGTTCTTTTCCCCCTCCAGTGTCTGATTCAATAAAGAGTTGGCCTGAAAGCACAAGCCTCCATTTCTGATAGCTAAAATACCTGATTTCAAGTATATGGCTAGATCCTCAGCTGATGTAAACTGGTGTAAAGCATCTATGCTGATTTCCATATACTAGCTATGGATGTGACACCAAGTTTTAGGAGGACTTCATTAGAAGATGAAGGGACAATAATGTGCTCTTCATATATATATATTTATTTTTACCTGCAGGAATGTACCTAGATGTTATTTTTGGAAACCCTCATTGTTCCTGTTCTAGAAAGAAATCCTATCAGTCTTCCAAGATCAAAACTTAGCATTTCAATAAGAATTTATATCAGGATGCTCTTATTCAGCCATGCCCATATTCTAAGCTGTAATTTTTATGCTAACTTGTTATTTTGAAAAATGTTCTGAGCCATTGGTTTTCCTTCAAGAATTGTTAAAGATCAATAACTCCAGTGGATGATATATTTTATTACTTTTAAAGACATTTCTTTTGAACGTTACTGTTTTAATTTCAGGACTTGCATACAGAATTTTTTTCTGGTGCTATATCTCCCCCTCTTTTTAGGAGAAACAACATACAGTGATATCAAATGTGTCATTAACCAGCAGTAACATTAAAATGGCACCTACCATTTGGACCATAACTTGTTTCATTATAACTTTGTACGGTTAAGCCTCTTTGTCATTGGCTATGTATCTTTGGGAGTTTGCTTAGGTTTTGTCACTGTGGATATTTTATACATTTCAAGTGCCCAGCCTTACATTTCTATTCACACAACCCCCCCATTGCTGGCCAGACTACTCACAGCTTGTTTCCTCATCTGTAAAATGGGGATGTTACACTTTTTTCACTAACCTTTTTCACTCTACTCTATATAGATTATAAATTTTTCAGGGTAGGTAGTTGGGATCTTCTCAATCTGTATGTATTTCAATGGGCTCCTCATCTCAGATGGGGCATTGAGGTTCTACTAAGTAATTAAAATCCATTCATTCATGTCTGAATATTGGTGACATCGTGGTAGAATTTTTGGAAACCTTCTCAATCCATTGCTAGCTTCAAACATTCAGCAGCTGACCTCTCAGTAATTTGCCACATACCATCTATCCATCTCCTTTTTGTTCATCTGCTGTTATGCTGACCCACCACCATTCCTTCCATGTTAACTTTATCAAGGTCATTTTTGTCTCTATATCTGATGTGAAGAAGATAAGTATGAGTTTGTTGATTTCTGACAGCGGGGTCTGCCTCACTCCAATAATATTTCTAACATAAGCATTCATCTTTTCATCCAGCTGATGCACAAGAGTCCTTGCCAGCACCTCATCTCAAAGGCTTAACTTTTCCCCCCCCTCTAAGCAGCATTAATTTTCCTGGATTCACACCATAAGTCACTATGGAAAAAATAAGCTTTTTGCCAATCGATCCTTCAGATATTTTGAAATGCAAGTTTTTCCAAACTTTAGTAAGAGAGTCCATGGCTTAGCGAGCCATTCCTATTTTTTTTTTTAGAACAGTCTCCTTGTTTGAATATATATGATTCCAGAGAACTGAATTAATCTACTGATTCTATAATGTATTGTTAATCGTGATGACCACTTGCATCTTGTTGTTAATCATGACAATGTGAATACATTTTGTTTTTGCCTCATTCTGGCGTAGTCCATATTCCTCACTAATCGTTTAACAGGATCTAATATTCATTGCACCGATTAGTGTAGCAAAGAGTGTTGTGTCTGCAGTGAATCTGAGGTCGGTTTAAGAAGTGTACATCAATGGAAATCCCAGCTCCATCCACTTTGTCAAAACCTTCCAGGGCTTGTCTCATAATAAATTCTGTTGTGGTGATGGTGGCAATGGTAGTGGTGGTGGTGATGATGATATCAAATGCTGGTGGAGAGATTATTGTGTCAATCTGTGTGCCTCATAAGAGCCACTTACAATACAGGATGCCAGAAAGGACAGTATGGATCCTGAGCCATCAGTCCCAAAAGAAGAAGTCGTGTGTGCTATTGTGAAAACAAAGCTGGGGAAAGCACAAGCACTAGCAGAATTATTGAAAGTGACTGGTGACCAAGATATTGCTCTTATGTGGAAAATTTGCAACAATGTATGAATAACTAGAAATTGGCCATATGCTTGGACAAAGGGACTCTTTCTGCCCTTAGTAAAGTAAGGAGACATAACAGAGTGTAATAACAATTGTATTATCTCCATGATATTGCACATAAGCAAATTTTGCTTATATAATCCAGGATCACATGAAGCAAATGATAGAAGCAGAACTACCACACCAACAAGCTGGTTTCAGAGAGGGATGAGGCATATGTGATCAAATCGCAAACATCCATCACAGCATTGAAAAATGCAGGGAGTATAATCACCCACTGATCATGTGTTTCATTTACTACTCAAAAATGTTTGACATGACCATCTTTGGAGGACATTGGAGGACACGGGGATTCTAAAGCATCTCATTGAACTCATTGAACTCATTGTTAGTCTCCACTGTCAACAACAGACCACAGTGTGAACAGCAGCAGGCAACAGTGAGTGGTTTTCAACTGGGCAGGATCTTAGACACAGGTGCATTCTTTCCCCAAACCTGTTGATCATGTACACAGGTGCCACCACAATACAAATAATAAAAAATAATAATGAAATAACAGGAATATGGTTTTTGATAAATTTAGACCCTTTGCTGGTGGATTTTCTACAATCACAATTACTAACTAGTTTCCTGATCAAAATTATTCAGAAAATCATTTTTATTAATATAACTTCACTAGGGATTGTCTGAAAACTATTCCCAGTCATTCAGTTATCTGATATTCAAATTTTGCTATTTGACTTTTGTGATTGGTCACCTAAGTCATATAATATTACTTCTGTTGACTTAACCTTTATAAACTGCTACTGTTTCCAGCCAAATGTATTTGGTTTATTCACAGAACATATTTCATTTCATTATGAAACAAATCTCTACTTTGACCACAAAATGCACTGTTCGTCAATATCCAACAAACAAAGTTTTGGTCACACAGATGTTCACAAGCTGCAAATACAACTAGTGGCATGAACAGGCCAAACTGAAACTCAGTTTCTAATTTGGAACTTGGTTTGCAAATAGCTTTTTACCTTACTTAACTAGCTGACAGTATTTCAGATAAACTCTAGACTTCAGTATGTAGAATATTTATGAAAAACACTCCTTTTCCCAAACAATTACCACATTTCTTGCTTGGTTTGTCTGACCTACATCCTAATATAAGTACACTCCTTGTCACATAATGATAACTAGTGTAGAATACATTTAAGATTCTACATGTCCACAGACAGTGGTATTTGAAAATCTGTTGCATATACTGGTGATGTTGTTAAAAGAATGGGGATAACCTGTTTCGTGGCCGGAGGTGGAAAGAGGCATAAAAATCATACTTTTTTATTGTCTGTGTCCATGTGCAATTCAGCTGGATTTATTTCTGTTATGTGTTCAAGGGCAGTATATTAGACATGTTGTTGAACTTGAAAAGACCAAAGACCAAACAATCAATAAAGACTGATTAATAGGAGTGACAGCAATCTAGAGAAAGATAATCCTCTGAAATCGTTTTAGTCTTTTAAGATATATGGAAACAGCTCTGCAAGCAAAATCCTGATCCTTCACCCTTTTGTTCTCTATCCCTTTGTAGAATGTCACTGCATTAGTGAGTTAATGGTTTTCACTACCTGATCATTTCAAATTGCTGTCTTAAGTTCTATCATTATATGTCACAGCTGAAGCTTTAAGAAATAAAAACTAAATATAGCGTATGTAGATGTACTGAAGGCCATGTTTAAGTAGTGCTATAACACTTTTCTTGTTAATCTTTTCAAAACTGAGAGGTAATGAGTTATAGTAGCTAGAGAATAGAAATGGGAGGAGGAATATACTGGATTGAAATTCTATTTGAGCCACTGATTCACTTTTCAAACTTGGGAAAGTCACCTGGCTCTGGCCTCTTTGTGTCTGAATCACCCAAGCTGAAACACAATAATAACAAAAAATCCCTTGAAACTGCACTGAAAACCAGGTGCTGAATTTGGAATGAATATACTAGGTAAGTGTATTTAAAAACAATCCCGAGCTCCCTACAATAGTGGTGTCTGATTTAATTGTTTTATAAAATTCCTTTAATGTTAAACCAAACATGAATGATGCACTGTGGGAAGAGAGAAAGGGGACATCTTTTTTTTTCTTTCCATCAATTTCCAAACATCTTGAAATGTTGAGAACGTTTTATTCTAATTTGTCTAGAGCTGTAAAGACTTGCATGTCAATGCATGTCAACCTTGCTGACATGCATTGCTTGCTAGCTGCTGAAATCCAAGCATGTACTTTTCTATTTACCAGAGGTAGAGGTTTGTTTGTATTCATGCAGAGATGGAGAGAGAGAAGGACACAGCCCAGTTGTTTTGCCTAGTTCCATGTGATCATCACATACATTCACTGGATTTTTTAATCTAAAGCAGGAGTCAGCAACCTCTGGCATGCGGCTCGCCAGGGTAAGCACCCTGGTTGGCCGGGCCAGTTTGTTTATCTGTCACGTCGGCAGGTTCGGCCGATCACGGCTCCCACTGGCTGCGGTTCACTGTCCCAGGCCAATGAGGGCAGCGGGAAGCAGCGCAGGAGAGGGATGTGCTGGCTGTGGCTTTCTGCCTCCCCCATTGGCCTGGGATGGCAAACTGCAGCCAGTGGGAGCCACGATTGGGCGAACCTGCTGACGCGGCAGATAAACAAACTGGCCTGGCCTGCCAGGGTGCTTACCCTGGCGAGCCGCGTGCCAGAGGTTGCTGAGCCCTGATCTAAAGAATGATTTTCTGCTAACTCATAAAAGTATTTTTTTTTCACAATGCAAAGGAGGCCATTTCTTAATTATGCACCCAGGGAGTGAAAAAATTCAAAAGAGGACTGAGGCTTTCAAGGAAGGGCATTTTTATTTTTGACTTCTAGCATATAAAGAGGTGGGGGTTTTTTTTTGTTGTTTTTTTGTTTTTTTTTGTTTTTTTTTAAGAGATTACATTATTTACTGGAGCTGCAGGGCATCAATAACTTATACAGTAACAAATGATTCAAGTTTTGATCATCTATTTCCTTTGGTTTAGCAAAACTTTTCATCTACCTTTGCCCTGTAATGGCAGAGGAGTGGTTTTGGAATAGCAAATTTGCAATGTCTATTGATGCCAAGGGAATTATCCCTGCTTTTCTATGTCCTCTAGTAATGTGTGAGTGCTTTCAATGTATGTGCCACTTTCTCAAAGCTAATGATATCTCACTGTAAATATTTCCATCTCTCTTCTTGGGAGCTGACAGTGTATACTAACTAGAGAGATTTATTATCACAAGGGAAAATAGTGGTTTGGTCTTGCTACAGACAGGATAGTAAGTTAGTCATGGTGTGGGCTGCTTTGTCTATTGTCTCATTATTCTTGTTTCACTTTTGTACAAAGTGCAAAAATGAAAATAAATGGAGTTGAGCTGCTGCAAGAGAAGATGTGGATGTGTTGACAGTAAGGTGCTATCTGCTGTCAACACATCCACACTGTTTTCAAAAGCCTGCCCAGGCATACATAGCCTGTTGCATGGTCCACATTATTCTAATTTATTATTGATATTATTATAGCACATAGAAAGCCCCAGTCATGGACTGGGAGTCCATTACGCTAGGTGCTGTACAAACACAGAACTAAACGGGGCTTGGTGTATTTTCAGAAAAGCTTTGTTAGTCACACCTAAGTTCCCAGCTGAAGGCTGAGCACTCCTGAATGTTGTTACCATAGTGTGATTAAGGAGCTTGAATTCTCAGTTGGGATTTTCAAAAGTTCTCAAAGGTCCCAAGTGCTAAACCAGATGTTGCTGATTTAGCCATGTCAGGGGCATGACTCAGATTGGATATATTTTTTCAGAAAGATAAGTTCTAGTTCAAACAGGAATTAGTTCAGGGAAGTCCTATGGCCTGTGTTATTCAGGAGATCAGACTAGATGATCATAATCGTTCCTTGTGGATTTAGAATCTAGGAATCAGTCACTCAGCAGGCACAGATTAAACTACTCAGGCTACTGAGCTAGTCAATTTATGGTACATGCTTGCTCAGAAAGCCATCATGCATCTCTGTGAGGAGCTAAGAGTGGCAGCACACAGGAGCCACACCCTCTTATAGTGTGTCAGGTTTGCCACAGCCGTGGACATGTTTGCCATCAGGCACTTTAAGATCATTTGACACCACTGCTTCCAGGCACATGAGCTGTGCATAAACTATATAATATTTTTGTAATTTTTTTCAGGACCCACCCATTGCCTTGTAACACTGAAACAAATTCCCATCATGCTCTGTCAGACCAAATTAAGGACCATCCCAATGCTCTTTGGACAGCCCCATACAGTAAGAAGAACATTTACTCACCAAATATGAAGAATATGTGGGACCATCTACTGCAATTCACGATTGTTGTGTCCTGATTACCCAATCCAGTCATGTCCTCTATATTCAGTGAAAACCCTCCTTTATTGCACTGTTTGAGAGTGCAGGTGGTAAATCCAGTTTCATTCTAGGTGAGTAAGAAAATCAAATTCTGTGTACAGCAGGCAGACACACACAAGACCAATCACAGGAATGACAGTGATGGGAAAGTCATTCTAATATTTTGTCTCCTTTCTTCACTGGCTCCTGTCCCTTCTACAGAGAAGCCTCAAACAAAGGCACAGCTTTGATATCACAGTGCCCATTGGCCCACCAGAAGGGTCATAGTGAGGGCATTTGGCCTTCTCCAGATGAGGTTCAGACTGGTAGCACATTACAATATGCACCCACAAGGATCACAATATACTACACCACACTGAGACATGGAATACTCTGGCTGGAGGAGGCAGATATAAGTGAATTCATGAACTCATCAGGTAATGAGGCAGGGGTTTGAGAGAGCCTGTAGTGTCAGAACTAGGAACCATGTTCAGCACTCCGGTGATCTGAATCCCAGGGCCATCAGGGACAAGCTGATTGCTAATAATTCTGGAGGTGAGCAGTGAAAACAGACAGAATAATAGCACTTTCTGCACCTTACAAGGATTTATGACAAATTTCATTCTTATCAGTTTTCTGTCTGTGGAAAAAACAAAAGGAGTCAATCTGACTGTGATATTTCAATGTGCTTATAAATAAAAGGAAAGATAGAGAGAGGAGTGGTGATGGTTATAGGATGGTGGCTGCCCATTCAGCTTATGACTTATCTTTTCTGTTCCTGTGGTATTGTCATGTGAACCCCTGTGTGCCTAATCCAAAGTCTATGATGGCCCCTGCTTCAGATCCTGGCTCTTTACCTCAAGCTGTAGAGACTCATGCTTTCAGTTCTGGAGGTTCCCAGTGCAGTGGCAAAGATAGAGGTCACAGAAACAGCTGCTTTCTAGGCTGCTGGGTACTATGGTGATGAATATTCATACTAGTTGATGAAAGGTAACTTTAGCATTCTGTGCCAGTCTATATCCCTATGTTCACCCTTTTTACAAAACTATAATGGATTTTGTACCAAGTATGCCTTCTGAGGTATCATTTGAAAACTTGTAATTTGCTAGTCATTATTGTTCAGGTAAAATGTATGTGGCAACATTGTATTTAAAGTTATAAGATTGTACTGTATAATATTACTGAGACATATTCCAAGTCTGCAAAAACAGGCACAGACCAGTTCCTCAGAAACAAAAGGCAAACGGACATCTCAGCCACATGTCAACAAAATCAAATGGACTCTCACTTGGAGAGCGAGAAATTTAAATCTTGGCAAAGAAACAGCTGAAGGTTCCTGTCCCACTGACTTTTTGTCTTCTGAACCCCAGCTGGAGATGATTCTCAAAGAGGAGGAAATATATGAAAATGGGGAACAAATACCCCAAATGATCTCTCCCTTCATCTCTACTCACAGCATCGATAACACTTGAAGGACAAAAGAAGCATCATTAGACTGGGGAGGGATCCAGGCTGAAAGATTGGAGTGAAAGAGACCCCTTTTGCTTTAAATTCCCTTAACTTGTTAAGTTAGGTATTAGTTGCTTTCTTACTTTTTATTTCTTTGTAACCAATCTTGACTTTTATGCATCATTATTTGTAACCACTTAAAATCTATCTTTCTATAGTTAATAAACTTGTTTTCTTGTTTTAGGCAAACCAGTTTGTTTGGATTCACGTGTTTGAGAAACTTTATTTAAGATAAGATCTGTGCATATAATTTTCTATTAGTGAAATGACAGACTTTATATGAGCTTGTATTGTCCAGCAGGGTGCTGGGCAGTGTGAGGCCCACAGTTCTGCAGGAAAGTCTGGGATTGGGAGTTTGCTGGTGTTGCTTTGCAGTGTAATTCATGGGCAGCTGGTTATAGCACTTATGCAGTATAGCTGGGAGTGATTTACATGCTGAGGGCTGTGTGTGAACAGACCAGGAGTGGTTGCTCTCACAGCAAAGCAGAGTAAAAGGCACCCCAGATTGGAGAATTGAGGGGACATAGCTGTTCAACAGTCCAGATTGTATCCTGGGGAACATCACACATTCACCTTCTCCAACTGCAAGCTGAAGATAAAATATCTATTTTATTATCTGTAAAATTAGAACTGCCAAATCATGCCCAAAGTTCAAATGAGAAGAATAATTGTGGATGGTCTCATAGAGGGGCAAAGGGGAAGAAGATGAAAAAGAAATTCAACACTGATCACACTAAAAAAAATAAAGGCATCTTTTGAGGATTGAATAAAAGGGACCTTGCTGGGAGTTTTGCCTGAATTAGGACTTCTGGGTCAGATTTTACATGTACAATGAGAAAATCAGATGCTGATTTAAATCTCACTTATGCCATTGACTTCACTGGAGTTTTCTTGGTTTACATGTGTGTAAGTAATAAGAGAATCAGGCTCTCAGTATGCAAGACAGATTTTTCCCTAGCATGTTATCATAAAACTGTGCTATGATGAAATAGGAGAAATCCTGTGAATTTGGAGGACTATTTGACCCAATTTCAAAGAAGTACCATTTGCAGTTGAAATACCTCTTTGAGCAAGGCCAAGAAAGTCTGAGTTCATGGCTGTTTTATTTCCCATTTCTTCCAATGTGAGGATGACTAAAAAAGTTTTGTCAAGGGAAATTATTTGTTTAAACCTTTATTCAACCTTAAATAAATGAAATAGCTGATGGCAGCTGAGCGTGTGCCCAAGTTCACAATTATCAGATTCCAAATTGAATTGTTTCTCTCAGTAGTCAGCTAAGTGAAAGTTATTAAGCATAAGGCATTAATTTTAAAGGACTGAGCTACTGTACTCTTTGCTCTTTGGAATGCATTCAGTTTTTGTTAATTTCATAATATTACCAACATGGAGAATAAGTTCTCTTTATTTTAAGAAATGTGCACTGCTTACTAATGTAGATTCAGCTAATCACAGGAGCAGCTGCTAACTCTCTTATGTAATGCATGTGTCCACATTGAACAATCAATTAGCCAACACTGCATATTTATCAATTTTGCAATCTCAGTGATAGTGTCATGGTGGCAGTCTCATAGTTCCCGTCTAGTGTAAGTAAATGCCACTTGGCCATTCCTATTAATTCTGCAGGATTACGTAAAAGATGACACTACAATGGGCAACATTTTAAACTTACATACACATCTCTCTTTGCTTTTAAAATCATGGGCTTGATCCTGCTCCCGTTTATGTCAGTGGAAATTAGGAGTGGCACCAGTGAAGTCAATCAAGTTACATTGATGTAAAATGATGTAGCCAGTCAGACTTCAATAGAGTCAGTCCCGACTTACACTGAGTGAGAGAAGAATCAGGTCCTCTATTTGTGAATCTTTGACATTTCTGAACAGAAATGTAATCCATAATTCCTTTTGCTAACAAAATCTCTCACACTGTATCCTACAAACTAAGCTTTTGCTATTTTTAGATAGGGAAATGTTATTACTCTGCCCTTGTAATTAGTAACACAATGTAACCAACTAGCCTTCGTGTCCTTGACACTGTTCTTGTATTTTATAGATAGACTCATCAATTTTTATATTTATTTAAACTAATTTAACAACATGAGAGTCTTGTATTCTGTCACATTTTAGGACACACAAAGATTTGCCTCTGCATCTTGAACACTTTCTATTCCCGGGGGTTTGATATTTATTAATCTTCATATTTTATGACACACAGTTGTCTGTAGGGCTCTGATTACTCTTCACTATTCTAGTTATTTCATGATTCCCACAACTCAAATGTTCTCATTAGTATAACCTTGAATTGTCAAATGCCTTCTGAAAACATCTATAAAAATTGCTGATTAAATTAAGAAATTATTCATAATGAAATTGCAAAGTTAGGCTCTGTTCATTCTGAACACATTTGAATTATAGGCATAGGTTAAAATATATATTTCCTGCTCACAAGTCTTGCAATATACTTTTTAAAAAGTACTTAAATTATAAAATAATAATCACCCAAGCCAAACAGCACCGAGGTGGTTGAAAACTCCTGCACATTTTCCTATTTTGCCTTGATTTTTACAGAGTTGAACACATTTACTTAGGACCACATGCATCCTTTTTTGTGCACGGGAACTGCATAGAGAACTATATTTCAGTTGCTGGAGTTTCCTGGAATTCTTCCATTGAGAATAGTATTTGCCCCACATGACAAATGCCAGAATTCTAGCTCCATTTAACTCATGAATTCCCAGGAGGCAAATAGCTTCTGAGTGGAGACCCTTTGCTTCCATACTGTTGCTCTGTCCCCTTGATATCATGAGTTCTATAGAAACTATACTTCTGGGTCCTCCTTTAAGCCCCGGGCTGTCCCTGGAAACTAGAGCAATGAGTTGAAAGAAGGGAAGTGTAATGCAGGCTTTGGTGCATGAGTCACACTTTGAGTTCTTCCAATAATCTCACTTGTCTAGGTAATAGCAGCTGAAGTTATGCAGGACAGCAATAGCCTTTAGGGTAAATCTTGATGCATCTTTTAATTTTGTATCTGGTACCTAGATATTAGTGTTAGATGCACTAAAAATACCTAAAAGATGGATTGAGTAATAAAACAAACTAAGGGGAGCAATAAAGTTCTAATGCCTCTCTATACTGCCCTGGGCACCTAAACATCAGGGCAGCATCTCTCTGTGCTACTGTATTCTAAATATTATATGTTAAAAAGAATGAAAAATGACTTGGGGACTGAAGGAATCAATTTCTGAAGAAATCTCAATTGACTAGAGCAGCCATTAACACCCACTCCCACCAAAAATCACCCCCAAACTGCTTCCCTTATAGAAACAAAAATGTTCCTTGTGGATTATAAATCCTAATCTGTGTAAGAAGTGAGACATTGCTCTCAAAGAATTGTGGATGATCTTCTCCTCATTCCAAAATTAGCTCATCATCCATACACAGTACATTAGTGATCTTATTCCTGGAGGCCTCACAAGGGAGACATCCACTCTCAGAATACAATGAATGCCCCTTGTACAACAACCCAAACATCAGGATAAAATTTTCAAAAGCTTCTAAAGCTCAGATTTTTAAAGGTATCTAGGTGCATAAAGATACAGATAGGCTCCTGGTGACTTTTCTATGGGAGTTAGGGGTCTAGGTGCTTTTGAAAATCCCACTAGTCTCTTATTTGCACATTAAGCATCTAAATAACATTGAAAATCTGGCCATAAGTGATTTAGGAGACTAGGTCCTATATTTTTAAAGTGACGTACAAATAGGCTCCTATGCATACAGTTTACAAAGGTATTTAAGTATCTGAAGATGTTGATAGGTGCCTGATGGGATTTATATAAGTACCTAAGCAGGCTAGATGCTTAAATCCCATTGTAAGTTACTTTCACTCCAAAGTCGCATAGGTGCTTTTAAAAATTTTATCCCATGACTTTCCGATGAGTTTTCTTTCCTTCCCATGGAAACCTCCAGAATCTTTTGAGATTGTGATGCATTGGAATAGGGAATCCTTAAATAAGCATTTCCTAGCTCTAATTTGGCATAACATCTCCTAGCCCTACATTTATTTACAACTCCTTCTGCCTAATGAGTGCTTATTTTTGTGTGCTCTAAAGCTTGTTCTAAAACAACAGAGCTACCCTTATACTTTGTATCTGGTATTTATGAATTACAGTTTTAACCCTTCCAAACCTTCAAACTCCATGCAACTGGCTCCTCCAGCCAATTTGCAGCAGCAAAATCAGCAACTGAGGCACTGACAGGGAGATTCCCAAGCAAGTTGCAATTTATGAGGGCTGGGAATGGTGCAGTCCAGCTTACCCTGTTGACGTGATGAAACCAGGAGCTATCTCTTCCTCCACTGACTTTCTATAGTATTTTTTCTGCTGTTTTAGGTTGATTATCCTCAATGATGCCTTTGAAACTCTGTTCCTCTTTAATTCTCCTGTACCGCAATGTCCCAGTAATGTTGTTATTTGTTGCAAAGTTTGGGAAGTCTTGGAGGTTGGTTATCAATTTATTAATCAATACTAATTAGGTGCAACACATGTGAGGTAATCATTAGTACTGAGAATTTTGTTGCTGCCACATTCCTTCCTCTGTGACAGATTTGGATGGCTCCAAGTGCCTCAGCTTTGCTCACCCTGAAAGCAGCTTAATGTTCTTAGTGTACAGTTTGCCAATGCACTTTCCTTAGCTCTCTGTCATATTCTGCCATTTTGATATCTGTTTCCCTGTGTGAGGAGATGACCTTCCATGGTAGATGTAGTCTGGCCATGGAGCCTAGCACAGACAAGATAATGGGAGCATGAGAGATCAGAATTGCAACTCTCACGGTGGCTTTTCTGAATCAACATTTTTGGCTGTGAGTTAAAAAAAAAGTTTTAAATTTGTTGCTGAAAAATAAAACTTCCTTGGGGAAAAAAAAAACATTTTCCAGCCAGCTCTAATGATTATTTATATTTTACCTAATTTTCTCCTTGTGCAGCCCTAACAATGCTATTTTTACCATATTCACTGAAAAAGGGTCTTCCCTCCTTCATTTGACTCTCTTGTGTGCCTGAGAGTCCCTCCCATATTGACAATATCCCGTACTCCACACATACCACTCTTCCACTTAGTAATTTTAGCTACTTCTTGACCATCCTGATTGCTCCTCAGTACTTGCACAACCACCATGACAACCACTCATTCCTCCTAACTTCAGCTACCATTCCTTTAAGGCTGTGCTGTGCAGCAGTGCAGGCCCCTCTGTGCCTATTCATTACATGGGCCATCCTTTAAAGCCATAGACTTGTCTAGATGTCCTAACAGTGATGAAGAAACAAAATGACCTTTTCTTCCTCCATTTCCTGATTTTTCCCTGTCCCCTGGTGGGTGTGCAGCTCATACAGGAGCAGATTGGGAAAACCTACTTATGAAGAGTGAGGAAGGTTACTTTATTATTTGCCCATTTCCAGACATTGTGACTGAACTTGTTATTGATTCTCACTGCCATGGATATCATTACCAGGTATAGCCGTATAGATGAATATTAAAATGCTTTGTGGCAGTGTCTGCTTAACATTTTTATGATGCTTTCACAGAGTCTTTTGTGAGTGAGTGTTGCTCAGACAGTGGCAGATTTGAAACAAAAACCTTTTTTGGATGTTCAGTCCTTTGGCGTGGGTATAGTCAGAGCTATCCATGCTCATGTTTTGGAATTTAGGCAACACTAACCCTGGCAATATTTTATTTGTTTTTCTATGTGTGACATATAAATGGTCCACTTGTCACTGTACTTGTAGCTATCATGATAGATGTCTTTTGTGCATTCATACTATGTAATTATATAGCCAGAGTATTAGAAATGTTACCTCTCAATATGTGTGAATATATAAGGCTAGAGATTTTCTACATCACTGTACTAGAAGGTACTGCAGATAAAGTGTAGTTGTCTAAATTTCAATCCCTTGAAACATCTGGGGTACTGATTGCTACTGAAAGAATAATTTTAATGGTGGCATAAAACTGAGTGACTTTTAAATCTTTCTGTTCTATTAGGGACATATTAGAGAGTTCATTGTAGAAGGGGAAAATGGGCACCTTTACACTAATTGAATCTATTGCCCCATGTTAAAGTATCCTCACACCTTCGTGTCAACTGTCCAAAATGGGCCATCTTGATTATCACTTCAAAAGTTTTTCTTCCCGCTGATAATAGCTTCTCTTAATTAATTAGCCTTTTACAGTTGGCATGGCTACTTCCACCTTTTCATGTTTTCTGTATGTATAAATATCTTCTTACTGTATGTTCCATTCTATGCATCCGATGAAGTGAGCTGTAGCCCACGAAAGCTTATGCTCAAATAGATTTGTTAGTCTCTAAGGTGCCACAAGTACTCCTGTTCTTTTTGCTGATACAGACTAACACGGCTGCTACTCTGAAACCTTTGATTATTTGGTATGTTTGTATAGACTTACATATGCTTTCTCTCCCATCTATAGGAGGTCTTCAAACAGCTCTGTAGATGGAGTCTGTTTCATGGTCTCTGTATTGTCTATGGACACATGAGGATTTTTTTTTGACTTGGCCTCTATTTGTAAATATATATATTTGGGAGTCAAAATCTTTCCTTTTCTTTCTGCATATGTAGTAATCCTATGGACCTATTGATATTGCTCTGTCTTGTCTTTTGCAGGCAATGCTTATCTATACCATTTCATGATGTTCATTGCTTATGAAGGTATTTTTCTTTTTTTACAAACTAACATTTTGTTCTATGATTTAAGATTGTCAGCAACATACAGATGCTTTCTGTAGGACAAGTCAAAAATGGTTGATACATAATAAGGAAAATAAAGCAACACGTTGCAAAATACTTGGGCCTGCCAAAATATGCATTGTACAGTGTGGACCTGATAGCTGAGATTCTGATTCTGCAACCATTTAGCCCCTTAGTAATGACTGGGGCTAGTTGTCAAAGCTGTGGAAGCTGGCTGTAATTATATATTAACCTTCATGATATGTTTGAATTCATACATTTAATAATAATATTAATATCTAGCACTTTTCTCTCTCATCTTCCCTGTAGCATCTCAAAATGGATCTCTTGTCTAATTACTAGTACTAATGAAAAACAAATACACATGCTAGTTTGGATTCAAATGACATACAAAGCACAAACTTTGTAAAACTGGAAACAAATTGGAAAATTAATTTGTAATAACTCAGAATATAGGAACAAACTCTATAAATGTATGGTAAATGCATGCCAGGTGAGATTGGTTCAGTCTCAAAACGTTGTCTGATGGTTAAAAAAAAATCTTAAGCAATTTTTATATCTGCCAATAACAAATTTAAAGTATGAAATGTGGAAAGCATTTCCATATCTATAAGAAATCAAGATCAAAAGGTCCAAAGCAGAACAAACCGCATTCATCTTCAGTGGTGGGATCTGACAGAAGCACAAATAAAGATGATCAGCTGAAACCTTGTTGAGCTGAGATAAGAAAAGACTACTTCAGAGTGATGGTCTTGCCTTTCATCTGCCTTTGGTTTTTGAATGATAAGGTTAAACTTTGGTTGAAAATTTTGTATTCTTCTAGGGTGATGTTGCTTTAACCTGCTTTGAAAATGACAACAGACTCTGTCAGCCTTAGAAAAGTTTTCCTGATTGGTTTCAGAATTTGCTGACAGAGCAGCCATCAAAGTGAATTGAGGCCCGGGGGGGAATGGTTTTAGATGTTATGTAGTGTTTAATGTAATTGATAAAATAATTACATTTGTATGAGGGCATTAAACTCTCAAGACCAGCCTTTCTCATATTCCCATTCATTTCTTTATACGTTTATGAAACCAGACAAAATCTTGCAACACTGAGTGATTTTCTTTCTTCCTCTGCTTTCATTTGAAAGTTCTGACAGGTAAAACATGATGGATTGAATACTATTACACATAAATTTATACTGACAAAAAACAAAAACTGTCTTGTGTTTGCCAGTTCGTAAATGATCAAGGGTTATGTCTGTTAGAGACTTAGACCCTGTGTAAACTGGGCCAATATTGCTGTTGTATATGTTGCATATGATAAAACAAGCAAGCCTTATTCTCTTACAAAAACTGTATTTACACTATATAAACCAGGGTTGCCAAACTTACTGACCCTGTGAGCCGTATGCAATAATCTTCAGAAGTTCGAGAGCTGGGTGCACTTGCCAGGGCTCAGGGCTTCTACCCTGGGTTAAGGTAGTGGAGCTCACGGCTTCATCCCTGCGGAAGGCACCTGCCAGGGCTCAGGACTTCAGCAAGAGCAGGGCTGAAGCCCTGAGCCCTGGCAGTCATCTGCTGTGGGGTTGAAGCCCCTAGATCCCCCCTCCCCACTGGACAGAAGCCCCTAGCCCCACCATCCTGCTGTAGGGCAGAACCCCCAAGCTTCCCACTCCCCCATTTGGTAGGTGGAGAATGAGGGAGTGTGGGGGACTCTGCAAGCCATACTTTAACTGTAAAAGAGCCACATGTGGCTCGCGAGCTGCAATTTGGCCATCCCTGATAAAAACTATGCTTTTAATAAGTAATAAATTAAACATATATTAAAACTTTATACCTATATAATCTATGCTTCAACAGACACTATCTTATTTTAAATTGTATGATATTTTAAAAGCATGCTTGAATCAGGAGGAAAACAGTTATTTAATTGACTGGCTATACTGAAAGGAGGACAGGAGACATCTGGCATGCGGTTAAACAGGCCACAACTTTATTATTAGATGTCTGGACTACCTGGTAGATAAACGTGTACAGTGCAGGTAACTCCCTGTTTATTCCATAATTGCCCAGGGGGCTTCCACCAGTTCCCCCTCTTTTTCCATCCAGGTCTCTCCAGCAAATTCATTACCATCCACCCCACCCCTCTCGTAGGGGGTTGGCTCCCTTCCATACCAGTCATAGGAGTTCCCAGCCCCCACCTCCTGTTTGTTCCTTTAACAAACACCTCTTTTAAATCCTTCTCCAAGCCATATATCCGGTCACTGTATGCTTTCCCTGTGGAGTGCCTGCACTGGACATCTGCCACAAGGAGATGTCAGCCATTAGCTTGGCTGCCTCCTTCCCCCAGTCAGGTTTCCTGACATCTCCTAATGCCCTCTTTTATATCAGTCAAAAACATGACAGCACCTAAATCTGACAGGAGAACCCCATCTTCCCAGAACAACTCTGGTGCCCCATATACTATGCCAGGATGTGAAAATTACTGCTCCTACAATGGTCCCAAAGAATGTGGCCACCTCCCTGTTCACATACCTTTTTGCCTTGTCCACCCTGGGAGGCCTCATGACTCCCCACCAGACTCTTTGCTGAAGCATGTCTGACTATCCACTGTTAACTCCTGGAAAAATGTCAAGGCTCACCCTCAAGTCTCTCCTAGGTCTAAGCATTAGTTCCACCCCTTTAAGCATTCCCAAATCATTTCCCTCAAGGTGCACCACAATTATATCTGGTGGCTGCTGACGGGCCCGCACAGCATACAGCAGTGGGATTAGTTAATGGCATAACATACTTCTCTTTACATGCCAACTGAGTATTGCTTAATTACTGAAGCCCAGCTGCAAACCTTTGGGCAACTTGGACATGTGACTATTCACCCAAAAGACAATACTGTGCCCACAGATCCACACCACCATCTGCATAGCCGGTCATCCAACATCTGTAATGAGATTACAACAAATTAATGCTGATTTACTGCCTGAGGTCTTACATACATTCGGTACGTGTCCGAATGCCAACGCCCGATTGCCTGAATAGCTGCTGCTCCCATACCTAGTGGTGGTGCCGCCATTGCTGCCCCGATTCTGAATGAGTGGCAGTTAAAGGCACAGGGCTGCCCCTTTTAGACCCCTCAGTCTCAGGGGATGAGTCAGCGACCAGGCCGACCCTTTTGCAGCAGTTTTCATCTCCCCCTTGCAGTCATAAAGCAGAGTTCCCTTCATTTGGCCAGCCAGCCAAATAGTTAGCATTCAGTACACAAAATAAATAGAAAATATTTTAGACTAAATTAGACGACAGGCATATTCTAAAACCATTCAGTCGTGCTTCCTTGCTTCCAGTCCCCTTCTATTCAAGCATGTTTTCAACAGCCATTTACACTCCCTGCCATTTGAAAGAAAACAGTATTGAATTGCTAACATCAGGTCAGACTGAGGTGGAGGGGGAGGCAAGATGTCAATCAAAATTATGCATTTTTGTGGTCTGATATTCCAAGATCTACCATGGCTAGAATTTTTTTTTGCCATATTTAACTGAAAAGCTGGCATTTCTAGAAGTGTGGTGTGTGCAGCATGAGAAAACACTGCAAGCATTTGTTAGCAAGAGAAAATCTGAAGGCAGAGAGTGGTTTCATTGATTTAATTGGACTGACTTGGTTGTAAAGCATAGATTGTCAATTGTATTTGTATCTGTGCCTTCCCTTCCCTAGCAGAGTCTGAGAGGCCAGTTAAGTCTGCTGACATCCTAAGCTTATCAGGAAATGTTGCTGACCTCACACACATTTCTTTTTTCCAAATTCAAGAGGATCTATAGCTGCCCAATGTAGTTAAATGGAAACAGTATTAATGTTAGAGGGGAAAAAAGGTAATGAAATCCAATATCATCTCCATTCTCAGGGTCTCTTGGGCTTTGCTGGGAGAGTGAATCAGCAGAGGGCTAAACATTATCATTGTTTTCTGTTTTGTGAAACTGTTGAAAAGTTTTACTTACTAGACATTCATTATCAGCCACAATAGAAAAATAGCAATTTAATAGCTACTGGGTGTCATTTAATTTAAAGATCAATGTTTCATTATGTATAAGGGAAGAGAAACATTTGGGTAGACTAGTGAAAATGCTCTCAAGACATTTTTCTAAGCACTTGACATAAAGCAATATATATGTTTTAACCCTGAACCCTGGCATAAGTACTCACCTACCAGTAGTACTCAGCTCCATGCAGAAGGAAAAAGCAGACCTCTTCCACTCAGAGGTTGTCTGACTTTACTGGAGGGGCAGACGTCCTCTTCAACCTGTGTTTGTAGGGTAGAATAGCACCTGGCCCTGTGACCCATTCTGCCCCTTGGTATAGGGGGGCCTTTCACCTCTCACTTAATTTATTTACTTTTCCTGTGTTAGAAAAAAAATGGTTGCATTTATAATTGTTTTTTAAAAAAGTGATAGCATTTTTTAAATGAGGCCATCATGCAAACTGTTAGTGGCATATTTTAGTTTCAAAGAGACATCTCCCTTTTGTAAAACTTAGCTCTTTGAAGATATAAAAAGCTGCATAAGTAATGTGTTATTATTCTTACTATTTATATTTATTTTAATGGACAGCTTCCTAGTGTATAACTTGTAAACACTAAATACCCTCGAGCAGATTCAAAGGTAGCACATAGTCTATTAGAGATATTTCAAGGTGCTAGCTTTCAAGTGTGCCACCATCTTGAAAACTCTGGCCTCATACTATGCATGAAATATATTGTTGGTATCCTAGAGCCAAAGTGATGCATTAATTGAAATGCAACTACAGTAGACCAATTTCTTAAAGTGCTGATGAATGCTTTGACTAAAGTTTTCATTAACTATTTAACAATAGATATGCCAGCTTTAGCTGTTATTGAAGATGCTTCTCTTGAAAATGATATAGGCCCTGATTTATCATGCACTTAACTTGAAACACATCCTTAAGTCTCTTTAAGGTCAGCAGGATTTAAACAGGTTCTTTACTTTATTGGGATCATAATTTTTAGAAACACAAGATAAAGGAGGGCTGGGAAGTTTAGAGATTGGTAATGAGCTCGCAATATACATATTTTTATCTCTAGGATTGCTGGTTCAAATCCATTCTGATTGATTGTGACTGAAAATTGTTACTATATGAGAGCTGCTAAGAAAGTTTATTGGCTTCATAGCAGTTCCCAGGGATGAATGTTCACATCACAAAAATCAGCCTTGTTGGTCATGTTAGCAGAGAGACCAGGTAGCTAAGCACTTCCTTAGCATGGCAAATATCATACTTAAATCTATGTCTCCTCAGACATGCTCATTCTCTGTTCTTACGTTTCTACCTTGTGCTCTTGAGGGTAAAGGGAAGCGCATGCAAAGGGACTTGAGATTTACTTCCACACAGTGTGGAGGACTGTGCATAATGTTTGACCTTAGCTGTAAGCACAGGTAGTTTCCACTCACTTTTGTGAAGGAACTTAAGGCACAAAAGGACTTGTTAGGATCAAGGTTTGAATGTTCATGAAGACATAGTGATGGACATTTGTGGAGCCATGTAGGGAAGCTTTTGTACTGCTTCTGCACTTGTTCTGTGGATAAATAGGACTTCATACTGGGCAATATTACCTCTCACAGGCACAGGGGAATGCATCTTGTATCCCTCACCCTGTCCTGAGTCACTGGGGCAGCTGCTCTGAAGGAATGATTCTCCTGGGGGAGGGCAGCTTCCACAGCAGAGGCTGTCCAGCCAAAAGGCTGATTCAATACAT
This sequence comes from Mauremys mutica, assembly GCF_020497125.1. Lineage (NCBI taxonomy): Eukaryota > Metazoa > Chordata > Testudines > Geoemydidae > Mauremys > Mauremys mutica. Next base: position 36,539,442 of record NC_059072.1, on the reverse strand, counting down.
CTCTGCCTTATCTGAACACACTCATTCTAATGCCAAAATGATCCTATATGGGCTGCATTGGCTGGCTTCAGGCCCTCTGAAGTAGGGTTGCACGATCTATATAACAACTTATGTTGGTATAACGACATCACTCGGGGGTATGGAAAATCCACTTATGAACAAAGCAGTTAGGTTGATGTAACTCCAGGTGTAGACAGCACTATGTCGCTGGGAGGGCTTCTTCTGTCAACATAGCTACTGCCTCTCAGGGAGGTGGATTACCTAAGGTGATGGGAGAAGCCTTCCCACTGAGGTAGGTAGCATCTAATTGATCTCCATATTTGGAGTCAGGAAGGAATTTCCCCCTGGGTCAGATTGGCAGAGACCCTGGGTTTTTTTCACCTTCCTTTGCAGCATAGGGCACAGGTCACTTGCAGGTTTAAAGTACTGTAAATGGTGGATTCGCTGTAGTCTTTAAATCATGATTTGACGACTTCAGTAAGTCAGCCAGATGTTAGGGGGTCTATTACAGGCATGGGGTGGGGGTGGGTGAGGTTCTGTGGTCTGCAATGTGCAGGACATCAGACAAGATGATGATAATGATCCCGTCTTACCTTAAAGTCTATGAGTCTTCATTGAAAAGCTACAGCAGCTGCTGCAGCCTTTTAAGTGCAGACTAGCCCTTAGTCATATCAGAATAATGGCTTCACATCAGAGAAGGGTTTCCTATTCCTCACTACCAAAATAAGCAAGCAGAACAAACATTCTTTCATACTCATGGCTTTTGGAAACCTGATTCTTAGAACTTTGACACTCTTCACCTTCACAATTGCCTGATTAATTCCAACTGTTCCACTAGAGCTGGTATAGCAGGTAATATTTGTCCTTGCAGATTTAACAGCTGACTAAAGAAGTGTAGGTGTATTGGCTAATGATGTGCTGAGGCTACTGAATACTGTCACTGAGTATTATATCACTGAGTAAGGTGGCTTAATTTCTGAGTATGTTGTTCACAGATCTCTGAGTCTCAAGCCATATTTCAATTATCAATGATCAGTAATCTGATCAATGGTCTGTGTTACCCCCATTTGCCAGCAGTTAACACTGTGATTTTAATTAAAGTTAGTCATTTGTGTGAAATTATTACTCTGTTCATTATCTTGACAATTTCATTACTGTATCAGGTAAAATAAAACATTTATAGCAAAGGGAAAAAATAAAAGTGCTATTGTAAAGCTCAAGGAGGTTCATATCACCAATTGTCTGAGGTTGTTGTCATTAAGATCAGTGGCAACAGGTCACAGTTCTGGCGACACAGAGTGGTAGTTATCTCCTTTTAAAAGTATTATACATTTGTTATTAAAATTCACCAAGTAGCATTAGAATGTGAACATACAAACTATTGGACATACACTGAACACACAAAATATTTTCACATTTAAAATTGTGACATGGTTATGCAGTTGTATAACACAATGTGTATAGACAGTAATTTACACTCACATTAATGCTTCAGTAAATTTCTTCACATGTTCTATGTATTTACATATGTAGAAGAAGTTTGTGTGACTTTGCCATCATACAATGTGTGAATCTGTGACTGTAACTTTGATCTACATGTTGGGGGAATATAGTTCTATTAATTCTTTATTTAAACCCTATGGGAAATAAATGTGATTTTGAGAATTAGATGACATTTTCAGACCACCCAGGTTTGAAATGGCAGCAGAAGCAGATTAGGAGCTTAATATAGGGTACGGAACATGGGAGTGACATACATAGAGCAGCCCAGCCTGCGGAGGTTTTATGTGCATGCAGCCCTGTGCTACTCTGCAGGGAAAGGCTTTTGGTTAAGAGACGCAATGACCCATCAGCACATTCTGGGTCCTATTGGTGAGGAATGATTGCAGTTACTAACTCAGTTGAACTACTCAGTGTTTTGTTACCTCAGCTGGGCTCTCCATCCTGGCTGGAATGTATGGCCTGAGTGTTTGAGGGAACTTTGTAGAGAAGTATATGTGAGAGTGAATAATCTATGGCTTCTTCAGCTAAATGTGTATCTATGTATATAGTAGTTATAATTTATACAGTGCCATAAACATAAATAATAGCATACAAAACAAACAAAAGACAAGGTCTTTGTTTCAGAGACTATTAAATTTGAGGGCTGCAAGGTCTTTTGTAGGCACTGTCCCATGCTGGAAGTGATATGAAGATGGACTGCAAGAGACATTTTTTTTGTGCTTTTTCCCATGCCACCTGTTAGGTATTTGAGAAGATATCCATAAATATCCTCTTCATTTCTCTCCTTAAAACCTACCTTTGCCATGATCCCCACAAAGTCCTTGATGGTAGGCAGCTGGTGTTCTGTGAAAGCTGCTTATTACACTGAACCTAATCGTGTCACTATTGTCTTGTGTTCCCCCCTGTATGGTACCCTCTGATTGTCTGACTTCCGAATGGGGGTGCCTAGCATTAGAGGAAGCAGACTGCAATTCTGTTGGCATCTAAATAATGCCACAAGGAGTTAGAGGCTCCTTGCTTCCCACCTGCCCTTGCACAACCATGCAGGACTAGTAACCTCACCCATTGTTAAGGGAGAGGGTGACAGTGTAGACTGTTGATTTAATTTCTGGAGATGGGGAGCCAGGTGTCTGTTCAACATCTTCCTGCTCATTCTCCTCACCAGATGGAAGGGTAGAGGAGTTTGAGGACCCTTACAGAACTTCAGTTCTGGGTAAACATTCCCATGCCACGGTTCTTGCCTCCATGGTGCAAGGGTTTGTCAGAGCAATGGCATGCATCTTTATTCTAATAGGTGGGAGTTCACTAGAATATCTGTCACTTGGTATAAGGGTTGCAGTTGGATAGTTCAATTTTATGACATGTCTTTTGGATATGAATTTCCACCTTTTCCCTATTTATGTATAGGTCTTTCTTGGGAAGGAGGTGAGGTACATGGTACTGGTTTATGTCTAACTGGGGAGGGAGGTGGCTCAAGGCTTATGTTTTATGAACCTAATCTTGTCCACTCCTCATTGAAGATTCTCACAACACCATCCTGGCTCATGACTTAAACTCAAATTTCATGGCTTGCAGCCACATTTTTTCCCCTTTTTATGTTGAGGCACTTTCCCCTGACTAATCTCAGCTCCTATCTCTCTGAGATGAGGGTACTGCTTGTGTGCTACCTTTGAGGAGGAAAAATGGCACACAGTCTCTCTGATTTTTTGTCCAGGAAGAAGTTCTGGTTTCTTGTGTTTTGCTCTGGGGTTGTGGCGTGGGGAGAGGGAAGTTTGAAGTGACAGGGTTTACGTTACTCTTGCTCTTTAATAATTAACAACAAAAAATAAGCAGTCTGTAAGCACAACTATATAAAACAGCAGAGCCCTGTGGCACAAGATGCCTCCCATATAGATTATTATCTATTTGCTTTGTTGACACTAAAACTAAAAATGGATGAGTAAACCCTAATGCTGCCCTGTGAAGATTTAGAAATCTGCACTGTGAGCTTGTAGCATCATGAATGTGTGTTACAGCAACATCAACACCTTTCCTACTGCTGGGAAATACTTTTTTTTATCATCAAGGGTGGGGGCTTTTGTCAATTGCACTTGTGGCATTAGAAATGTCATTTGAGATTGTAAAAGACTTGTGAAAAATAACTCCACATACAGTTCTCTATGAAGAACAACACGTCACTAAGATTATGTCAGGAAAAAGAAAATGAACAATTCATAAGGCAAAATTGGTTTCCAGTGGAAAATTAAAATGTGAGGCTCTCTATTCTTTGTATATGTAATAAGGAGTCATCGTCTTGAATGATCAGAAAGTATCATAAGGGCTTAACAACATTAATAAATGTAAATTGAATTTTAAAATTGACAAAACAGCAAGGGAAAACAAACTGAAATGAAAACAAATATGAAATTAGCCTTAGAAACCTCCTAAATATCCCTCACAGCTCAAAATCACAGAGGTGAACTGAAGAAACAGCACAAAGCAGGGAACAAGGAATCTACACATTTTAATTAATTCCTTTCTGTTGTTTCTTATTACTAAAGCTGCAAGAACATGGTAAATACACATTCTTAAACATTTATAAAACTTTGATTTAGCTTCCCACAATTCCCCAGTGCAAAGTAGCTTTCAGAGAAGAAATCTATTATGTAATGTTAACCATTATATTCTTGGAGGTGGGAGGGACAATGAGACAATACATATACAAATGGGAGAATGGACTAAATTCAGATATTGTCCTTCCTGCAATGATCTCTATAGAATATGAATTTTTGCCCAAACATTTCTAATGAAGTCCCTGAGCCCAATACAAAAAAAAGGTCGTCCTGAAGTCCCTTCACCCAGACTGTGTTTGTTCCTTATGCATGTACACAGAAGTAGGGAGGAGGATGCAAGGAGCTGCTATCACTTTGAACTCCATGTGAAGAAACCAGGGACAAGAGGAACCTGTGTGCTTTTATGAGCACCAAAGCTACTCCCTGCCTCCCAGAGGCACAGGGCACTCTTTGAGGGGAAAGGAGTGGTGGGGAGAAGGCAGTGGGGAGATGGTCCAGGCCTTGCCTACACCAGTACAGTGGTGTGGTTCTGGAGAAATCAAGGGCACGGAGGTGCCTTAGAGGCTTATTTCAGTCCTCACACTGGACGTGACTAAGGTGAGTGAAAGAGATATTATTGCAACACTCTTGGATAACTACACTATTGCACAGGAACAGCCTGGTGGAGTAGTGGAAGCAGGTTCAGTTATTCTACTAATATGTTCTATACAGTGCTCCTCCACGAGGACGAAGGCCACTAGGGGTATCTGCCATTGAGTATGAGTATTTGCTGCTGCTTTGTAGCCTGGGGGAGGATTATTCCCTCTGCCCAGCTGAGTACCCAGACTGGCTGCTGGGGAGAGGATTTTGGCTGAAGGGCAGACATATGTACTTTAATGAAACAGACACTTAATGCCATTATCTAGAAGAGAGTTCTGGATATCAATCTTCAGATGAATACACAAACTGTTGTTTCCAGGCTGCTTCGGAATTCCTAACTCCTATTATTGCCATGAAGTAGCTTCTGAAGTGCAGTAAAGTTTACCTAGTTAGCTTAAAAGTGTGATGGTGTCTGCTTATTCTCTAGTGGGAAATAGTCTCCATCACATAGCTACCCAATATATCCATCAAGCTGGCATTATTTACACTCCTAAATGAGACAAAAGACCTAGTAAACATCAAGTCTGCATAATACTTACTGACCTTGATTTTTATGACCCTTCTGATGTCCTGAAAAGATCTCTGTGGGTTTGATTATTTGTGTTCTATTTCTGAGAATATATAACTTGCAAAAGTAAAACATACAGTTAATACACTTCCTTGATATCTTAGTGAGATATGTAAGGTGTAAACAATTATGGACTATCATAAACTACCTTGTCACATTAAGTCAGTCAGGCAAGGTTTTGCATTGTTGATGAGACATCTTCAGATGAAAAGTGTTTTCTTGTTGCATATGCTGAAGCTTCAAACATCTAAAATGGAATTTATATCTGGGAGAAAATTGATTAACTTACTTTATTCTGAACACACACCCAAACCCAAAGCAAATTAGCAACCCTCCAGAAATAACAGAAACCAAAACACATTTGTTTTACCACACATTTTAAAATGTGAGATTACAATTTTAAATTATGTTAAATCTCTTAAAAAATGCTCAGATACTGTGGAGATGAAATACAAAGACCAGGGAACTGACTCTTCACTGGGTTACTTCAGTTTTACATTGGTGGAATTCACTGTAGTAAGAGTGTTGCTGTCAGACCCTAATCTCTGGCAGTAGTAATAAACACATGGTTCTCAAGTAACACTTCACGATAAAGGGAACACCCAAGTAACACAGGAGTAGAGGAGGTAGCTTGAGCTCCACAAAATTCTTCTCCTTTCAGCAATAGATATAATTGAAAGCAACAGAAGTAAAGGATAATGATGCTCTTGAATCAGAAATAAATGACAAGTAGAGCTGTGCATCATATTTGTAAATTAAAAGGCAATTGTGACTGTAATTAATGTTTCAGAGATGCATCATATACATGCTGAATAATAACACAGCTCAAGACTGAGACTTGCGGTCACTACACATTAATCGAACACAATGTAATTTAGATAACACAAAAGAAGTGAAGTCTCTGAGAAGGGACTCATAGTTCCCTGGGATTAAAAAAATATAAAATAAATCTCGATAGTAAAACACTCAAATTGTCTAATACCTGAGTATATTATGCATATGGAGCAACTTTTATGCCCAAATGCTTTATAAACTGCCCAGTATATACAGAAGCCACGTTATTAAAGAAAACATAGTAATCTCGAACTGGAAACAAAGGAGTTATCTAGTGGTGCTCAGAAACACTACACAATACTTTAGAACAGGAACTACAGAATCAAACTGGAATGTGGGGGAAGTTTTAGGTTAGAACTATGTCCAGTAATTACCCAAACTGAAAAATGGCCAGAACAGCAGTGCTAACATTTTCACTCATATAAATAGTGCTTTTGCATCTTTCCCATGGTATGTACACCCCATCCTCCTTCAGGGCAAGGAAGGGTTGTGATACCACCGCAGTTACAGTCTACCTGACAATCTTTAGGATGAAAGTGGCATGGCCTAGAGGCTGGAGACAAAATAGTGGCCCTTGGGGTCAGGGAAATACAGCCCAATGGCCAGAAACAATTACAGCAGCCCTACAGCAGCCCTTGCATTCAGGGCAGCATGGCCTAGTGGCTAGAGTCCATATAACAGCCCACAGACACAGGGACATGCAGCCTAGTGGCCAGAGTCACTTACAGCAGCCCTTGTATTCAAGGCAGCATGGCCTAGCAGCCAGAGTCAATCACAGTGGCCTTTGTATGCATGGCAGTGCAGCCTAGTGGCCAGTGGATAGGGGGGCCCGGACCCACTCAACTGCACTGGGCACTGACCCAGGGCCCTAACAGTGGTCCACCACTGAGTCAGCGGGGAATCCCACCAAAACACGTTGACCTCCCTCAGGTGGGAGATACCACTCGCTCACCCTCCTTGGGTCCCTTCCTACCATACTTCTGGAAGCTGCAGTCCCTGGGGCATTGGGATCTCCAGGCTCCTCAGCGCAGATGATTCCCTGGGGCTCCATTAACCATAGACCTCCATTCCGAAGCTCAGAATCTTTGGGTCCCGCACGCAAGGGATGTGACGGGTCTTCAGCTGGAGCCTCTGCCAAAGGTCCTTCCCCTCTGGCATTCAGCCTAGAATGAGCCGGGCTTCTCTCTTTTATACTGAGGCAGCAGTTAGAGCATGCCCAGCACAGTCTGAGGGGTGGGACTTCCACTGCCCATAGCATGCGATTAACCCTCTCTTGTCCAGTGCATGGTATGCACACCCTGTCACACATCTTTAATGGCTACAAGTGGTCAAGACCTTGGCTTTATTTTTTATCTGAAAGCTGGCACCTCCAGTAGCACTACACCATGGTGGGGCATTATCACTGGGATAGTTCTGATCCAGAGGAAAGAGTTCCGCCTATTGAGATGTTAATTCATAGCTTCCTGCAATTTCCTGCAAGATCTTTCCATTAAATTCTTCAAGCTAAGGACATGTCTACACTACAGTGCTGTAGCCATGCTGCTGTAATGCCATAGCATAGATGTTTCCTACATCGATGACAAGGTTTTTCCATAGATATAGTTAATGCAGTGGTGCTTCAAGTGGTGGTGTCTAAGTTGACAAAGGAATTCCTGTCGACCTAGCTGTGTCTACAGTGGGTCTTGGGCCTGGTCTACACCTCAAAATTAGATTGACCAAGATACATTACTCAGAGATGTGAAAAATTTTGCTCCCTGTGTGATATAGTTAAGTCAGCCTAAGTATCTGTCAGGCGGAACCCAAGTGAGTTTGTGAACATTCACAATATCATAGCTAGAATGGTATGTTGTCTGTTTTCTTTTGTTTTTAGATAATATATCACCCTTGAGACAGAAGAAGGTATCTGTCCAGTGTATAACAGCTATTAAAAAGAATAAATAGGAAACCTGAGGCCACTAAAAGAGGATGTAAAATAATGGTGAATATTATATAAATGAGATTTTTTAAGGCAAAGAACTTCCCTCTTTTCCAAAAATGTATTTTAATTTTGGTCCCCTCATAAGAATTATATAGCTAAGATTCCCAAAGTCCCACAAACAACATCAAAAATGTTAGAAGTACCAGCCCAATCCAGCTCACATTGAATTCAATGGCAACCCCTATTGGCATTAATGGGGACGGTATCAGACCTTAGGGTAGCATTTACATAACTAAAGATTAGAAAAAATAAGATTATTTCACCCAGAAAAGAGAAGAGTTAGAAAGGATTAAATTTGCATAGTATAGGCTAGAACTGGGTAAAAAAATTTTAGCCAAATAGTAATTTACTGAAAAATGCAGTTTTGGGTACCTGAAATTATTTATGAATTTGGGTTGAAATTGGTGAATAGTTTTGGCTATATATAAAATGAGGAGGGTTTTTTTTTAATTGAAACAGTTTATCTTGACATTTTCAAAATGAATAGTTTCAACATTTCTTTAAAAAATGAACTGTTTCTCTTTGAAATGTTGTTTTGAATCAACATTTCATTTCAATATTTCACTTTGAAACTTTCATTTCAAAAAAACTTTTCAAAATGATGTTTGAAATGTTTAGTTCAAACTAACCTTTTTGTTTTTGTTTTGGTGGGAAAATAAATTTAGTTTAAGTTAGAAACATATATATATATATATATATATATATATATATATATATTTATGTATTTGGTTTGGGCACCAATTATTTGCTCAACTCTAGTAAAGACTATGAAGGACATAGTAAAATTTAACCAATCCTTCCCTTTTGTAACTTTTCATAATACAATATTTAAAAAAAGATTTATGTGATAAAATGCATGGGTGGTAAAATGCAGCTGTACTGCCTGCAGCACCAAGAGGGCAAAGAGTCAAAAGGGGACTTTTTATGATTAAAAATAACAATATTTGCAGTTAAGCATGCTATAGTGGGCGCTATTACAAAAAATTGCTTAACCACACCATGATATTTGACTTTACCATTTTGTGTGGTATTTTTATGGTAAAACAGGACATACTGTAAATAACACAGAAGTCTCATGAACAGTAAATGGTGATTTATTTTTCCTATGATGCTCTCTGTAGTATACTTGTCACTGCAGGTGTGAAGAAGGAACTCCTCTCTCAGTGTACAGCGTTGCACAAAAGGGAACAATGAAACAGGTTTGGGTTTTCCTTTAATCTTTCATGAATACCAGACTTGCCCAGGAAGCACTACGACTTCCTGGTATCTGAGACAGCAGTTACAGAAGCTACTTGAGGTAAGCCTACTCTAGATGGCCACAAGAAAGCAGCAATGGCACAAAGGTCCGTATCAGCCTCCTCTCTTCCAGCTCTTCCCTGTGGTGCAGGCGGAACTGATCTTTCAATTTTACTGAAAAGTGTGAAAGTGTAGCACTATAGATAGAAATATAAGCCACAATTTTCAAATGTGTCTAGTAATATTGGATGTCTCCATTTTTAAGTGCTCAGCGTGACACTAGACATTGATTATTTTTTCAGCCAGGAGCTGCCAGTACCCTTATTCTTTGAAATACAGGCCTTGGATGTTTCATGCTGGACACAAACATTAGAAAACACATTGAAAAAATGTGACCATGGCACTTTCATGTTTTCATTGTTTGAATATACCACCAAGATCTGCTGGAGAATAGAACATTTTGGGCCAGATGGTCATCTGTTGCAGATGGGTGTACCTCCATTGTTGGATAGGTTTATACCATCTGAGGATCAGGCCCAGAAGAAATGTATAGAAACATACTGTGCTAGAAATTATAGCTTAATTTTCCAAACTGAATGTAAAGCTGTAGATATAGAATCATGGATGTTTCTGAGATTTGTTTTTGTGAAAACAATCATGAACAGTATCAGTATTATATCAATTCTGCCATTAACACTAAGAATGTTCTCAGAGAGAAACCTGATGATAGGCAAGCAGGATATGAAGCAGCACATTTTAATAAAGTTAATTGCAGTTACTTCATATTTCTTAACCATTTAGTACTGTTTCCTGGGATCTCTATCAAATATTTATCATCAAATTATTCTTGCAAATGTACAAGAGCAGACTGACTGTAAATAGTTAGTGCCTTCCACTGGAAAGTGAAATATTAAGGGATTAGAAGCTCTCTTTGTTTTTGAAATGTTGGTAGTCTGCTATTAGCTGCACATTCTGCTGCTTATGTCCTCATTTAAACATTAGCCATATGTTCAATTCGTCCAATAAATGGAGGATTAAAATCTATTTTATATGCTATTCCATTCAAAGATTTGCTTGCATTACCTGGATTAAAGATTCACGATAGGCACTGATTTCTAACAGTAAGTGACAGCCTTACATTGATTCAGGTAATAGGTAATAATTGGAGATATACCAATCTCCTAGAACTGGAAGGGACCTTGAAAGGTCATCAAGTCCAGCCCCCTGCCTTCACTAGCAGGACCAATTTTTGCCCCAGATCCTTAAGTGGCCTCCTCAAGGATTGAACTCAAAACCCTCAGGGCTTATAAATATTCAGCATCTACTTTGTTTTCTCTGTTGTTACAGATCCAAACTTTTTGCTACTCTGAGGAATTTCAGACTGTGAGAAACGATTGCTCAAGCAACTTGCACAAAGTGCTTATTTTAGATGCTACTCTGCTATATAATGCAGCTCAGTAAGCTGCTTTTCAGCATGGGGAAGATGATATACCCAGAGGAAAAGTGAGTGTGGCTGGAACTTCCCTACACTGTGCTGATCCCTAGTGGCAATTTTGGCCCTTTGAGTTCAATAGCAGCCTATAGATTAGAGCAACCTAAAGTTGCTCTAACTCAGTGCCTGGGGACCAGCATGCGCATAGCAACCCCCAGGCTCAGGGGAGTGCAAAATCAGCTTTAAGCCACCTTAGCACACCACTCTCCATCCATTTGCTTATGTCCTTCTTAACCATAAACAAGAATTTGGCCCTATATGTGACATTAACATATTAAAATAATGCAAAATTAGCTATTTTTTGTTTTGTTGGTGAAATAGAGTGAAGGTAATGGGAGAGAAAAAATATTGGCTGCATCCATTAATGCAGCAGGCACTGGTATATATGAATAAAATTATAAAATAACATATTCCAAAATAAATTCCAGTACTGCATTGCATTTCATAAGTACTAAAGGACAGGTTTTACTGTGGGAAAATAAACAATTATAATGAAGCTCATTAAAATATCAGAGGATACCAACTATTTTAAAATATAGCAAGCTAATGGTCTGCTTCTTGAAAGAATTTCTATAAGGATTTTATGAATTTGCTATTTTAATATAAATGTCCGCTATATTAGCATTAAAAGGTTGAAGAAAGAAAACTATGTACTGTATTTTGACAAATAATGCTTAGAGTTTACAGAATTTGATGGAAAATGAAATCAAGAATTTAAGCCCTTTTGTTGGTAGAAAAGCAATGTGTCTTCCTTTGCAGCTGGCTGGCCTAAAACGGAAGATGAAAAATAGATCTGAGGAGTAATGTTTAGATTACATTTGATACAAGGACATGTTTCAGTTCAATGCATGCTCTGCACCTTTGTAATGTGCTATGAATATGCACTATATAATCTTTGCAATATGCTAGCTGTGAATTCATGTCTCGGGAGATTAAAGAAATTAAAGAAAAAAGCACTTGTATTAATTCACAGCTACTAGAACCAGAACAGTTGTTGTTTTAAACACCCGTAATGGTAAAATTTAACAAATATGGCATCTGGTGAAGGTCAGATTAGATCTTTGTTATCATCCATCACTTAAGAATATCTTCTTTCTTCCTCCAATGAGTGATGAAGGTGCTAAAGGAATTGCTGATACACATTTTTTAACCAATGACCTTTCTAAAATATACTTTGTTTTAAGGTAACATTAGAAATATGTTAGATTTATTTCTGCAAAGTTTTAAAGTCAGTCATTTAAGAAGAAGTATTTGAACAATGGCAATCAAATCATTGTTTTCAAAATAATCAGAACAAAGACAACTAAATTATGATTTGGAGTCTACTGAACTGTTGCCAAAGGTGTGGCTTTGTGGCCCATGGAATCCATAGCTATAGTTCATTTACTCTCTGGGTAGACCACAGACCTATTCATTTTTTGATAGGACACTGCTGCTACTGGCAATATGGGGCTACCACAAGAAGTTCTCTCAAGGCCTCCAATCAACTGCTTGTATTTGAGCCAACTCCTAGGCCAAGAAGACAATATGAGCTGTGGCAACAAGTGGAACCTTAAAATTGCGAGAGACTGCATGGTTTAGTGGACTAAGCATGGATCTGGGATCAAGGGACTCATGCCTTCTTATCCTTAAACTTTCTATCTTAATTTCTCTACTTACAATAGTAGTTAATGACACTTAACACCTCAAAATGGTTGTGCTATGATGATTAAGTTAATGCTCTATGAGTTCTGAGTATTTAATATTAGGGAAAAAGAGAGAGATAGGGAAGAACCATAAAGAAGACAATGACTTAGAGATGAGTTTACAATGAGCAGAGGGGTGCAAAAGAATAAAAGGGAGGAAAGGAGGAAAGGAATACAACTTGGGAGAGAAAAAGGAGAGTACAAAACAAAGAGCTAATGTGAATGTGAAAATGAGAGGAAAAGGAGATGATGCCTTTTAAAGAAAGAAGCAAAGATTTTTTTTTAAGTTGGATCAAGCTTAGCAGAAATTACCTACGCAACTGGAGTTTTATGTAGAATGCAGCAAAAAGTCCCCAATAAAAGTTACACTTAGATTCTATATCATTTTTTCCCTTCATTCAAACAAGCTGTCTGTGACAGAATTCTTTGTATAAATCATTTGGGCAGGAGTTTTAATTTTTGGGTACTGACATAAGTAAAAACAGTACTCATCACAAAGACATTGAGAGATCTCTGTGTTTACTGAGTCACCAGATGCGATTCCAGACTCAGAGGCAAACTCAGGCTTGGTTGTAAATGGGATGGAATTCAATCGAAGTGATGGAGGTACATATGCTCACACCAGGTCAGAAACTGACCCTGGATTTTTTGTTGTTTCATTTTATAACATTATGTGGAAATAATATTTTTACCATGTAGATAAAGGGTACAGTATTCAAAGCCTTTGAGAGATATTGTCCTCCTTGCCAAGGAGACATCTGCAAAATATCAAATAAGTGATCTCTTTCCAGAGTGCATATGTTGCATGCATATGGGAACCAGTAATCTGCGAGATGCCATTAAGAAATGCATTTTGTATATTGCTAGCATTTCTCAGGCATCAAATGTTTTTGAGAACTTCACCCTAGACAGTTTATAACTGCTCATGACTTTGAAGTTAAAAATTAGCTACAGCATTAAATATTTAAATGCTAATATATGGATTTTTTTTAAAAAAAATCCTATAAAACAAATTATCTCATATGTTTCCAAATCTTGATTTAATTTTCTTATCTTAGTCTCACATGGAATTATGAAACTACAGTTTTCCATCATGTTTACACCTGCCGTCCCTAATGCATTACAAGGTGTGAGATTTATGAGCGGAACACATGAGCTCTGCCATTGTTAATCACATTTGTAACCTTTCAGTTACACTGCAGAATTTTTCCTGGTGTGAAGCATGCTTTACCTTTCAATCTCTTCTGAGTGTATTTCTTTATTTTTTTTCAAGTATCAAATAAAAATCTAATTAACATTCTTCTATTGCATTTTTCTAACAAAGAGCTATTTGTATTTCAAGGTAATACTGACGGAGTCAGAAATAAGCAGGCCTCAGTGAATTTTCATGAATGAAAAATAAATGTCAATGGCTGCTGCATTTGGATAAGGTTCCAAAATTACTGTAGTACTACATCTAGTATAGGTATACTGAAGACAGAAATAGTTTAGAAGTTCAGATTTAGCATTTTATTATTTTGGGTGAAGATGCTATAATACTTGAGAAGATGCCTCTGCTACTTCATTAAAGCCCATATTCTGGAAGGTACTTTTATAAGAGGAGGGTATTATTATTATTATTTATTTATTTATTTATTTATTTAGCACATACCCAACTTTAAGCCCATGAGTAGTCTCATTGACCGCTATAAGATCAGTCACTTACCTATAGTCATTGCTCACATATTTTACTGAATTGGGTCCTAAAATGGTTGAAAATACATACCCACAATTGGTCAATTGAGTGAGTAGTTTAGGAGTACTCTTGGATTCCTTGCTGATACTGAGCTCTCACATAAAGGCATCCACAATTAACAATGTCTATTAACTCTGCTTGGTTTGGAGACTCTGTCCCATCCTGGTTGATGAAGACCAGGCCTCAGTTTTTCATCTCTTTTGTCATCTCTCAGCTGGTCTACAGTAATGCAATATAACTGGGCATGAATATACCTTCAGCACTTAGGAAACTCCAACTAGTACAGAATACTGTGGCATGTCTCCTAAGCAGCAAAGTCTACCGCAAACGCATCACATCTGTCCTCTGCTCTCTATACTGGCTCCACATAAAATTTTGAATCAAATTCTAGGTGTCAGTCCTTATCCTCAAAGCTCTGCATGAACTGGGTCCAGGATGTCTAAAAGATTGTCAAAAACCTCATTCCTTTGCCACAACAGCATTCTGAACAACAAGAATAAAGCTCATCTGTGCAGAAGACAGAACTTTTTGGGGGGCCTTTCTGAGACTGGAATGAATTCCCCCAGAAATTAAGGCTCCTCACAAACCTCACCACTTTCCAGTTCAAGTGCAAAGTGCATTTCTTTGACCTTGCTGTCTCTAACCTTGCCTTCTCTAATATGAGCACATAGCAAGTGTGTGTGTGTGTGTAAACTCCATTACCAAAAAAAGACACTCCAGTGCACAAGCCTCTTCCCTGAAGAGAGGACAGGCGAACAAACAACATGTGACAAATATGGTTAGATTACTTAATGCACAGCTGGAAGGCTCTCAGATACTGCAATGATGAGGGTAGTATAATAATCTACATGGAATAGATTAGAATTTATTACATTAAAATATTCTGTACCTTCATAGCAATGGCTAGAGATTTGTGTATGAATTGACATGGCATATCTAATTTATGAATTAAAATAATTTGTCTTTTACACTACATTTACAAATACAGGGTCAAATTCTGTTTTCACTTACAGTGAGATTTCAGCAGAGTCAGTCTGGATTTAGACCTGGTGACAGCAACATTTGACTGTTTGTAATCACCAACCATTAGAAAAAGTAGGTCATATGATTTTCAATCCCTACTTTCAATCCTCAGAGAAAATCATTCTCAACTAATATGATAAGCACTTAAAAATGAAGTTAAGGCCTAATTTATGGTTTCTCGGCTGATTTAACCATGCACATGTTATGGTGATAGAGAACTGATCCATCAGCCTACATGCTAACATCAACAGTGTTAGCAAAAGTGATTCAATAGCCTTCCAGTCAACTGGAAATACAATAGCTGATAACAGAGAGACAAGGTGGGGGAGGTAATATCATTTATTGGACCAGCTTCTGTTAGTGAGAGAGACAAGCTTCAGAGAGGTCTTCTTTAGGTCATAAGATGATAAACCAGCTAACAAGATTTTTAAAGTCTGTTCATAAATATTGTGACACAACAGCTGAAGGGTCATCTGAGGTCTGAACTGCTTAGATTCCTTAGCATGAGGTAGAATATTTCTCCATTGAATCTTTCCAGGAAACAATTTCATAGTTTAGCCTTATCAATTATATATATAGAGAGAGAGAGAGACAGAGAGAGAGACAGAGAGAGCAGCAGCAGCAGCAGAATGATAATCCTTAAATTTAATTCAGCTTTTTATATATGAGTAATTTAAGCAGGACAATGAAATATTTGCATAAACTCTCACTGAATCTTAAATGTAGGTAATAAATAAGCATAAGACCAGTATCTTCTTCTTATTCAAATCCTTCCTTTGCAATGCCCACAAGAAATAGGACAACAAAGATATTTTTATTTTTGAAGAAATATCTTTAATTGTTTATTCAAAATTAGACATAACAATGTAAGAATGGCCATGGGTTCAACATTCCTGTATGTGCACCTTTGCTAAAGAAATACATAATTTGACTACCATGGCATCTTTTAGTGTTCATTTTCCATGAACAGTCAAGAGATTGAGTTTTATTTGCACATTCATCCAATCAGGGAACAGAAGCAATACCATGTGACTTATCTGATCAATCCACAGAAATATAAACAGTGAAGAAAAAAAAAGAGAGAGAGAGAGAGAGAAAACAATCATATGGAGTAAAATTTTCATTGGTGTCTGGATAACTTAGGAGCCAAATTCCTATTTTCAAAAGCCCTGAAGGAGATTTGAAAGTCAATGAAACCTGAGTTTCTACTTGATTGTGTCTTTTGAAAATGTGACTTAGGATCCTAAACCACTTAGGTGCTTTTGAAAACTCTAACCCTAAGCAGTAAAGGGTAGAATCACAAAAGAAGTTAGGCATCTAGAAAATCACTATGATTCTTAAAGTCTGAGTTAGGCACTCAGGCTTCCTATACAATGAATGGAGGGAGATAGGTGCCTGAGAATGGAATTCACAAAAGTTAGTGTAACCCACACAACTTCTGGGTGTGGTGTTCTGTCCCATCTGGTGGCACTGAGACCACTTAGAGAGAGTTAAATGAGTCTGTTCTACAGTCTGAGCAAGCAGCTAGTTGGCTTTTAGCTCATGCAGTAGAGGCTCATGCACTAAGTTCCGGAGATCCCTGGTTTGATCCTGCCTGCCGACGACCAATGTCTGTCAGCGTTACATTAGCACTTTTAAGGAAGCCAATGGGAGATGCCAAGATATGGGGTTGTCTTAAGCCCTGCCCCTCTGAGAGGGTTTGGTAACTAAGTCCCAGTGGAAGGAGGGCACTTCCTCATGTGCAACCCTCTCAGAATTAGGTTCCTATTCTGTTTGTTCAAGAAGCTGGGGAAGTCCCTCCTTCATCACTTTTAGCCCAGTGATAAAGATACTCAAGTAGGATATGTGGACCCTGGTTCAAGTCCCTGCTCCAGCTGAGGGGGAGAAAGGATTTGCTACCTCTCAGGTGAGTGCCCTGGCTCCTGGACTATGGGATTTTTTCATATGGGGCTCTCACAATCTCTGCTGTTGAAGCAGTTCCACTGTTGAAAGCTAATGAAAGAGTCATTGGAACAGTGGCCTGGGTCCTGAGTCTCACTTGTCCTGAAGGAGTACTCTAACCACCAGGCTACAGAGTCATTCTCAGGCTTGTTCTCTTTCTCTCTGACCCAGTGACTCTTTAATTGTTTGTCCACAGTGGAATTACATCAACAGAAGAGATGAAGGGAGCCCCACATTAGAATACCCCATAACCAGTAGTTAGGGCACTAACCTGGAAAAGTGGCAAGTTCCTGTTCAAATCCTTGCTTCCCCCTCAGATGGAGGGGGATCTGGACTGGGGTTCTCGCATCCCAGGTGAGAACCCTAATCACTGGGTTAAAAATCATGAGGGAAGTGGTGGAGCTTCAGCAGCAGCATCTTGTATGAACTTGTATGAGCTTGATAGTGCAGTTGAAGAGTCTTTGTGACTTTTAACCTCTTGGAGGGGAGGCTCCTTTCTAGGTCAGGCATTTTATTAATGTTATTAGTTTATTATTTTTGCCACTTCGGCTAAGATGCTTTGTGTTTACTGCATGTGACTCACACTATTGAGCATCAACAGTGGGTTCAGTGATATACAGAATATCCAGAAAATGTAGTAACCACCCTGAGGGGTTTACCAATTTTCTTAGATAACTAAATAATTCTGCCTATGTATGTGCACATTACCTACATATATAGTAAGTCCAGGGAGTATTAAAAAAGTAAGACAACATAATTTATTTGTCTAATGCAACTTTAGGACCTAGTCTTGCCAGATGATTCTTTTGGGTTTAGAGATCTGCATTCATGGTGCAATGAAGAGGATTGGAAACTTAGAAAGCTTTTAAGAAGGAGCACCATTCAGTCACAAAGTACTCACCTACTATACATGTATGTTACTTATCTCTCTGTCAGTGTTGTTATTTAAAAAGGAACTGACTGGTGCTTTACATACCCTTTCCAATGTGACACATTTTATTACACCACAATGTTTAATTTGATGTGACAATGTGTGTTATCTGATCACTTCATGCGTGATCTAAATTGACATTCTTTCTAACATCTTGACAGCAAGCTGCATAACACACTAGCATATTATTTTGAAATCTGTTTTGGATTACACAGGCGTTATCAACTCAAACTCTTTGAGACCACTCTTCAATAAGTGCCCAGAGCTGAAAATGCAGAACTGAGACAGTTCCTCTGTGTATGAGTCAAACTAATAAGTGAAAATCAATCTGCAGTTAGCAAATTCTGGGCTTAATTAATCGGTGATGTAAACTTAGACTAAATAATCAATGGTGTAAACTTAGACTAAATAATTGTGAGGGTTTTTTTCTGGAAAACAGCCAGTGAAATTACTTTTAATCAACTTCAGAGTACAGAATACCATTAAAGCATTTGGGCCTGGTTTTCAGAAGTGCTGATGCCCTCAGGTCCTATGAAAAGGGAAAAAGAAAAAAGAATGTTTCCAAACATAATGCAATACACAATATATGCGCTTTAACACACTTCTCAACTTTCATAATTTAGGCAAGTTCTCAGCTGCTTGTCTATAATCCCATGGAAGTAATATGTGTGTATCTCAGCCTGGTGGTAGAATTTGACATTGTATGGTCAGATTTAAAGATTCACCAGTAACCTTCACCCATACAAGTCTATGAAAATAATAGCAAAGAAAACAACAAAATTCAGTTATAGAAAATCAATACATTCATAATTTTCAGTGAATGATAAATTCTATTTAACAATGAGATATGCTGATTTTTAATCCATTATTACTACAGTGCATAAATACTATCCATTTATACAAGGCAGCCCAAGGGCTTCAAGTTAGCAAAAGATTGCTTTTAGATTGATGTACATAAGTATTAATGTACATTGAATCCCAGCACTTTATTTGTTTAACACTCCTGAATCTCACTTGCAGAAATAGGTGTATTGAGTTGTGTGGTGGATTTCTATGGTTAATAATTGATGGACATTTTTTTTATTTTTTAAAAATATAAATAGTTTAATTTAATTTTTAAAGAACTAGAAACAAACCAAAGTGCTTTATAATACTTCATACAAAAAAAAAATCATTAGGTCCTAGAGGGACTATACCATCACCATATAAACTTTCACAAACTCACAATACCAATGTGTTCATTAGCTATGTGATTAAAGCAAAACACCAATGTTTGGTTGTGGATTTAAGAGAGTGTGTTTTCATTTTACAAGAGTTATTTAAAAAAAAATCAAAAGAAAAACATTACGTTTATCTTTGTAGCACCTACAAGCTGGTTTTCCCCTGAATTTCTCACAAATAAGCCCTCACACCCACATTTCATTCAGGTAATCAATGAACTATGAATATCTGCCTTAATGCCACCCCCCACTGCATTTCTGATTAGATACCTGCTTCTTTTCCAATGGATACAAGTTATGTAGCTTGAAATGTAGTACTATTTTATATTTCTGTCATCACTGGTATGACAGATTTGAGCCTACTTCAAATTGGAGCTGAGTGGGTTAATTGAAGAGTTCCCACAGCAAGACCGCGATAAAGTCCCATTTATGAGTCAGGAGTGTTACTGAACTACACTCTGTCTGTAGGCTCTGACAAACTCCTTTGGATTAGTATGGAATGAAATACAACATCTCTTTCAATAGCACATCTCCTCCACTGGGACATTGTACATGCTGAATTCTGAATGCATTTAGGTTCTGAGAATGTTGATGTCCATGCCTAGGGTTGCTCCCTCTCAGGTGCATTTGGGGCCAGATTATGTTACTCAATTACAGCCACATTGTCTAACAGAATTCGGATCTTAGTGTTCACCTCTAAATGTTAACACACATCATGCTTTTCCCACTCATTCTCTAATGGATTTCCTTGGGTCTGATTCCTGATAATGACACTCAGCAGTATTCAACCTCTGCCCATGGGCTTACAATGGAGTGCTTTCCAGATCCATTGTTGATGGTTGATCTTTTGCCCATACCACCCAGGGTATCTGCCTTTCCCCATGACATGGTGTGAGATTTTGGAATTGTACTTTTAGAACTGTTGCTTGCTAAAACTATTATCATGTATTAAGATCCCAGATTACTGCATCTGAAGAATCAAACATATGACTAAAAAGTAAACAAGTCATGTTTACTATGCAGAACTTCTGATTTACCTCAGGTAGTAATGATCTTCAGACCTTGCTTTTCACAGATTCTTATCCTGTAAATCCTTCTCTTTGTTCTTAAACAAATTGGGAGAAGGAAGGTGAGATGGAAAGCCGCATGTTGAAATGAAGTCTTCTTTTGCAATAGCTGGGCATCCAGAGTTTGATTCCATTTTTAATCTAACCTGTTGTATATACTTTTAGCCTTAGCCTGCTGCTCTTGAATAAACACTACCATTCTTCCACCTCCTTTCACCATTTCAGGTCCAGTGTGGAGAAATAACTCAGAAATTTCTGAGGGACAATCCCAGTGAGAGAAAAGCAGACAGTGATTCTATGCATGGGGGGGTGGACAGCCTTGGAAAAGGAGAAGGATAACCAGATAGAAAGCCAGGTCCTCCTCATCCTTTAGCTCTTCCTAACCTCTTTTAAGGTACTGGCAACATGGTCACACTCATTATCTTAATCCCACTCTAACCAGATGGGATTTAACCCAATTAAAACTGTCAACAGATATGATCAAATAAAGAGACATGCACTAATGCTTTAGTGCTGTCATTGAAATCTGTTTTCCTATGAAATAGCATAATACTTATAAGGTGAAATCCTGATCCCATTGAAGTCAGTGGCAGATTTTGCCATTAACTTCCTCAGGATCATAGTGTTTCTGCATACTTCCTATCCAAATGAATTAATCCTTGTACACTATGCCTTGGTAACAAGATATTGAGGAGTTACTGATATATAGTGTTACTGATATAAAGGCAGCCACAAGATTCACTTGGCCAGATTCTGATTTCTTAGCACCCTCACACTGCTATATCTCCATTGATTTTGGTGGAGTGACTCCTGATGTGCACTGGTTTCAGTGAAATCAGAATCAAGCCCATTGTGAGGATGAGTGGTTGATGATCAGATTAAAGCAAAAGTCCTAGGGGTATTTAAACTGTAGTTCATCCAGACGCTACTTGTATGTGGGTAAGGGGAGATAGGCAATAGCTTTGTATTTTATTAGTGCTGTGAAATATTGACATGCAGGTGTAAGACAGAAACTCAGCTAATGGCACCTGCTAATTGCTGAAAAACGCTAACAGAGAGTTGAACTGAACACAAATAAGTAACTTTTAGCAGACTTAGAACCATTTAAGTGACACCTTACATTTCTGCGTAATAAAGCCCCAAAGTAGTAACATAAGATAACTGTATATTGGGAATACAAAGTGATGAATTAATGGGCCCAACGCTTCAGCATCTGACACAGATACAGAAGTATGGTGGTGAGGGATCTGCAAGATGGCGGCAGACCATCATTGTGACTCCCTGATCCTTAAGCCACTGAGAACTAGTGCTGAGGTGCAACTTAGAGCAGCCTTGGCTCCCAAGGGATCATAGACACACAGCAGCACTCCAGACAGTTCTTTGCACATCATGCTCCCAATGTGTCCTCTTGCTGAAGCAAGGAGAATGGAATGGCATATAACTGCTTATGTGTAAGTAGGGGGGAAAAGCAGAATAGGATGGTGGGTTGTCAGGATCTGGCCCAAAATGTGTTGATTTTGACCCTTTTCATGGAAATAGCTGTTCCAGAATTACCCATTTGCCTAACTATTGCAAGCATACAAAAAAGTACTCACTTTTATCTGATCAGAAATACAAGCTGTTTTGTTATAGAAAGACTCTGCTCTTTATGCTTGAAATATATCTTTTGGCTTTCAGATATGGAAGCCAAGGAAACACTTAAAATCAAGGTGTCAAGTATCAGAGGGATAGCCGTGTTAGTCTGGAACTGTAAAAGCAGCAAAGAATCCTGTGGCACCTTATAGACTAACAGACGTTTTGCAGCATGAGCTTTCGTGGGTGAATACCCACTTCTTCAGATGCAAGTGGTGGAAATTTCCAGGGGCAGGTTTATATATGCAAGCAAGAAGCAAGCTAGAGATAACGAGGTTAGTTCAATCAGGGAGGATGAGGCCCTGTTCTAGCAGTTGAGTGAAATCCAAGAGAGGAGAAACTGGTTCTGTAGTTGGCAAGCCATTCACAGTCTTTGTTTAATCCTGAGCTGATGGTGTCAAATTTGCAGATGAACTGGAGCTCAGCAGTTTCTCTTTGAAGTCTGGTCCTGAAGTTTTTTTGCTGCAGGACGGCCACCTTAGGATCTGCTATTGTGTGGCCAGGGAGGTTGAAGTGTTCTCCTACAGGTTTTTGTATATTGCCATTCCTAATATCTGATTTGTGTCCATTTATCCTTTTCCTTAGAGACTGTCCAGTTTGGCCGATGTACATAGTAGACGGGCATTGCTGGCATATGATGGCATGTATTACATTGGTGGATGTGCAGGTGAATGAACCGGTGATGGTGTGGCTGATCTGGTTAGGTCCTGTGATGGTGTCGCTGGTGTAGATATGTGGGCAGAGTTGGCATCGAGGTTTGTTGCATGGATTGGTTCCTGAGCTAGAGTTACTATGGTGCAGGGTGCAGTTACTGGTGAGAATATGCTTCAGGTTGGCAGGTTGTCTGTGGGCGAGGACTGGCCTGCCACCCAAGGCCTGTGAAAGTGTGGGATCATTCTCCAAGATGGGTTGTAGATCCCTGATGATGCGCTGGAGGGGTTTTAGCTGGGGACTGTATGTGATGGCCAGTGGAGTCCTGTTGGTTTCTTTCTTGGGTTTGTCTTGCAGTAGGAGACTTCTGGGTACATGTCTGGCTCTGTTGATCTGTCTCCTTATTTCCTCGTGCGGGTACTGTAGTTTTGAGAATGCTTGGTGGAGATTTTGTAGGTGTTGGTCTCTGTCTGTGGGGTTAGAGCAGATGCAGTTGTACCTCAGTGCTTGGCTGTAGACAATGGATCTTGTATTCACCCACGAAAGCTCATGCTGCAAAACGTCTGTTAGTCTATAAGGTGCCACAGGATTCTTTGCTGCTTTTAAAATCAAGGACAAAGGATAAAAGTCAAAGTAGTTACTGATCCGGAAATACTGGCCCACAAGAGGATTTAACTAACTAGGATCCCCAGGATCAGGCACCAGATTTTACGTTGTTCATTACAATTTCCAGAATGCAAGTCCTGAATAAAACAAACACACAGATTGTGGATCTGAATATTTGTATTGCAAACAGAGGCATAAAGAGGTGAACACACTCTTTTACTTCCTTGCATGGGCAGCCACAGGGAAACCAGGAGGAAGATTGTGACTCTCTGTGACTGAATTTTGGATCTGAACCTCCAGCCCTCAGAGAATCAGAGGGCTTGTCTACACTGGGGTTTTAATTCACACTAACTGTAGTTAGTGTGCACTCAAATTACCTGTGTCCACACAATGCAAAGGCTTAAAGCATGCTAACTGACCAATTAATATGTATTCTATAGTCTGCTTTGAAAGTGTACTAAGTTCATTGCGGTTTTGAGCTAGTGTGGACTAATGTCCATGTCCATATACTACTCTTTTTCATTAGCTTGGCAGTCCACCAACTGCTATCCCACCCTGCTTTGCATGCCACCAGGACTGGCCTGCCTGTGTGCCCTCTAGGGGTCAGGTTTATTGGATGCCACCTCCCCATTTAAATTCTGGAAAAAAGCCAGGATTGGTCCATTTGCTCCTACAATTGCATAGCTTGGCATTCCAGCAGTACTATTACTATTGCTAGTATCAGTGTTAAACAATGCCTTGTGCACCCACATGGAACCATGCAGAGTTCCAAAATCTCCATACTATCAAGGGAGAAGTGAAAGTGCAGGCATGTCTTTCCAAAAAAACACCAGAAGAAAGAAGTGTACCAAGCCATCTCTAAGCAGATGGCTGAGAAGGGTCCATCTCTCTATGAGGCAGCCCAAAAGGAATAGTTGATAATTATAAATTCACATTCACAGAAAATATTCTACTGCCAAGTCCACTACAGTTCCATTAAGTACTGACATTTATGTGTTGGAATGTTTAACATATGCCACATGAAAACAACTTATATAAAATAAAGACTAATTTAGCCTTGATCCTGCAGTAAACAATGAATTAAGTATCAGACAATACTTTGCCTTCAAGTAGGGTCACTTTGCAGGAGTAGCCAACAGAGCTGTGTGAGTATCTGAGTTTTCAGTTCACAGACAGTTAAAATGTAAATGAAACATTTTGGGATTGTCTATGCAGTAAGGTAATGCACACCACAAGGATGTTTTTTTCTAAAACACACCACCGCTTTGCACGTTAATTGGTTGGACTAGACCTTGATAGTGCCCACAAAAAGTTCCTTTTTGTACTTTAAATGTAGTTGGTCTACATAAGGCGTTCTCAAACTAGGGACCTCTCAGGGGGTCACAAGGGTACTACATGGGGGGTCGCAAGCTGTCAATCTCCACCCCTCCACCGCTTTGCCTCCAGCATTTATAATGGTGTTAAATATATTTTAAAAGTGTTTTTAATTTATAGGGGGGAAGTCACACTCAGAGGCTTCCTATGTGAAAGGGGTCACCAGTACAAAAGTTTGAGAACTACTGGTTTACACTGACCAAGTAACATGGAACACATTAGGGTGCTTTAGAAATTACCCTCCATGCCCTGTCATGTGCATTCTCCTACCATGTAGATAAGCTCTTTGTTTCAGGTCAAACAAAGCCTGAAATGATTTTTTTAAACTTTTTGATTCACCAAAATTTTCCAAAAAATTCTGTGTTGGGTTAACACAAAGCAATTAAAAAAAATTAGTGTTTTTTTAAAGTTTTTCAATTTTAAAATTTGATGGAAATTTCAGAACAAAAGTTCAGGAAAAAACTCAGATGCTTTTGAACTGAAATAATCAAATGTTTTGTTTTTAAAATGTCAAAACAAAACACTGACATTTTCTGAATTTCTTTTTGTGGGGGTTACACTAATTCACAGAAAGTTGTGGTGTCACTAAATCTGCATTTTCACTGAAATAGAAATTTTGGCTGAAAAATGTCATCTACCTCTACCAGGTAATACTCTTGGAGGGCTATCTTTTCATAGGCTACAGTGTGCACTCCACAGTCTCTCCCCATGAGTCTAGCCTAGCTTTGTTGTGCAGTGTCATGTGAAGAAGAGAGGAGATACATGGACCAGCACTCTCCCCACCATATCTACAGGGGTAGCTGTACTGATGGCACAAGTCTGAAGCACTCTGCATGCTCAGAGGTGAGTAGGGATTGTACTTCTAGCAGACTCTTATACAGAGGAGAAAGAGAAAGGGGGAAGACTCCTTGTGTCTCCTTTTTTACCCCATTAGAATAAACATTCTAGCCACACATTTTTGACAACAATGCTTGGAACTGTGAAGCGAAACAAGTCCAGTTTTTCAAACCAGCTGTCTAAAGTGTGACACCTAGGCCCAGATCTTCAATGGTATTTAGGCACCTAACTCGTGTTGATTTAAATGGGAGTTAGATGCCTAAAACATATAAGGATCTTGGTCATAAATCTGCAAACCCTAGATTTCCACACTTGCCCAGAATCTCTCTGGTTGCAATGGGGCTCCATGAGGGCATTCAGAACTACCCATGCAAAGCTTGTTGCTATATGCAGGGGCGGCTCTACGTTTTTGGCCACCACAAGCAGTCATGCCCGGGAGGCGCCCCGGAGCCGCGGGAGCAGCGGACCTCCCGCGGGCATGACTGCGGAGGGTCCGCTGGTAGCGCGGCTCGGCTGGACCTCCCGCAGCTGCGGACGGTTCGCAGGTCCGGCGGCTCCGCTGGAGCTGCCGCAGTCATGCCTGCGGGAGGTCCACTGGAGCCGCGGGACGAGCGCCCCCTCCGCAGTCATGCCTGTGGCAGGTCCGGTCATCCCGGGGCTCCGGTGGACCTCCCGCAGGCATGACTGCGGCAGGTCCGCCGGCCCAGCCTGCCGCCCCCCCGGGAAAGGGCCGCCCCACGCGCGTGCTTGCCGCGCTGGGGTCTAGAGCCGGCCCTGGCTATATGGTGACCTATATCTATTCAAGGGTAGTGGGTAATCTGTGCTTTCAGATAGAGAAGATATAATATAAATGTAGGAGATGTAGAATATAAATATATTATAAAATAATTATTTTCAAAAAGCTTTAAAATCTGTGGGCTGAGTTCATTCCTGATGTAACTCTACTGAAGAAGAAAGGATTTTACATCACAAAGCAGTTTGGCCCGCTAGGCATATTATCTTTTAAAATTTTTAGTACCATGTAAACAAACCCACTTTTCAATGAATGCCCCATTTTAGACATTTTATGATCATATACAAAGACATTTCTAGTTGCATTATGAAAACACAATGCATCAATGTGACTTGTCATGATTCGCCATCCTGAAAGAGTTCTGTTTAGCTTGAAAGTTTATTTCTTTCACCAACAGCAGTTGGTCCAGTAAATGACATTACCTCACCCACCTTTTATCTCTGATATCCTGGGGCCAACCCAGCTACAACACTTGAAACATCCTGAGAACAGTCAAGCCGATAAAATTCAAAGACATCCACTCTGGGTTGTGTATTTTGGCACTGCGGACAGAAAGAGCAGAAGAGATTAGCATGGTCTTACTTAGAACCTCTAGGTGTGCCCCAGACTCCTTGGGAACACATTGAAATGATTTGAAAACATTCCCATAAGTAAAATAGTCCCCCAATTTTCTCTTTCAGAAATCATGTCTCAGAGCTTTAGACAATCAGAATTCCCACAAGGTTGAATGTTATCTCTGGATATCATTAACATCAGTGACATTATTAGTAGTAAATATTTGCCCCCATAGCCATTAAGAGCCACAGCCATGTTCCAGGAAGTAAGTGTGTTAGGTACTGTACAAACTCATAACTAAAAGATGGTCCCTGCCCCCCAAAAATTTATACTGGGTAACTGATGGCAGAATTTAGCACCGTAATTTCAGTTGGATACATTCTTATGGGGAAATTCATGCCCAAGAAGGAAACAAGTGGCATTTTAGATAAACTAGAGTGGGTGAAATCCTCCACTATGGTAGGATCAGAATTACTGGAGATCTACAAAACATTCCAGTTGGAGTAATCCCACCAAAAGTATACAAATGGATTTGTGTCTGCCCAATGTTAAGTTAAAAACTAAACTTATTTCACATAACATTCACAACATAAGCCCATGTGGCAAAGCTATACTTTTACTCTATATACTATTTACTCTTTATACTCTAGTTTAAAAGAGTGGAACAGGAAGTCTCATGTGTGCTTGGGTTGAAGAGCAATCAACAAATGCAGATGATCAAATGAATGTACAACGTCTGCAGAACAGGCTACTAAAGATATTCTTAGGAATTTGATGAGGTATTTAATGGATTTGGATTCATTTATATGGATCCCAGTGTGCCCCCAAAAATTCAAGCACCACTTAAAGTCTCATTAGATCTGAGAAATAGTGTATAAATTGTACGTTCCCAGATGGTAAAATTAGATGTTGTGAAGCATGTATTTAATTTAATTTGATTTCATTTGATTTAAATACAAAAAGGAAATCAGTGTATATTTGGGCCCTGTCACATGACTGGGGTATTTACCTTTGTTACCCTTATCCACCCAGATGACTGGGGTCAGTATATCCTGTGTATAAAGCACTGATTACACATCGCATGAGTTAATTGTGATTAATCGACAGCTCTAGCTGTTACCTGTGTGGTTTTCTGTACAGATACGGGACTCAATCTGAAGCTCTCCAATGCACGCCGTCCGGTGTATGTGTTTATTCCATGCCAGGCTGATTCAAAGAGACAGCTAATATGCCTGCAAGGAGATAAAATGATCAGAATTTTAAGTCTGTATTCCCTTTCCTTGTGTTCTGGCCTACTGGAGCTCATGGGCTTAACATTTCCTCTATACAAGGCAAAGGGCACTTTCTGGGAGGAACAAGGAATTGGTCACAGCATGTCTCATATTGCGTACCCTGAGCTCTTCTTTCCACACAGCTGCGGCTCAAGTTCAAGGGACCTCAGGCAAAGAATTGTGTTAATGAAATATTAAGGCTGAGATTTGACTTGCACCAAAGTTAGCAAATTCAGTCTTACTGTTCCCAACTCATAACTTTAACTGTACCCCTTTGGGATATTCATTGCAATACGATGTATAATATAATTACACAATTACATAGCTCTGGGCAATAGGAGATACTTTTCAACAAATAATACTGGATAACAGAATGCAAAAGAGCTCATTTCTGTTGGTACGTCCAGTACTATCACTGAATTTTGTACTCGGCCCCTTAATCTATCAATTTTAGATGCTTATAGTTAGCATTTTATACTGCATATACTTGGTTACTCAAACTTTTTCATTATGTGGTGCATATCTTAAAGAAAAGTTGTCCCATGGACCATTCCCCCTCCCATTCTTGAGCCTACAGCCCATGTTACCCATCCCATTTATGTTCAGACAACATCCATCTGACCACTAAAGCCATTGTCTGCATGGAAAAGCAATATTAGGAAATGTTAGGTATTTGTTAATGCAATCTAGTATCTGGAAACAAGGAGGGGTCAGCATTGTGTGACCAGCTGGCTCTACACAGAGCACCAAAATGTGCTGTGTAGCCCATCAGGAGCCAATGGATCCAGTTTGGGAACCCTGACCATATACTATTTTCTTAGGTCAGGTACTGAAATACTCCAGTATACTGAATATCAACTACGGGCAGAGTGACAGTTACTAGTTGGGAATGCTGGGCCAACTTCTTGGCTGGTGTATGTCAACGTAGTTTCACTGAATTCAGTGTAGCTACATCAGTCTATACCAGCGGAGGATTTAGCCATCAACACTTCATCTCCTGATCTGTGCAGTTAAAATGTCACCTTTAATTTCCATTACTGTTGTTTTTTATTGTTACTATATGTTGTGTCTTGCCTGCTAGCGCAATGTTAGTGCTCCACAGTATTATGTGGGACACATGGGTTTGTTTGCTGTTATTTCATTCCCCAAGTCTTCAACAAGTTCAGCAACAACAATGCCGCTAGCCTGCAGCCGTATTATGATTCACTTTGATCTTGTCAGATCTTATAGGCTCAGTTAGAGTGGGGTTGGATGGTAGTTGGACATATTTCTATGGCAAATATGAGCAGGTGGGATGCTTGTTTATTTTGTATCCTGGACTGTAATTGCTAATTCATCTCTTTTAGCAAAGGATCTCAAAATGGAAACCATATTTTCCAACAAATCCACAAAGATTTCCCTGCTTCAATGGTTCCACCTCATGGTCCTGGGTTCCTTCGGCCAATGGGACAAATGGCTGGTTTCTAGCTCTATCACTTCCCCTTCTGCTTCCAATCATGAACAAGAGGAGGCAAAGACTGGGGGCATCTTCATCTTCCCTTAGCACAGAAAAGCCATGGCCAAGTTTTCACAGTTCTATGGCTGCACTAAGTCAGGTGTAAAAAGTTTTTGCCTTCCATTCTTCAGCTCTAGAGCAGGATGGAAGACAGTGGATGGAAATAAGTGGATTTGAGGGGAACAAAGAGAAAGAAAGAGAGATAGAGAGAATGAGGGAAAGATTGTGAATAGGGAAGACATGAAAAAAGAAAAAAGAAGAAAAATACTTATGCACAACTACCATCTCCATATCCTGTTAATACAGGTTCTGAGTTATTGTCTGGTCTGTACGTTTCTAGGGGCAGGGACTTGGTCTTCCTCTATGTTCTTTGCTGCACTGAGCACATTGTTTGCTGCTTAACAAATAAATACTACTATTAATAATAATATGAGGAAAGGTGTGGTGGGGGAGAGAGAGAGAGTGACTGAAGGGGAGGATGGAGAGATTGAATGGCCATGGAGGAAGAAGGGTGAGAACACATTGAATGAAAACAAAAGAAGGATAAAAAAGGAGTTAGAGAGAGAGAGAAAAAGAGAGGAAATTATACTGAAAAAGATGGAGTGAAAGATAAGTTATAGAAGGAAGGAAAAAGGAAAGAAGGAAGCAACATATAGTGCAAGTTACAATTTTAAAATTATTTAAGAGTTGAATACCAGAATGATACACTTAATCCCAATAACCTCTACAAGCACAGCTATATGTGCCTTTTCCTTCTATAGTTTGACTTTCCTGTCATCTTTTTCAGTGTCTACACATAGATGCGCACACACCTTCCCCATTCCCAACCTCACCCAACTCACTCTTTCCCATTCGTTCCCCCAAGATAGTATAAATATTCCCTCAGTGCCAGTGCTTAGTGCTTTAGGGAACAGAAATACCTGGTTCTGTTCCTGACTCTTTAAAGGGTGCTGCATACTCCCTATGCACCAGCTGTCCAGCTCACTGTCCAACTTAGAGTAGAAGGATGGTTGAAGCCATACCTTCATCTATTCCCCTCACCTCCATGCCTCTTCCCACCCCCTTTGAGGCATGGTGCACCCCAGGGCAAGCAGCATTTTGGTGGTAGCCCTGCACTCCCCTCAAAAAAACAGAGATTAAATTCTGCCACGCTTTTATACAGGCTTTGTGGAGGCCCTTACAGGGCCTCTGCACAAGAACTTACCAAAATATAACCCTCAAGAGGACAGCGCTTCTTGAAATTCCTGGCGGACTCTGCTCCACAGGATCTGAACAGGCTCCCGCCCCCCGTCCCTCGCCCCACCCGGGGCTGGACTAAAAAATTCAAATTAGCCAAGAAATTAGCTTCTTACCTGCCACATCCCCTGGAGCAGAGTCCGCAAGCTTGTGGGTGGGAAGAGCCCATTTTAAGTTGTACTTGTTTAAGAATGTTAGTAATGATCATGTCATTAGTTCTTGGGATTGTATGCAGTGTCCAAGGCAATGGGACACATCACGTATAGCTCTAAGTGAACAAAAATAAATGGACTGTGAGATGACAAAAGATATGTGGCAAAGGATCTGCAAGTGCTGGGGAAAAAAAAGAGATCCTCAAGCTCAGGAATTTCAAGAAGCACTGTCCTGTGGAACCTCTTCCTATAGGTCTGGTTCAAACCCTCCTTGACTCTCCTACCCTGTATAATCCTGGTTCTTCATTGCTGAGAACCTGCTGAGAAGTTCCACTGGCTCACAGGGAACTGGGCACATGCTGTACAGCTGCTGCCCTCACCCCATTTCATTGTTGTCTACCCCCAGTGCAAGAGTGTCATATGCAGCCATGCCTGTTAATGGTATTCATTGACTTTTTGTTAACATTTGTACTGAATAGCCCAGTGGGATGTTTGTATAAGATGATGTATGAGTGAGACTGTTGTTATTTCATGAAACAGAAGACCTTTCACAGATCCAGAAACTGAGTTTATGCAGAATTCTAAAAATACCCTACTAATGGGTCTCTGCATTATAAGAGTTACCTATGGAAGATCTTTGAACTTAGTATGAGATAAACTTATAAGGGCTTGTCCACACTTACCGGGTGATTGGCATGCGGTGCTCGATGCATCAGCGGTCGATTTAGTGGGTCTTCACTAGACTCGCTAAATCAACCACAGATCGCTCTCCCATCGACTCCTGTACTCCACCTGAACGAGAAGCACAAGGGGAGTTGATGGGAAGTGCAAGGGGAGTCGACGTTGCATAGCGTGTACCCCGTGGTAAGTAGATCTAAGTACCTCAACTTCGTCTACGTTATTTATGTAGCTGAATTTGCGTAACTTAGATTGATCTCCCCCCGTAGAGTAGACAAGGCCTTAGTATGAGATGATGTAGTATCCCAGTATGTCTAATAGGTATCTGTTACCAGATCAAAGAGACCTAATAGAACAATGTTAGCCAATATGATGAGACTTTTTCATTCATTTGCATATTTGACATTAGTACATTAGAGTGTCCTATATCCAAAAATAACTGCTTGCCTTTGTTTCCAGTGTTGTTGTAGCCATGTTGGTCCCAGGATACAAGAGAGACAAGGTGGGTGAAATAATATCTTTTATTGGACTAACTTTTGTGAAAAAAGAAAAGCTTTCAAGCTACACAGAGAAGAAGAGCTCCATGTATCTTGCAAGTTTTCCTTTCACCAACAGAAGTTGGTCCAATAAAAGTTTTTACCCTACCTACCTCATCTCTCTGTTTTCCTTTTGTGTCATATATCATAATTTCTTTAACAGTTTGCCTTTGCCAGTAAGTGTCTTCAGTATGGTAATCATGAGCAATGACAAAAAGTAATATCTCTTTTATTGTATGAAAAGGTAGGTTCCCTTGGTTTATTGCAACCCCCTTTAAGTGTTACAATATTGATTATTTAAATATCTGTTGCTGCTCAGTTCTGAGTCTCAGACTGACTGACAGATCCCATTACTTTATCTGCAGAGGAATTCAGATTTGTTAAAGTTATGAAAAACAGTGCTGTGTACGAATCATCAATCTTGCTTCGTTTTTAGCTGTGAGATGTAATTGAGACAGCTGGCATTTCCTTGACATGTTGTACGATGTCCCCCAAATCTCTCATCTTTCTAGACTTGACAGAAAGAAAATTAATCGCACAGATAGTGATTTGTCATTTTGAGGATTATTCAGGCAGCCCAGTAACACCAAAAGTACTAAATGTGCTCCTCGCCATAGTAATTTGTGCACAGATTCCACAGTAACATAAGGACCAGAGTAGCATTTGATAGGTTACATAGTAAGTTTAATAGGTGCATTTAACTGGTGGGTACTTATGAGATCAACTCTCAGTGCTGGGCCAATACTTCCTGTTTGCCTTAAGATGGCAGTAGTGCACTCCCACTCTGAAAATGGAGGGGGAAATGCCTGTAGCTCACAGTCACATTGGAATTTATTTTTGTATATAAAAAGTTTTGTAGAACAGAAAAAAAATCAGAAAAACTTTTAAATCTTAATTCTGTGTTTAATCTAATGGAAGCTTTGGCGCTGTTAGAAGGAACAAAAGTTATTGGTAGGGTGGCACAACTTCTATACGCCACAAAAGTCTGATGCGATAGCGGGAGTGACACTGCAAAAAAAAATCATAAATCACAGCTTCCAAAGCTGCTCTGTATTTCTTAAAGACTGGTTTCATTTTACTGTTTCATTTACTTTATGGATGCTCGAGACTTAACAATAACCTTAATGTATTGGACCCTTGGTTTTAAATTAATATCACTGAACTTAGGACTGATCAGTCTGGTAACATCCAAAGACAGTCATAAAAAGCAGAACAGGTAGTGCAGATTGGGGAAAACGAAAATATGAAAATTTATCAACTAGAGTTTGTGAACTAACTTCACATCCCACAAGGTGCAGCAATATATTTGTCCTGCAGAAGTGGGAAGAGCCTTCTCACCTCCCATTCACACAACCAGGCTGGGGTCCATCATGTTGACAATTCTTGAACTGCTGTGACCACAAGCGCCACTCCAGTGGTGCTAGCCTCCTCAGAGTTGCACATAGGGGGAGGGTTATGGTCCTGCTCTCCGTCCCTCCTCACCAGCCCCATGCAGGCAGTGGCACAAAGGGCAGCACAGGCTGCACTGCAACCAGGAGTATGATTTTAGCTCGGGTAGGCGTACCTGCACTAACTTTAATCTAGCTAGCCCAGCTCAGAATAGCAGTGAAGAGACAGAAGCACTGGCTTCAGTGCAGGCTAGCATACCTACAGTCTCCAGTGTGCTTGTATAGCCCACGTTGCAGCCCATGCCTCCACAGCTTCACTGCTCTTGTTAGCTGTGCTAGCTAAATCCAAGCTGCTGCAATTACACCTCTGGATGAAGTGTAGACACACCCACAGCAGCTGTTCTTCACATTCCAGGAAGCGCTGTGCTTACCTGACACACAATAGGTACGTCTACACTAGAGCAGATAGTGTAGATGGATATGTGCTAGCTGTGATCAAACTAGCACACTAAAAATAGTGGTGCCGCTGTGACAGCATGAGAGGCGGCCCAGGCTAGATGCCCGACTATTTACCGAGGGTCTCAGAGGGTCCTGTATTTGGATATTTCACCACCTGTGCTACTGTGGCTACACTGCTATTTTTAGCATGCTAATTAGATCAAAACAAGCGCATGTATGTCTACCCAGGCTGGAAATTACACCCCCAGCACCAGTGTAGATGTACCCAATATGGAGCTTTTGTTGGGGGCAGTGTGCCTCTGCAACAACCCCTACTGTAGGCTGTGCCTATAAGCCACAAATAAGACCACTGTTAATTCTGTAATATTAAGGTGGGTAATTGTGACTTGTAGCTCACTGCTGTAAATCTAAGCAATGTGAACATTTGAAGGAACAGTGTCAGTCACGCATGCATTAAAAATGAAAAAGCAAAGCTAATTGTTTGCTCCTATTTGGTTCTCTGAAAATCAGATTTATATCACGGTCTTTATTGTAATCTCTAATGCTGTTGTTTTGGGACAAAAAGACACTCTTGTCAAGATTTATTCAGTCTGTGTCAAGCCCCAGCAGCAAACATGTGCTGCTCAACTTCCATACTGAGGACCAATCCTGCCCTCTGAGACAATGGGAGTTTCAGAGAACATAGATCAGTCTCACGCAGGAGGCAAAATGGGGAGTTGGAACCCTCAGATACTGCAAATGATAGTTTCCTTCTACTGCAGAATGAGAGAAGGGTTTGTGCCATGGAAAACTATGGTTTCCAGGATACATCCTCACTGCTTCCCTCCCCATTATTCCTGCCACTACACAGGGCCGGTTCCAGGGGTTTTGCCACCCCAAGCAGCCAAAAAACAAACAAACAAAAAACCCATGATAGCCATTGCGATCTGCGGCAATTCAGCAGGAAGTCCTTTGCTCTGACCGAGCGTGAGGGACCCTCCACCGAATTGCCGCCGAATAGCTAGACCTGCCACCCCTCTCCAGAGTGGCTGCCCCAAGCACCTGCTTGTTAAGCTGGTGCCTGGAGCTGGCCCTGCCACTACAGCAGCTCAGCCTCCACCAAGTCATTGTTGCGGTGTGCCCCTGACTGCTAGTCTCAAGCCTCTCTCAGTGTGTGTGTGTGTGTGTGTGTGTGTGTGTGTGTGTGTGTGTGTGTGTGTGCAGCTCCCACTCTTTTCTGAAAGCAGAAGGGGGCCTCTCCTTGTCTCCTGCGCTTGGGTAAGCAGTTTTCCCTCCTCTTTGGAGCAGGTGCTAAGAGCTCCCTTCCTGTGTCAATCTGTTGTATCTGCTGTGTGGATGTGGGGCACGTATGCACATGTGCAGCTGCTAGGGCTGGTGGTGGAGCTGGTGCATGATGAGGCTTATGTTGCCCCTGGAATCCCTTAGGGTAGAGTGGGGATGGTGACACAAAGTGGCATACCACTGGGACTGCAGAGCCTGATCCTGTTGAGGGACTTATAGGGCAAACTGGGGACTGTGCCTTGGATTTGGCACTTTTACCTTCCTTGCTTTATCAGTTGCTTTTGGATCTTCTCAACTCACAGAAACTTAAGGGAGTGGGTCCCTGATTATGTGTTTTTA
Source organism: Mauremys mutica (assembly GCF_020497125.1). NCBI lineage: Eukaryota > Metazoa > Chordata > Testudines > Geoemydidae > Mauremys > Mauremys mutica. The sequence continues at coordinate 36,503,755 of NC_059072.1, read as the reverse complement.
GATGTTGTCATAACTATAAAGGGAAGGGAACAGCCCTCCCGTGTTTAATACTATAAAATCCCTCCTGGCCAGAGACACCAAAATCCTTTTACCTGTAAAGGGTTAAGAAGCTCAGGTAACCTGGCTGATACCTGACCCAAAGGACCAATAAGGGGACAAGATACTTTCAAATCTTGGTGGGGGGAAGGCTTTTGTTTGTGCTCTTTGTTTGGGGTTGTTCGCTCTTGAGACTTAGAGGGACAGGACATCAAGCCATGGTCTCCAAATCTTTCTGAACAAGTCTCTCATATTTCAAACATGTAAGTAACAGCCAGGCAAGGCGTGTTAGGTTTAACTTTGTTTTCTCAACTTGTAAATGTTCCTTTTTGCTAAGAGGATTTACCTCTGTTTGCTGTAACTTTTAACCTAAGGCTAGAGGGTGTTCTTCTGGGCTCTATGAATCTGATTACCCTGTAAAGTTATTTTCCATCCTGATTTTACAGAGATGATTTTTACCTTTCTTTCTTTAATTAAAAGCCTTCTTTTTAAGAACCTGATTGATTTTTCCTTGTTTTAAGATCCAAGGGGATTGGATCTGGACTCACCAGGAATTGGTGGGGGAAAAGAGGGGGGATGGTTAAATTCTCCTTGTGTTAAGATCCAAGGGGTTGGATTGGTGTTCACCAGGGACTTGGTGAAGAAGTCTCTCAAGACTATCCAGAGAAGGGAGTTAGTATAGTCTTGAGAGAGTGGTGGCAGCAAAACCAGATCTAAGCTTGTAGTTAAGCTTATAGGTGTTCATGCAGGTCCCCACAGCTGTACCCTAAAGTTCAGAGTGGGGAAGGAACCTTGACAGATGCAGATTGCCCTTCTCCAGAACACACACTTACATATACATGTAAAAGCAGCAAAGAGTCCTGTGGCACCCTATAGACTAAGACATATTGGAGCATGAGCTTTCGTGGGTGAATACCCACTTCGTCGGATGCATGTGATGCATGGATGACATGCATCCTACGAAGTGGGTATTCACCCACGAAAGCTCATGCTCCAATACATCTGTTAGTGTATAAGGTCCCAAAGGACTTTTTGCTGCTTTTACAGATCCAGACCAACATGGCTACCCCTCTGATACTTTACATACACATATTACTACAGGACTAGAGATAGTCACTGTCATGGGCCAGATCCTCAAGAGGTGTAAATCAACTACATTGACTTCATTGGAGCTCCACCAATTCACAGCAGCTGAGGATCTGTCCCTAATTTTCACTATATTCAATGGTGTGAAAAATCAGTGATTATTAATTTGCATCTACTATTTCTAGCCACAGAGATGAAACAGCAGTCACCTGCACAGGTAGGCTAGGAGTGCAAAAAAAATTTAGTGAGAATATGGGGCTGGCCTCTTTTGTGCTAAAATAAACACAATAATGTTACAGAATAAACTGTATAAAATATAACATGAGTGCAGAACACATTGCTGTAGAGAAATTAGAACTCCATGTCAGTTACTTCAGAATACAAGATATAAATCTGAAGCTGTGGATCTGTATTTTGTTTTAGTCTTTCAAACAGTTCAAATCCTAAACATTTAAAAGCATTAACTGAGTGTGTTTATTCAGTGGGTTACTCATTGATTGCATTTCTTCAGTTACCCTCTAAATTAAGGTGCATTCTATGAAGCCAATGCTTTATTTGTATCGATGAAATGGTTACTAGCTATAGTTAAACTTCCTAATAGCTTAGTATGAAGGATGTTAAAAATGTCTGAGTATGAAAACACTTACCAGATGATGCCACAACGAGTTTTAAAACTATGCTATGGATAGCAGTAAATAAATTTATAGCAGGTGTGGGAATGAAATTTTTATAGTACAGTAACTTAAGTTGTTAACAAGAATATTGTGAATTAATTTAGCAAGGTAATTTAATATAGTTTATAAGGAACTGATTTAAACTCACTAAAGCAAACATACTCAGAATAAAGTGCAATAACTCAGAGGAAATTATGTGTACCTTAAATCACCCTATTATGCCTGGGTATTGTAGCTCATTTGGGGCCTTATTCCGGCATTCCTCAAGCCCATGGTAGGTAATTTTCCGTATTGTTCTGCAAGCTTTATACCATAAACTAACAATGTCAATATGGTGACTTAATGACAGAAGCCCTGAATCTATCCTCAGATATACGTCTCCCACAAGATAAAGAGAGTCTCATCCAAGGACAGAATTTGCCTGAGACAATTACCTCACAATCATTAATGGATTTGTATCCTCATACTATCCCTATGAAGTAGAGAAGTATTAGCCCTATTTTATAAACGGGAAAGTGGGTAGATTTAAGTGATCTGCCCAAAGTCAAAAGGGAAGAATGGGGCCGAGCTGGAACCAAAGCCAGGTCTTCTAAGTTGCAATTCATTGCCTCACTCATTAGACCATCTAAAGGCAAATGTAGGTTTTACTGGATCCATTTTAGGCAGCTGGTTTTGAGAATTTTCCTCACAACATTTAATACAGTTTGTTTTATACATGGGCTTAAACATACTCTAAGTAATATTTTAACATGCCGTGTTCACCATTAAAAAGGTTCTTCCATTTTGAGCGATATTACTGGCTCCAGTGGCATTCCTCTAAGCCAGTAGACTCTTCAAAATGGAAGGGACTTTTAAAGTGCAACAATCCTTTTTTGTTCGTTTGTTTGTTTTTATGGTAGTACAATAGTACAGAAATAGGTCTAAGCCATGGCACTTCCACTGACTTTAGTGGCATTTACGTGCCATGGACAGACTGCAGGATTCGGTCCATTCACAAGGTAACTGTAAACAGCATGCTAAAGGCAATGTAATCTGGAGCAAAAAGAATGGGTTGGAGGTCAGATGGGCTTGCATTGTAATCCTAGCTCTGGCTAAACTGGTGACCTACTGTGTGACTTTGAGCACACCACTTCACGTCTCTCAGTTTCCCCATATATAAAATAGGGGTAAAATCCTTTTCTCTCTCTGTCACAGGGATGTCCTGAAGCTTAATTGCTATCTGTATAGTACTTTGACAAGTGTAAGGCTATATAAATGCTCAGTATTATATAATCTGCATTTAGAAGTTGTCTGAACATACAGATTTGTTAAAGAGTTACATTGCATGCAGCACAGTCAATTTTCACAGGTTAGTTCCTGATATTTACTATTTTTAAATGCCCACTTTAAAGACTAATTGCACAACATCATACCAACAAGGAAAAGCACAGCATGGTCTGTTTTTTTTCTGAGCACCAAGTGCAAAAGAGTCACCCAAAGCTAGTGAATTCCTGGGGTTTTTTTTTTCCAGTACTTATATTTTTAAAAAGGTTAAATTGGTACCTGGGGATAGGAATCTGACTAAAATAAAATATTTTTAGAGATGAGATTTTGTATGTCAAGTTTTTGCCTAGAGCCAGTTTTAACGACTGATTTATGATTACTGAAAATAGCTGTTTATGAAGACAACTTTGACAGATCTTTCAGTCCAGTTGTGCTAATAGAATCTGATATAACAATTAATAATGCATATAGCACTTAGGATATTGTCATCCTTCTTTCCTGCTTAATAGATACAGCTTTCAACTTTGTGTTCAATTACTCTGATTAATTAAGCCTTTTTTGGTCCCTTTATATCTATTATCAGATTAAATGTAACAGATGTTCCACTTGGGGTAATTAAGCATATTTTTAATAGGGAAAATTTGTGTGTGTTGTGTTTGTATTTTACTGGTAACTCTGTAAATACCTTTCTAATCATCTATGTTCTGCCAGTGCTCTCTTCTCATGGAAAAGCCCATGAGAGGGGAACCACTACTGCAAAACCCTTCAAGATTCACTTCATGGGTCTTTCACTGCAAAAGCTATCTAGGAAAGGAGGGATTTGGGACATTTAGGGGATACAGGCAAGGTAGTATTAGAATGTGCTGGGAAATAGAAAGAGAAGAATGGGGCTGTGGGGCTCCTGTACCAGAAAGGTTCATTTAGGGCCTGCCATATGTTCCCTTCCCTAATGGTTTTACTTTAAGGATCCAAACATTCAGGCCTCTATTCATTTGAGTACTCCTTACTCATGTTCATCCCGAATGACAGCTGTGTGACTTGCTCCCAAAGTAAGAGTTTGCAGGATCAGGCATAACCCCTCTAAAGGGAGCTAGAAGCCAGAGAAGGAAGTTAACAGTGGATCATCCAACATTAAAAAAATATACCACAGAGGTTTCCATTCAGAAATCAACTAGTAGTTAAGCTGAGATGCTCCCGTCCTACCCTGGCATGACTACTCAGAACAAACTTGACTGATTTCCTGATTGGATGATGCTTTAGCAATGAATTGTAATAATAGAAAAGTAGAAATATGTTCCTCCTTCCTCATTCCCCTCCAGTCCACTCCTGGGGAAGGGACAGATCAGAGCAGAAGTGGACAGGATGGCAATGGGGAGCAGACACACATATCTCCACACTTTGCATTACAAAAGGGATTCCCCTTTATGAGGGATTCTGAGGGCTGGTGCAGTAGGCACACAGCTGTCAGTGAAGTTTCGATGTAGCCATAATGCCAATGAGTGGGGTGTGGAGACGCAATGTCTCTTGGGAGATCAGCATGCTTTGAGGGCCACTCCCACAGCCTCCATAATTGGATGTGGACAAAGTGGTTCAGTAGAATACAAAATACAACAAAAACCATGAGAAATCCATTCTCTGATGGTTATGAAATCAAAACTGAAGGGGAGCTAACACAAATCAGAACAGTGGGGTGGAAAATAAATAGGGCTTCATAATGAACAGCACCTTTGAAAACCACAATAAGGAGCGGGGGGAAGAACCGAGACAGATGTCTAAGGAGAGAACGAATTCCACACACTTGGGCCTGCTGACATAAGATATAAAGGGGGATACAAGGCAGAGAAATACTAATCAGGACTAGAGCTGGTCAGAAATTTTCAGATGAAACTTAGTTTTGTCAGAAAAAGCCAATTCAGCAGAGTGAACTGTTTTACTGAATCTATTACAGATTAGCTTAAACTTCCACCGAACCACAGGCAGATTTCCACAGCACCTCCCCGCTCTCCAGGGAATGGGGATACAGAGTGCCTGGGTGTTCGTCACCTCAACGGGGATGGAGAGACAAGAGCACCACAGCATTTTGCCTCCCTGCCTCCAGGGAATGGAGAAGCAGAACCCTGGGTTACTCTGCCTCCCTTCCAGCTCCAGGGGAAGGGCAGCATCTCTTCGGCTCCCAGATCTGGGTGGTAGACAGAGCACCCAAGCTCCTTCCACACTGTTAAACACCCTCAGGGACACTTCACAGGCAACCAACGTAGAGAGCACAGGGAATGCATATTAACATCACAGCCACTCAAGCCGGTGAGCAAATGTGCTGCTGCTTTCTGAACAAGCTGTAAACAACAGAGGAATTCTGCTGGAAGTCCTGGTGGGATGGAATTTCAATAGGCAAGTCCACTCAGAACAAAGGCCTTACTCAGAATGAAGCCATGCTGTTTTGAGACTAAAAATGAGAATATATTTCGGTATTCCTGACTATTCAAACATTGTCCTTTCTACTGACTATTTTCAGTAAAGATGCCAATCACTACAAATTGCAGTGGTAATTTTTGTGATAGGGATGTGTCTATCCCAGGAAATATATTTCGCACAACCCCCAAGCAGCCATTGGATAGCTATTATTTTCAGTCGCTGTTGGCCTGAGCTGGGTTTGAACTATTAATGCACAGATGAAAGGCACTGAAATCCCATTATCAATTGCCTAAAATCATCCAGTCCCCCCAAAAGATATGCGTTTATCAGCTCTGGAAGCTGAAATCCTATCTATCTACCAGTCACATAGAGTATATCAATGTGTCTATGATTCGGAGGGACCACTTCTAAGAGTGAAGTAGCTAATCCTGTTTGCTCATTCATGCCTCATAATCCTGACTGAGATAGTGAGCAAAGGAATTACTGCAGGATAGAGACTCTCAGTCACTAGTGAGCTGCCCTCAAATCAATAAAATATAGGGAAGTATCCATGTTTATTGCCATCCTTCTACATCATCCATTCTCTCCCAAATCCATCAAGCTAAAAAAAGTCTATACATACTTTACAATACATTAATTAACCAGAGACAAGTGACTAGATTAGGACTTTTCTAATAATCCCCCGCCCAAGTCATTCATAAAATTACATTATGTAAATTATACAAATAGTAAACCAGAGAAAAGTGATGAGTTGGGAGAAGGGTGGTTGAATCTATCATTTAACCTCTTAGATTAATAAGATCTTTTTAAAAATCTGTCATTTAGCATCAAATCTCTATCCTCCAGAATCAAGGAGGTCATTTGGTGACCAGTATGGTACTAACAATTCCAAAATGAACTTTCTTTAGCAGCACATCAGAGAGTTTCCATAGTGTGTGAATAAATGATTAGCTCAGGGCATCCTGGCAAATAATACTAAAAATGTATGAACTAACTATTCTATAGCTGAGGTCACAGCAAATCAAAATAGTGCCCAAAATATTGAAAACTGCCCTTGTACTTTAGTTATCAATTCTATGGTGATAATAATACCTTCTTCCTCTCTTTCTTTGGTCCCAAAACAGAAGATACTTATGAATGTGCTTAAATCCAGTCCTATTCAGGAAAGCACTTAAGCCCGTTTTACTTTAAACATGTGTTTAAGACTGTAGACTTCAATAAGACAGGTTTAAGTGCCTTTCCGGAGTAGGGATGTTTTCTTTAACTCAGGCTTTTGTGTCTCGTTTGTTTAGATGGTTAGTTCTTTGAGGGAGAGCAGTAATTGAATATATTGATCTTTAATATTGAGGACTCTGTGGCATAAGAAACTGGAACCCAGAACCAGCACGACATATTGCCAGCCATAGAAATCCCTGATGGCTGTGGTGCCACCAAATTTTCCACTTGGAACTATGAACAGTGGATGGATTTCATCAGGAACTTAGCATGAAATCACCAGAAAAGCTTTGCAAATCCCAGTGAACCCAGGCAAAGCTTCAGATTGTTAATTAACTCTGAAAGCAGGTGACTTCCTGTGGTTTGGGGTTCAGGTCTGGTTTTCCAATGGCTGAGTTCTGTGAAATGCTGAGCATGCTCCTGTCCCACTCTCATTAATGGAAGCAAAAAACATTCAGTTTTAGAGCTGGTCAAAAAATGGAAAAACAATTATTCAGAAAAATGTTTAAATGTCAAGTTATTTTCATTTTGCATGATTCAATGTGAACCTCCCCCTCTTCTTAAAAAAAATCCATCCCCCCCCACATTTTTATATCAAATATATTTATTTATTTTTCAGTTGTCCTCCTTTTTCAGTATTAACCCTGCTTTTAAATGAATTTTTCAACAACAAAACCTATTTTTGTTCAGAAAATTTCAATCAGTTCTATTCAGCACACTGCAGGATTTTGTTTCTGTACTTTCACTCTCCTTTTTTCATCATCTGGAACTTCTACTAGGGCCTCATAATTCCGCTGAGAATGAGATTAAGCTACAATTCAGAGGCCTCCAACATTCTTTCAGCGAGCCGTCATTTCTTTAATTTGAATGGCATTTCTTTTATCCCTTTAAAAAATGTTAGAGGTGAAGTCAGGTCAGTTTCAGAGATTTCCTACTGGTTTCAAAAATCAGGATGATTATGTCAGGCATGACCCTGTTCCGTATTTCATAACAGTGTGGATCATCTCAATTACAATGTACTCTAAATAACAACATCTATGTAAAGAATACTCCATAAATCTAAATATAACTAAAAAATTCTGGAAAGGCCTGAAACACAACATGAAGTTTTCTAGATGTGAAATCTCATCTTTCTTCTGATCTACCCTTAATGATAGGTCCTAGCCAGTTAGTTTACTAACAATGACACAAGTACTTTGCTTTAAAGTACTTTGCTCTCATTGTAATACTTGTCCTGTGCAATTTGTGACTGCACCAGATTAATAACTAAGCAATAAGCAACTAAAAGCATACAATGCATGCATATTGCTGTAATATCACTGCACTATATGGTATGTGAAAGAAATAGCATATGTGGCAATACAGGCCATCTATAATTTTTTAAAAATTATTTCTTTAATGAGCTTCATAATGAATTGTAAACATGGGATATCTCTGTATTCATCTCTCTTTGAAATGTATAGCAAATAGTCTGTGACTGGTGGAGGAGCAAGCAAATTGCCTTTAATTAATTCTATAGCTAAGTACCTGTAACAGACCTCCTTCAAAGTCATCTTAATTACCCTTTGTTCCCGGAGGAACTCCCAATTTGTCAAAGAAGACATGAAATTGTATAAAAGATCCTTGGGTCCTGATTCTGTCATCTCAGATCTGCTTGAGGCTTCAGACAAGGGAAGCTTAAGGACTGAGATCTTAGTCCTAAACTGAAACACCCTGCAGTGACATTGTACTATAACCTATGAGCTATTCCTGAAAGAACTCTTTGCAACTACCAAGCTAACCATCTCTGCTATGAATATGAATCTTAAAAATTGAACTCATGTCTGTATGTATATTGATTTTTTAACCATACTCTCTCTTTTGTTTTTCAATAAATTTTAGTTTAGTTAATAAGAATTGGCTGTAGCATGTATTTGGGTAAGGCCTGAAACATTCAATAACCTGGGAGGTAATGTGTCCGATCCTTTGAGATTGGTAGAACCTTTTCTTTTATATGATGAAATAAGATTTTCAGGAATCATCATATTTTACTTAGGTACCTGGATGGAGGCCTCAGGCTGGATCACTTTAAAGGAACTGTGTTGTTTGGATTTCAGAGTAAACAGTAAGTCAGGGATTGGCAACCTTTGGCACACAGCCAGCACATCCCTCGGCCCGCGCCGCTTCCTTCCACCCCCTGGAGCAGCGAACCGCAGCCACTGGGAGCCACGATCAGCTGAACCTGCGGATGCGGGAGGGAAACAAACCAGCCCGGCCCGCCAGGGTGCTTACCCTGGCGAGTCGCGTGCCAAAGGTTGCTGATCCCTGCAGTAAAGTAATACAGAAGCTGTTTTATGCTGGCTTGATAAATCTAAGTATTGGAATATCCACCAGCTTTATGGGGATTGTCTGCCCCATTCTTTGCAGTTCACCCGAATTGAGTGATCATAGCTCTTCCCCATTGGGACCCCGGTCATACATACCCATGAAGCTCCCCTAGCACAGGTATATATAGCAGTATAGCCAGTGAGGCAGGGCTTAGGAGAGTAGAGACATGCCTAAAGGGTGTGGATATGAGAACATACTCTACACAGCTCACTGCTCACCCAAGACGTGCCTCTCTATTTTTAGCAGTGTAGCGTCCCACTGCCTTCTTGTTGCTGGAGATTTCCCTGACACAGGGAAAGACTCCTGCAGTGGGGAGGCAGCAGGGAAATGCTCCACTAGCTCCCTACTGCTGGGGCCCTTCCCTACTGCATGGAAAGACTCAGGCAGTGGGGAAAGGCTCAGCCAGCTCTCCACTGCTGAAGCCCTTTCCTGATACAGGGAGAATCCAGTCGTGGGGAGGCAGCAAGAAAACGCTCACTACAGTGCAAGGCTCAGGCAATGGGGAACTGCTGAAACCTTTCTCTACGGCCTGCCTGCTGCTGGAGTCTTTCACTGACATGTGTAGCTACAAACTGCAGAAAGGACTCAGCCTGCTTTTCACTGTGGCGTGTAGCTACGTGTACACTACACACCACCGACACTGGCATGTAGACTAGACGTAGCCTTAATCAGCTCTATGCCCTAGACCAGATTGACTTTGGTACAATTCTTTAGTTGGGGGTTATCACCTTCTTGTAATCCCCTTTGAGTGAGTAAAGATTGATTATTTTTAATATTAATTAGATGATGTAACTCATTTCATGATTTAATTCCAATCCAACATTGAATCTAACTTGTTAATTTTTTTGTATTTAACCTCAATTTGATAGTTGTCCTGCTTATTCTTAGATTTGCTTAGTGTTATTAACAGTAGCTGAGCTTTGGTGATACGTTTTCTTGATTTTATGTTTGCTTAAGTGTTTTAATAAAATGTATAAAGCCAATACTGAGTCATATTTGTTTCATGAGCAACACGGGTCTGGAACCTCTGAGAACCCTGTGTGGATATCAGACAATCAACTGAAAAAACTAATTAGCCTTTGGTTCATAAAGGAAGGTACATTTATATAATGGCATAGAGAGTACACTTATGAAGTTTGTGGATGATACCAAGCTGGGAGGGGTTGGACATGCTTTGGAGGATAGGATTAAAATTCAAAATGATCTGGACAAACTGGAGAAATGGCCTGAACTAAATAGGATGAAATTCAATAAGGACAAATGCAACATACTTCACTTAGGAAGGAACAATTAATTGCACACATAGAAAATGGGAAATGACTGTCTAGGAAAGAGTACTGCAGAAAGGTATCTGGGTATCATAGTGGATCAAAAGCTAAATAAGAGTCAACAGTGTAATACAGTTGCAAAAAAAAAGCAAACATCATTCTGGGATGTATTAGCAGGAGTGTTGTAAGCAAGACATGAGAAGTAACACTTGCACTCTGTTCCATGCTGATAAGGCCTCAGCTGGAATATTGTATCCAGTTCTGTGAGCCACATTTTAGAAAAGTTGTGAACAAATTGGAGAAAGTCCAGAGGAGAGCAACAAAAATGATTAAAGGTCCAGAAAACATGACCTGTGAGGGAAGATTGAAAAAAACGGGGTTTGTTTAGTCTGGAGAAGAGAAGACTGAGAGGGGACATGATGACAGTTTTCAAGTACATAAAAGGTTGTCAAAGGAGGAAGGAGAAAAATTGTTCTCTTTAACCTCTGAGGCTAGGACAAGAAGCAATGGGCTTAAGTTGCAGCAAGGGAGGTTTAGATTAGACATTAGGAAAAATTTCCTAACTGTCAGTGTAATTAAGCACTGTAACAAATTGCCTAGGGAAGTTATGGAATCTCTGTCATTGGAGGTTTTTAAGAACAGGTTAGACAAACACCTGTCAGGAATGCTCTAGTTATTACTTACTTCTGCCTTGAGTGCAGGGGAGTGGTTTAGATGACCTATTGTGGTCCCTTCCAGTCCTACAATTCTATGATTCTAAGCCAAATTTTAGCAGATATACAAATGATAGGACACATATTATGCCACTCTATAATTGTAATTATTACATGGTTATGTTTTGTTAGATATATTTTAAAGAAAAATTCCTAAGGGGAGATTTTCAAAGGCACAAAGAGCATTTAGGGGGCCAATATCCACTGAAAATCAAGCAAAGTCAGTGGGAACTGGGCACAGAACTCTCATTTGGGCCTTTTCCAATCTCCCTTTTAGAGTATCATATATCCAGCTGAAAGCCTGTTAACCAGATATGAATATGGGTTCAGCCAGTTGAGTGATGTGGGGACCTGGGAGTAGGTAGGGTGTGCTGTTTCAGATACAGGTTTCTGTGCAGCTTCTGAAGGTGGAACCAGAGCACATGTCCCTGACTGTTCCATTTCTGCCTGGTCAGTGTTTTTGTAAAGATTGTCAATTACAATGCCGCAATCCTGCACAGAATTCCACACATGCTTAACTTTAAGCTTATGAAAAGTGCCATTGAAGTCAATGGGACCACTCACATGCACACAACTAAGCACGTATGTTGTGTCTTTTGTTTTTTATATGGTGAGTGTAATAGGAAAGAACTAGGCAGACACAGTAGTGTCCGAATGACTGTGTTTGGCAACTACATGCAACATTCAAGGCCTAGCTACATATGCACACTGGCACTCAGGTGGGGTTCTGATGGCTTCTGAAACACACCAAACAGTGAGCGGCATTAGGGGGCTCACAAACTATTTAAAGTGATACCACCCAATTCCTATACACTACATGCTCCACACCCTTCGGTGTAAAATGACAAATTTAAAAAAGTTATAGATTCATTACTATCATTAAATATACAACATGCTGCAAATTAAGTCTGAGAGGTGGTCTATAACTTTTCTCTATCTATAGCAATAGTATCTGGAACAGTTTCTGTACTTTCTGGTGTAGCTTATCAGCAGCACCTTTCTGCTCTGGAGTGTTAGGGACTCCTCCCTTCACAACATAGGTGTAGTATATTCTGTTCACGGTTATATGCTACCTTTACTTCAATAACCCCTAGGCGAGTGAGAAATCTTGACATTTTGAGGTGGCAGTGGATTTCACAAGACAATCTGCAAACAATAAAAGCCACTTGAAATTTCACGAAAATGAGGTTTTAAAAACAAAAAAGCACAAAATAAGCGGAAGAAAAGTTTCTATAAACAGCAGTGATCCCTAATATGGGGCTTTTGAAGAACAGAATACTCAGCTACAAATCAAATAAGGGCCAAGGCATGAAAGTAACTGGGCCATATCTACTGCTACTACTGAGTCTATGATGGAATTTCCTAACTGTTCCCCTCCATGGGATTTTGGTCAGTAGGCTCATGACATATATGAGCTCACTGTCCAGGCCCCTTCATACCTGTAGCCTACCCATATCCCTCTCTCCATGATGAACGCTATGAAGTTCCATCCTACAGGATGCAGAGGTGTATTGAAGTCCTCATGTGATTTCCACAGAGGAGAAACCAGTTATACCACATTTTTACCTTGCACAATGGTGCTGCTGGAAGGATTTTCCCTGTAGTCTTTAGTTTTCCTTTTCCCTTTCAAATTTTTCACATTCTTTATTTAATTGTATTGATTTAGAGGCTTCTGAAGTCCCCATCTCTGTAGCATCTGAATGCTTGATGAAACCAATACTTTATCTCAAAAAAGTTTTCATTTAATTTGGTTTCCATGTTTTCATGTTGCATTAAACACATCCAGTTTGGTTCTGTTATGGAGATCAATTTGGTGCAGCCCCCATTTCAGTATTACATTAAAATGATCACTGCAAGCATTGCCACAGCCTGAGTAGCCTCCAAATAAGACCTGTGAACAGAAGGCAAAGACATTCTACTAGAACAGGGGTTCTTAACCTTTTTCTTTCTGAGCCCCCCCAACATGCAATAAAAACTCCACAGCCCACCTGTGCCACAATAACTGTTTTTCTGCATATAAAAGCCGGGCCGGCATTAAGGGGTAGCCAGGGCCGGCTCCAGACCCCAGCGCGCCAAGCGCGCGCGTGGGGCGGCATTTTAACGGGCGGGCGGCAGGCGGATCCAGCGGACCTTCCGCAGTCATGCCTGCGGGAGGTCCAATGGAGCCGCGGGACGACCGGACCTCCCGCAGGCATGACTGCGGCGGGTGCGCTGGTCCCGCGGCTCGTGTGGACCTCCCGCAGGCATGACTGCAGAAGCTCCACCGTAGGCATGGGACCAGCAGCACGTCTGCGGGAGGTCCCGCGAAGGCGCGGGACCGGCGCCCGGCAGCGCGAGCGGCGCAGCGCGCTGCCCTGCTTGGGATGGCGGAATTCATAGAGCCGCCCCTGGGGGTAGCAAGCAGGGCAGTTGCTTGGGCCCCCACATCACTGTAAAGCTAAGTTGCTCAGGCTTCAGCTTCAGCCTTGGGTGGTGGGGCTCAGAATCCTGGGCTGCAGTCCCTTGAAGGATCACCTAGGGGTGATCCCGGCAATTACAGACCGGTAAGTCTAACGTTGGTACCGGGCAAATTAGTTGAAACAATAGTAAAGAATAAAATTGTCAGACACATAGAGAAACATAAACTCTTGAGCAATAGTCAACATGGTTTCTGTAAAGGGAAATCGTGTCTTACTAATCTATTAGAGTTCTTTGAAGGGGTCAACAAACATGTGGACAAGGGGGATCCGGTGGACATAGTGTTCTTAGATTTCCAGAAAGCCTTTGACAAGGTCCCTCACCAAAGGCTCTTACGTAAATTAAGCTGTCATGGGATAAAAGGGAAGGTCGTTTCATGGACGGAGAACTGGTTAAAGGACAGGGAACAAAGGGTAGGAATTAATGGTAAATTCTCAGAATGGAGAGGGGTAACTAGTGGTGTTCCCCAAGGGTCAGTCCTCGGACCAATCCTATTCAATTTATTCATAAATGATCTGGAGAAAGGGGTAAACAGTGAGGTGGCAAAGTTTGCAGATGATACTAAACTACTCAAGATAGTTAAGACCAAAGCAGATTGTGAGGAACTTCAAAAAGATCTCACAAAACTAAGTGATTGAGCAACAAAATGGCAAATGAAATTTAATGTGGATAAATGTAAAGTAATGCATATTGGAAAAAATAACCCCAACTATACATACAACATGATGGGGGCTAATTTAGCTACAACGAGTCAGGAAAAAGATCTTGGCGTCATCGTGGATAGTTCTCTGAAGATGTCCACGCAGTGTGCAGAGGCGGTCAAAAAAGCAAACAGGATGTTAGGAATCATTAAAAAGGGGATAGAGAATAGGACTGAGAATATATTATTGCCCTTATATAAATCCATGGTACGCCCACATCTCGAATACTGTGTACAGATGTGGTCTCCTCACCTCAAAAAAGATATTCTAGCACTAGAAAAGGTTCAGAAAAGGGCAACTAAAATGATTAAGGGTTTAGAGAGGGTCCCATACGAGGAAAGATTAAAGAGGTTAGGAATCTTCAGCTTGGAAAAGAGAAGACTAAGGGGGGACATGATAGAGGTATATAAAATCATGAGTGATGTTGAGAAAGTGGATAAGGAAAAGTTATTTACTTATTCCCCCCCAAAAAATAATACAAGAACTAGGGGTCACCAAATGAAATTAATAGGCAGCAGGTTTAAAACAAATAAAAGGAAGTTCTTCATGCAGCGCACAGTCAACTTGTGGAACTCCTTACCTGAGGAGGTTGTGAAGGCTAGGACTATAACAATGTTTAAAAGGGGACTGGATAAATTCATGGTGGCTAAGTCCATAAATGGCTATTAGCCAGGGTGGGTAAGAATGGTGTCCCTAGCCTCTGTTCGTCAGAGGATGGAGACGGATGGCAGGAGAGAGATCACTTGATCATTGCCTGTTAGGTTCACTCTCTCTGGGGCACCTGGCATTGGCCACTGTCGGTAGACAGGATACTGGGCTAGATGGACCTTTGGTCTGACCCAGCACGGCCTTTCTTATGTTCTTATGTTCTTATGAAGCAGGGCTTTGGCTTTCTGCCCTAGGCCCCAGAGAGTCTAATGCCTGCCGTACTTGATGGCCCCACTGAAACCTGCTCACAGCCTCCCAGGGGGCCCCAGAGCCCTGTCTGGGAACCACTGTACTAAAAGAAAGCACCAATGTAGTGTATGCGATTTACTATGTAAATAAACAAATCTATCATATTCCAGCAGGTGAAAGTACGGGGTAATGTGTTATTTTTAATCATAGTTGCATTTACTTTGCTACAATTTGTTTGATTGAATGTGTCACTCATATTAAAATAAATAAAAGCAGGACGTCACTGAAGGGAAACTAAAGTTTGAAAAACTTGTATGGTGTGTTTGAAAGCAGGTACATTCATACATTTTTAAACATTGTAATGATGTGGTTGTCTTTCAATCCTGACATATTACTTTTAAGAGTGGTATTCTCTTGCGAGTTGCAGCTTGGATCAATCATTGCTTTGGAATAAACTTGAATATTTGTTAAGCTCTTGGAATTCAAAATGGTTTAGTTTTCTGGTAAATTAATAAAGAAATCGAAATGTATAAATTAGGGGACAAATAAGGCACTTTTTGTAGTGCTATAAACAGACTGTGACCTAAAACATTTGTTCAGAACTCTATTCTGTTAACAACATCAGATTCAGATCATTGGTTCATATTACCTGGAGACAGAAAGAAAATTGGTTGAACTAATTAGGAAATGTGCAAGACAGGTAATGCATATTTAAGACTGCAGAAATCACACACGCTTCATAATAGCAGCTGAACTGCATAGCAGATGTACAGGCTTTCTATATATGCAGCCCTTCAACCATAAAATGGGGGCTCCAAACAAATCCAGACAGGAGTGAACAATATCATCTGTCAAATCAAAGGATTTCCTAAGATTAAATTCAATTTGTCAGGGTCCAGTATGCTCACATTTCCCATAAGTGACATTCACTTTTCTAGGTTGTGACTAAGTAAATCATTATATTCCAGGACAAAATCTATATTTGAAAATTACATATAATCAAAGTGATGAAAATATTTGCTAAATTAACCGAATGTATCATCAGTGCAGCTTAATTTATCTCAATGGAATTATGCCATAGGTGAATTTGGCCCATTATGATGATAAAGCATTGCAGGTTTGATGTGGGGTTGGGAAGGTCATCTAAAAATAAGAACCTTTTAATCTGAAAGGGTTTCATATGCAACTCATATCTCACTACAACACACAAATGCTTTCAATAAGATATGAGATAGTAAATACAAAGTCTAATCATTTTATCACTTCTTGAAACAAAAAGTTATGAAAGTCAATCATAAATGTAGCCAACTTGCAATAAAAATATAATGTAGACTTGCTCAAATTATCTAGGTGGCTGATCCAATTCCCACTGAAGTGAAAAGTAGTCTTCACATTGACTTCAGTGAGATTTGGATCAAGTCCTAAGTATCAGTTGTATTAACTTGTATTCAGTTCTAGCAGCACACTATTCTATAACAATGTTATAAATTTCCAGTGTATTTTTGCACTGGGTGAAAAATATAGTGCTACTTGAATATATATTTTGGTAAACTATGGACAATATTTTTTTGTTGATACTTCTCAATACCTCTAAATTACTATCATTTTATCTACATTTTTCTTCATGGGTGAAGGTAATTTTTGTGTGCTCCTACAAGTTCTACAACAGTTCCTTTAACAATCAGTCTGGTAGTGTAAGAAGGAACAGCTACTTGTGGTTTTTATTATTATTATTTAAAAATCCCTTTTTTATTAAGGCAAAGTTACTACACAATATAAATGTATGACATCATAAATTACTTATTCAGGATCACAGATTCTGGCTTGCTGGTAGGGAAGGCCTCCTCTGACCAAATTTCTAAATACCTATCCTCTTTTTGGTACTTCTCTTGTGTATGTACTTGGTGTAGAAGCTTTTCTATTTTATGGTGAGGCTGCTTGAGATAGCAGCAGCATGAGATAGCAAACCTATCTAAATGAAGTTTGATTGGGGAACAAGAAAGACGTAAAGAACAAGTGATTAAGGTACCAAAACTATTGTTTATAGCTTTTATTTTAACTTTGTTTTCTTGTTTCTTATTTGTTTGATCTGAAAGCTTATAGTAGCTAGGAAAGTGAGAGGTGCCTCAGAGACAGAAGGCACACACACACATCACACAAATAAGAAAATAAGAGAAAAACTGAAATTATAAACTCGTTATTCTGGTTGTAATTTTACTTTTAATTCAGACTTCCCTACAGTGTAGTTGATTGTGGATCTTTGCATGCAGCCCATAGAAAAAAGGACAAAAGAATTACATCAACATCAAACAAACTCTTCGAGATTTTTTTGGGCAGGGGGTTGCTTGGGTTTTTTGCGGGGAAGGGTGTTTTTTTTTGAAAAGGCATTCTACCTACTAAAGAAAAAAGTTTCAGTTTATGTAAAACTCAACCATCTGCACCTTAAAGTCCCAGTCATATTGTACAGAAAATGGAGCAAGGAGAAAATTTGGCATGATTGGATGATCACTATCAGGAAATCAAATTGTACCATGCAAATGTGCTTTCACTGTTAAGTTGTGTGTTATGAGATACATATTTGGGCCCAGAGAGCTGCTTCCTGAGCCTGTAGCCCTGTATGTATGAGCTATTTGTGCCCTATTGTAAGGTATTTTGCAGGGAGGAAGCCCAAGGAGCTGCCCACCATGTCGCCCACAGCAGTGCATTTGCACTGAGAATATAATGTAGCCATATACCTTTACCCATTGCACTTCTCTTCTCTTTTCTACCTGGAACCCCACAGCTTCTCTTTTCAGTCTTCCCTCCACCTAAGCCCAGGCTTCTGTATGGGAAACATTGATTTACAGGAAAGGAAACCAATTCTAACCACAGAGACCTAGCACAAGTATTGTATTCTACCTGACTTGCACCAAACATCAAGCTAGCTGCTAAAACAAGAGAACAGCGGGTATTAAAGTTGGGAAGGATGTATAAGGTCATTTAGTTCCTCTACTTGCCAAAGCAGGCTTGGCCCGGACAGGGCACTTTTCCAGGACAATGGCCATTCTGTTGTGAAATTATTAGTGGATAAGCAGCAGTATTGTGCTACATAATCCAGCTAATCAAGTATGCACTATAAACACCATCAGAAATGAATTCCCAGATTGAGTCTTTATTTGAATTGTAGCCAAAAATAATGGGGATTTAATGCAAACTCTAATTTTAAGAAAACTATTTTTTCTCTGGGAATTAGATTTGTAGACATTAAAATAGCCTTTGAAATGTAAATGAAAATGAACTTTTTTCCCTTCAATAAATGGAGTTTTTAGCTGTGTTTACTATCTCCCTGAGGTGATTCACAAAGCCATGGCAAAGGTAAAGATTTTCCTGAGGAAATACATGGGCATACTCAGATTAGTTTGTTGCTTTTCTCTCAGTTTACACAATTAGAGAGGGTCTGTATCTGAATGGCCCCCAAATTCAAGCAATTTTCAGTCCAGAGATTCAGGCCCATCCGTTTCCATTTGGAGTGTCCTTTGTATCCAAAGAAAATAAATGACATTTCATTTACACCTAGTCCTTGGGAGTGAATCTTTGGAAGCAGAGTAATTATACTGGAATAAAGTCATTCTTATTTTGAAATAGAGTATCCAAATGGGGAGTTATACCAGCAGAATTGAAGCTGCATTATACTACTATAGTTCTGCCTGTCAATGTCCCTATGTAGACAAGCCCTTTAAGTAGCATCTGTCTTAGACATTCTTTATTGACTACTTTGAATTTCTTCAACACTTTCAACTTTCTTTTCACATCATTACAATGCTCAGAGTTTCCATTGCACTTTGAATGGCTGAGGTCTTAGTCTATGTGAATGGAATTGACTGTTTGGACTGTTATTAATAGTCCAAACCTCAATTCATTTTACAGATTCTTTTGTAAAGTGTTTTTGGGTTTGTTCCTATGTTGTTTAATTTGGGCCAAATAGACTTCAGTGAGAGGGCAGGGATTTTGTGTTAAGGATTTTGTGACTGGCTGTCAGTGCAGCTTCTGATGCTACACTGTTATGGAAATGAATTATGAGCTCAATGTATCTAGCTTTCAAAACAATAAAGCTGTCTCAATCTTTTTTTTCTGTATGTTAAGAATACTTACTGACCTTGTATAGCAAGTTGTATATGATGCATGAAATGAAAAATTGCTGCCCAGCATACAGAATGAATAGGTTATTAATTTCTCTCAGTGCATATAACTCCCATTAGCCCAAGTGAAATATACACATAAGTCTCAAAGGGAGAATATACTTTGCAAAAAGTGCAGTAAAATCCACTCCTGAACAGGGCTCTTTGGTGCTATATACAAATGCACTCAATATTGTTAGATGCAGCCAATGAGCCAAACAAGTTAAAAAGTTTAAAGATAATTTTAAAAATTATGTTTTTCATTTTGGTTTAAAACATTTTGACTAATTTTAGGTCCAAAAAGTGCAAAAGGAAACATTTTTTAATTTTTTTCCCCTCTACCATCAGGTTGCTGGTTTCAATCCCGCTCAGGTGAGAGTAAAGGCATTACTATCAAATGGCTCTTTGTCCTAAATGAAATACATATGTGATCTCAGTCTAACTCCTGCTGGACAGTCCACACCACAAAAATCACCTTCCTATTAACATTCAGTAGAGGGACAAAGACTGAGTGGACACGGAATCTGAACTACCCCAAGAGGCATTCCATACAGGCCGGTCTGAGGCACATTGCAAGGCTATGCAAGGAAGCGTCATGCTGAATATTCCCTTGGAAAAATTGGGGTGATATTTTCCTGTGTCATCAACATCAAACATTTTTTTAAAATAAGACAAATAAATTGCTTCTTATTTAAGGATATTTATGGATCCTCATTATTAAAATACAGCTTGATTGTTCAAATGAGCCTATAAAGTGGAATAGAATTTCAGTAAATCAACAACCAATTTTAAAAGGAAACTGAAACATTATAATTACTGAGCATGTAAGTGCTTTGGAGCAGTGGCTGTCTCATTTGTTATAAGTGGGCACAGTGTCTAGCACAATGAAACCTGATCCCCAACTATGGTCTTTACGTGGGACCACAATGCAAATAACCATCAAGATGTGACCTTTCCGTACTCATTTAGCCACAATCTTACTATCACCAGCCCCACCTCTTTATGATCTTCCTTTGTTGTGTCATGTCAAATCAAGATTATGGGCTAGAGCCTGTGTCCATGGAAGTCAATAGCAAAGCTCCCATTGACCGCAGTGATGCAGGACCTGGCTTTCTATGCTTTTCTGAAAGGCTGTGTTTTATGAAACATGTACCACTGGGGTGCTTGGTAAATAGT
This sequence comes from Mauremys mutica, assembly GCF_020497125.1. Classification (NCBI taxonomy): domain Eukaryota; kingdom Metazoa; phylum Chordata; order Testudines; family Geoemydidae; genus Mauremys; species Mauremys mutica. Next base: position 36,483,333 of record NC_059072.1, on the reverse strand, counting down.
GATAGTAATCATTTTGTTGTTTTAGTGATGGAAAATTAAAACTTGTCAAGCTCTTTCATTTACTAAAGTATAGTTGCAGTTGTATATGGAAGACATTGAAATTCATAAATTATGTTTAGTTCAAGGGCTTAATTTACATATAGCTGGAGAGGTATTCAGGCACTGGGCTGTTATGTCAATGATACATCAATTGCTGTATATTCAAACGCGCACTAATATAATAGCCTGTAATGGTTTTGTAAGAGATATTACAATCCATTGTATCAATAACACTCATATTAAAGAACCATCCTGCCAGGACATCAAACAAAAGCTGTTACAGTCTCTTGTGTCAGCAACCAGTATATTACAACAATGCACATTTTTTTTCATTCTTAGATACTTCTTCAATAAATAAAATACAGGGGGTCCCTGGCATATGTCTCCCCCTTATCCGTCATTTTGCGTATCCGTTGCTGATCAATAGGGAAACGTGTTCCAATTCACATTGGTCCCAATCCACGTATCCATCACTTTGCCTTTTGCATCATTTTTCTGTGGGTGCTTAGCTCCCACCGGCAGCCAGTGCCCCTCCCTCCCATCCCTGGCAGCATGAACTCCTCCCCCTCCCTCCCAGCGCCTCCTGCACGCTGGGAAACAGCTGTCCAGTGGTGTGCAGGAGGCGCTGGAGGGGAAGAATGGGGACAGGGTGCGCTCGGAGGAATGGGTGGAACTGGGCAGCAAGAGGAAGGAGGGAGGTGGAGTGGGGCGAGAGGAGATGGGGCAGGCCATTATTTCTTATGGGAAAAAATTCCCTGGTATCTGTTGTTTCGGTGTCCGTCGCTCTTTTCAAGAACACAACCCCAACATATACCGTATATTATATACATGTGTATATTATATATACACATAAACATCCACACACACTCCACACCCATGAGGCACTGCAATATATAGATGTAGGTAATGGAGTCAGAGGTTAAATTTCAACTTTGCATTACCTTGCTTTGGTGTACTAAAGCTGGTAGTTAAGGTTATTTTAATGTATAATTCATTGTTTGATTTATTTTAATCTCCCCATTCTCGGGACCATTTTTTAAAACATAGAATGGATATTAGTTATTCTTAAATACACGTTAATTAATTTCACAAGCATGCTGGATGCAATGTACATAAGCAAGCCAGAAAGTCTGAAGCCAGAGCCAAGGCAGAGCCATGCCAAAACATTAGTCGATCCATTGGCACTGATTATACGCATACACACGGGAGAATGTATGAAGTGATGTATAAGGTCACTGTAACAGCCAGGAAGAAGTGCCAGAATACTCTTACTGGATTGTCTCTTTCTTGGCTCATTCACATATATGGGCATAGAGCTGAGTCAGAGCCAAACACTCTGCTTGAGCCAGACGTAACTTCTTTGTCTTGCCCACCTCCAAGGGCAGCTGTCATGGCAAACAACCCATCAAACATGCATTCATTTTGCTGGTTTGCATTTGCCTGGACTTTGCAAGATGCATCCATCAAAGACAGAGTCTTTGCTGCTGTTAGGAGTTCTGAGTGTCCTCTACACTACTAAATACAACTGTTTTGAACAACCTTGCAGATTGCTGCCAAGTGTTAGCGTTCGAATGACAAGGCCACTCCTGGAAAGGGCTAGACTGTGCAGTAACCATGGGAAAAGAGATGGTCTTTCAAGGCCATTTAGGGCTTTATGATCAATAGCTACACTTTAAATTCTATCAGGAAGTCAACCAGTGTAGATCACACTGATCACGCAGTGTCAATGTCATATCCTGCTGTGGAGATACATGGCTCCATGGGAGGCAGAATTGTGCACCAGTTTCAACATCTGAATAAACTTAGGGTGTATTTCCATGCAAAGCACATAGCATTAGTCTAATCTTCTAATCTGGTAGAGAATAAGCCTGAGGTATGTTAATGAAGTTTGTGTCTGAAAGAAAACGCTACACATTTCTGGCCATGGCAAGAAGTAGCCCAGTCACCACTGCTATTTGATCGTCTAAAATCTCTAACCAGACCCTGAACTTAAGAACTCAAGAGACAAACAGCAGACAATGCTGTCAATCAATAGAGTGATAAAGATGCTGTCATAGCTTTCACCTCTTTTGCCCAAACTGACAAAAGCATTTCAGTGTGGCCTGAACTTTGCCCATCTTGCTCTTATCAATGCTGGAACCTCCTCCAGATATTAGATAGAGATTTCAACTACCACTGCTGGAATAGCCAAATTGGAGATATAGATCTGAGTGTCATCATTGTACTGAAAACTTCACAGCCCATACTTTGTCATTAACCCCCATCACACTAAACAAAATGATGTGGAAGGAGAAAACTCTGAGGCATTCTGCTTATAGGTGAGCTCAGAATCAATGAGAAATTTCCCAATGCATAATGTAGGACTCTCAGCCAGGAAAGGAGAGCCACTCAAGAGTAGCCTTGTCTATTCCTGTATCTTTCTGCATATAAGTTAACAACACCTCATGATTAACAGCATTGAAGTCAGCTGGTAGATCTAATATTAGCATGGACAACTGGTCCAGTGCAGCAACGGAGAAATGCCAAATCTACACCTAAGTTTCTGGTACCATAGCTGTTGCCCTATCTCCATCAAGCCACACAGAATTAACAAAAGACCACTCCACTATCCTGTCCCAACTCCACTTACATGATATTCAGTGAGTTCTATGTACATATGATCGCATGTGTAAGCAAAGTCAGGAAGAATGAAAGAATGTTTTTCAGGTGCCATCGGTTCTCTGCCAGGAGATCAGTGTATTAACATTCCTCCCTGCTGGAGTCTCTCTTTCTTCTGAGGTGCTGGAGCCTTTTATGGCCTTCTTAAAAGAGCGCTCGGGGGATTGCTGGCTCCACACTACAGGGAAGAGGATGCTGGGGATCTAGTGCTTCCTCTGCTGCTCCTTCTGGAAGCAGGTGTTCTACTATCCCATTTTGTGCTCCCTTTCTGTAGTTCTGAGCCAGAGGCAGAAAGAGGAGAGGATCTAGCATGCCCCATTGGTTCTGCTCCTGCTGCTACCACCTGTGAGTCTGGTTCGCCACTGCCTTGCAACTTGTGTAGTTACTTACACATGTGCAAATGACTAAGTGGCTGTAGATGTCACCACTGATTTAAGTGAGGGCAGAATTCTGATTTAATAGCACTTACATCTATTTTGCATAGGTATAAATGACTGCACAAAATGTAAGGCAGGGGGGAATCAGACTCTATGTGCTGTCATGCAACATGACCTGATGGAAAGCAGCTCCCCCTGAAAATGAAGACAAGATACTATTTTTGCAAGTCAAGATGCCACTACATTTTTTTCAGACTTTTCAGATAAAAAAAAACCACGCAGGTGTTTGAAAGGATTACAGCCTAATGAACAGGCCCAGTACAAGAATTACAAGTGAAACAGAAAGGCCACCTCCATCTTGATAGAATTGTTCCCATAAAAAATCTCCAGTTAATTTCATTTCATAAGACATTATAAAACTTCAAACAGAAAAGTATGATATTAGAAGCTTAAAAAAAGGAGTATCGCTATATAAAGTAATGAAAATAATGAATTTAAAATAATATTAGAGGGTATCAAATAACATTTTTGGTAAGTGAATAAGTTATCAAGATTACGATAGTATGCTCTTAGTAGCTTTAGGTGGTAATTGTTAAGGCTTTTAAACCTAGGATTGAGCTTAAGCGGTGGATAGTAAAGCTATACCAGGTATAGCTTGACAGCTGTATTAGAAAGATTGCTTGTATTAAAGATGTGCAATCTTCCCAAAGCTTTAAAAAGGCTTAGGCTCAGATTTGAACTGAAAATCTAATTTGGCCAGTGCTCCAAACTTCTCAGCTTCTCCATAGGCATGCCAAATAGACTTGGCAGGAAACATCTGCCTTCTTTGCATTGTGCAGCATCCTCTCAGTCTTATGATCTGGGCAGGATCCTTACAGCCTTCTCTGCACCCCATCTCTGCTGTGTCCCTAAGAGAAAACCCCACCCAGACAGCATTTTGGATCCTAATTCTCAGCCAGCATTCAGAGGCAACTTTTGATTGTGTAGAAATTGTATTTTCTGTCAAAGAATTTTCCAGAGTATCTGAGCAGCTCTGTTATTTCCCTGCTTTTGTAAAGACTTTTTTCAGCACAGAGAGTTAGTAGAAGCCACATTATCATCATTATTATTAGTGTAGAGGTGCCTAGAAGCAAGACTGTGCAAATGTAACGCCGACAGACCCTGGTCGTCAGTGGGCGGGGTCAAACCTGGGACCTCCAGAACTAAATGCATGAACCTTTACTGCATGAGCTAAAAGCCACATGGCCCATAGCTCAGGTTGTAGCAGACTCATTAATCTCTAAGTGGTCTCCGTGCCATGAGAGGGGACGCAGCACCACACCCAGGAAGCATGTGCGTTTGTGTGTGTGTGTGTGTGTGTGACATACTTCCCCTAGCTGAGGAAGTGCTCTGGAGCTTCAGAGACTTCCCAGCTGAAATCCTTCCCCACTTGTAACACCAACCAACCCTGGTTGTTGGCAAGCGGGATTGAACCTGGGACATCTGGAGCTAAATACATGAGCCTCTATGGCATGAGATAAAAACCACCTCCCTCTTAGCTAAGGCTGTAGCCAGAAGAGAAAGTAAGCTGGTATGGTCCAGTATGGCATACCTGCAAGAGCCAGTACACCGTGCCGGACTGGACCAGCTTCCCCAGGCTGGCAATTTAAAGGGCCCTGGGCTCCCTGCAGTGGCTGGAGCCCCAGGCCCTTTAAATTGCCTCCCAAGCCCTGCTGCTGGAGCCCTGGGGTAGCAGCGGAAGGGCTCCAGCAGTGATTTAAAGGACCCGAGGCTCTGTGGCGGCAGGAGTCCTGAGCCCTTTAAATCGCCCCTGAGCCCTGGGACTCCCAGCCACAGCTGGTAGCTCCGGTGGTGATTTAAAGGGCCCAGGTATTTAAAGGCCCCGCCTCTTCCAGTTGAGGTCACGCCCCCTGCTCAGGACTCCAGCGTACCGGTAAGTCCTTTAAGTTACTTTCACCCCTGGCTGTAGCCGACTAATTAATCTCTAGTCTAAGTGGTCTCAGTGCCTCTAGATGGGACAGAGCACCACACTCAGGAGGTGTGTGGTGTTGTGTATTTGGTTGTCATGGTTTTTGTTCCTGTGGCAACTGAGTTAGATTATTAGGGGATAGCCCAGCCGGTTTCGGCCGGTTGGGTGAGCTCCGTGTCTGTAAATAAAATGGTAGTTTTGTTAGCTGTCTGCTGTCTGGCCTCAAGTGATTTCTTCCTAAACCGTCTGCCCCCAAGGATATAACAAGTGGCGACGAGGGTGGGATTCCGGTGCTGCTCCAGTAACAGAAGGAAGTAGAAGTCAAGGTAAAGAACAAACAAACAAAAAAGCTGCTTGTTTGCACTGACTGTGAAAGTGAAATTAAAAATCATGGCTACTCTGACCAGGCCACTGGAACCTTTTGATGAGAATATAGAGCAGTGGCATGTGTATACTGAGCGTTTTGAGCTTTTTGTTATTGCAAATGACATTACAGAAGCGAAGAAGGTGCCAATATTCTTAAGTGTTGTAGGGGCTAAAACCTACTCCCTGCTACGCAGCTTACTACACCCTGTTAAGCCAGCGACTAAATCTTACAGTGACATTGTGGAAATCCTGGGGTCCCATTTTTCCCCAAAACCACTGGTAATTGCTGAAAGATATAGGTTCCACAAAAGAGACCAAAAGGAAGATGAAACAGTTGTACAATTTGTAGCAATTTTAAAAAAGCTAGCAGAACACTGTGAATTTAAGGAGATGTTAAATGATGCCCTGTGTGACAGGTTAGTGTGTGGCCTCTACAGTGAAGCTATACAGAAGCGCCTACTGACAGAGGCTCAACTTACCTTACAGAAGGCTGTTGATATTGCTGTCTCCATGGAACTGGCTACAAGGGAGGCGCAATACATCGGTGCATCCCCTAGGGTGCAAAAAGTGTCACAAGAACCGACCCACAAAACTGTGCAGAGTCAAGAATGTTACCGCTGTGGTAAGCCAGGTCACCAGGCATCAGAATGCTGGTGTAAGGACCTGGTGTGTCGACACTGTAGCAAAAAGGGACACATTGATTGTGCCTGTAAACAAAAGAAAAAGAGGCCTGTGGTCTGGCTGACAAAAAGAGGAACCCTGCATACCCTAGAGCAGACCCAGGATGATCAAAGTGACATCTCATCGCAAGAGGAAGTGCCACTGCATGTTTTGTCTTTGGCAATGGGCTCACATGAATAGTGGGTAACCCCGTTGTTGGATGGCAAACGTATACGCATGGAACTGGACACCGGTGCAGCCGTCTCGATTGGTCTCCGAGACTGTGTATAAAGAAAAGCTACAGCATCTTCCGCTTAAGGCAACAAAAACTGTTCTGAAGATGTATAAGGGAGAAGCTGTGCCCATGTTGGGCACTATTGATGTTAAGGTGGAGCTCAATGGACAGGCTGCTAAATTGCCACTGTTTGTGGTGAGAGGTAACTACCCAGCCTTAATGGGTAGGTCTTGGCTTGGGAAGATTCAACTGAACTGGGCAGAAGTGCACCGGATGACTAAAGAAGAAACCAGTCAAACCCCTATACTAAGGAAACATGCTGCTGTTTTTGGAGATGATTTGGGAAGTATGAAGGGAATCACTGTGACATTGAACATTAAACCTGACAGTCCACCAAAATATCTGAAAGCCCGAACTGTGCCATATGCCATCAGGACGAAAGTTGAAGCGGACCTGGAGCGCCTGGTCACCAATGGAGTCCTAATACCAGTTACCCATAGCTCATGGGCCACTCCTATCGTTCCAATAGTGAAGAAAGATGGCTATCTCTGGATTTGCGGTGATTTTAAAGTCACTGTCAACCCAGTGTTGTGTGCAGAGCAATACCCACTTCCCTGCATCGATGACCTCTTCGCAGGCCTGGCTGGGGGACAAAAGTTCAGTAAGATTGATCTGAGTCAAGCATATTTACAGATGCACGTCGATGAAAAGTCCCAAGAGCTGTTGACTATTGTGACTCATAAGGGGCTTTATCGATACTGTCGCCTACCCTTCGGAATAACGTCTGCTCCCGCCCTGTTCCAGAGGGCTATGGACCAGATCATGTGTGGCTTGTCAGGAGTTCAGTGCTATCTGGATGACATCCTGGTCACTGGAAGAAATGAAGAGGATCACTTAAAGAATTTAGAGGCTACCCTACAAAGACTGGAAGAGTATGGCCTACGAGTTCGCAAAGACAAGTGTGAATTCTTCAAGCCCTTTGTTGAATATTTGGGACACATCATTGATTCTGCAGGTCTTCATAAGGCCCCTGCAAAAGTTAAAGCTATTGTGGAGTCTCCCCCGCCTCGAAATGTAAGCCAGCTGCGCTCGTTTCTAGGACTACTGAACTATTATGGAAAGTTCATCTCACAGTTAGCCACACTGCTAAAACCACTTCATGAGCTCCTTGGGCAGAACAAGGCCTGGAAGTGGACTGACGCCTGTGATGTTGCATTTAACAAAGCTAAGGATGCATTGCTAAGTTCTAACGCACTTTGATCCATCCTTACCCCTTCAATTGGCCTGCGATGCCTCCCCTTATGGAGTGGGAGCAGTCGTGTCATACATTATGCCTTTGGGAGAAGAGAGACCTATTGCTTTTGCTTGACGCACTCTAAGCAAAGCAGAAACTAACTACGCCCAAATCGAACGTGAGGCATTAGGAATTGTTTTTGGAATTCGGAAGTTTCATCAGTACCTGTTTGGGCGAAAGTTTACTCTTCTCACAGACCATCGACCTCTGACGTCAATTTTTGGACCCTACACAGGCATTCCCCCATTAGCTGCTAGTCGTATGCAATGTTGGGCATTGTTACTTTCAGCACACACATATATCTGGAGGATGGTGTGGACTGCACCCTTAGCAAGTTTGCAGATGACACTAAACTGGGAGGAGTGGTTGATACGCTGGAGGGTAGGGATAGGATACAGAGGGACCTAGACAAATTAGAGGATTGGGCCAAAAGAAATATGATGAGGTTCAACAAGGACAAGTGCAGAGTCCTGCACTTAGGACGGAAGAATCCCATGCACTGTTACAGACTAGGGACCGAATGGCTGGGCAGCAGTTCTGAAGAAAAGGACCTAGGGGTTACGGTGGACGAAAAGCTGAATATGAGTCAAAAGTGTGCCCTTGTTGCCAAGAAGGCTAATGGCATTTTGGGTTGTATAAGTAGGGACATTTCCAGCAGATCAAGGGATGTGATCATTCCCCTCTACTCAGCACTGGTGAGGCCTCATTTGGAGTACTGTGTCCAGTTTTGGGCCCCACACTACAAGAAGGATGTGGATAAATTGGAGAGAGTCCAGCGGAGGGCAACAAAAATGATTAGGGGGCTGGAGCACATGACTTACAAGGAGAGGCTGAGGGAACTGAGATTGTTTAGTCTGCAGAAGAGAAGAATGAGGAGGGATTTGATAGCTGCTTTCAACTACCTGAAAGGGGGTTCCAAAGAGGATGGATCTAGAATGTTCTCAGTGGTAGAAGATGACAGAACAAGGAGTAATGGTCTCAAGTTGCTGAGGGGGAGGTTTAGGGTTGGACATTAGGAAAAACTTTTTCACTAGTAGGGTGGTGAAGAACTGGAATGGGTTACCTAGGGAGGTAGTGGAATCTCCTTCCTTAGAGGTTTTTAAGGTCAGGCTTGACAAAGCCCTGGCTGGGATGATTTAGTTGGGTTTGGTCCTGCTTTGAGCAGGGGGTTGGACTAGATGACCTCCTGAGGTCCCTTCCAACCCTGAGATTCTATGATTCTATGATTCTATGGATTTAAATATTGGAAATCCACTCTGCACGGCAATGCAGATGGCCTCTCAAGGTTGCCTTTGCTGGTCAAACATCAAGATAGTGCCCAAAAGGAAATCTTCTACTTTGAACAGGTAGAGAATACACCCATCACTGCTACTCAGATAAAGAAGGCAACTTGCGTTGACCCAGTATTGTCCCAAGTTATGGACCTGGTGATGCATGGAAAATCTCAACAAACCTCTCCTGTCTCACCCGACCTTGTTACCTACATGTCCAGGAGGACGGAGTTATCAGTCCAATCTGGTTGTTTGTTGTGGGGGAGACGTGTCATTATTCCACCACCACTGAGATCACAGATGTTAGAACAGCTACATTCCGGTCACTGTGGAATAGTGCGCATGAAGGAAATTGCATGAAGCTATTTTTGGTGGCCTGGATTGGACAGTGCTATTGAAGAGAAGGCAAAAGCTTGTATGTCATGTCAGGGTGTGAGGAATGCACCCCAGTGGGCACCCCTACACCCATGGGACTGGCCTGAAAACCCGTGGCAATGTATTCACATTGACTTCGCTGGCCCCCTTGAAGGAAGCATGTTCTTGGTGGCAGTAGATGCCCATTCTAAATGGCCAGAAGTCTCTATAATGCAGTCCACTACTGCAGAGAGTACTATCCAAAAACTACGAGGACTCTTTAGTCGTTTTGGTCTGCCAGAACAACTTGTGAGCGACAACGGACCGCAGTTCGTCTCTCAGGAGTTTCAAAATTTTATGAAGGCAAATGGGATACACCACATCACGTCAGCACCATATCATCCATCCACCAACGGATTAGCTGAAAGATTTGTGCAGACAATGAAACACGCTTTGAAATCAGCAAGGGGACAACACTCCATTCAAAAGCGTCTGGATAACTTCTTACTTTCCTACAGAAACACACCTCATGCTACGACCAAGGCATCTCCGACCTTTCTAATGATGGGACGACAGCTGCACACTTGCTTTGATCTGCTGAAACCTTCTGAACCCCGACAAATTGTGCAACATCAGCAGCAAAATCAAGTTATCAGACAGGCACCCAGAGCAAAAGAGCGAACCTTTAGCGTGGGACAGCCAGTTTTGGCTCAGAATTATACTTCCAGAGCTAAATGGGTCCCTGCCACAATCATCACTCAAACAGGACCTGTTTCCTACATAGTCAAGACTGCAGAGAATCTTACCTGGCGGCGACATGTAGATCAGCTGTTGCCAGGTCATGCCAGTCCTCAGGACACATCTGCAGTTGAGTGGTCTGACTTCACCACTTCTGGTGAGACACCGAATCACAAATCACCTGTTTCTGACTGTTCTCCTCCATTACTGCCGGCGGCTGAGATACCCCTTTGTCCAGCATGAGCTGATACCACCTCTTCACCTGTTCGTGCTGCGGACCCAGAGCCCATGGTACTTTCGGGTGCAACAACACCAGAAGTTCGCCGTAATCCACCTAGAGACAGAAGGCCTCCTCATCGGCTGGATCTTTAGCTAGGGCAAACCCACGGTTATGGGGCAAAATAATCCCCAGGGTTTAGCCGGGAATGGAGGCAGTCTACCCTCCTTCTCTAGTCTAGTGTGTGTTTTATTTAGAGGATGTTCTTATTAAGGGGGAAGGAATATGTTGTGTATTTGGTTGTCATGGTTTTTGTTCCTATGGCAACTGAGTTAGATTATTAGGGGATAGCCCAGCCGGGTTCGGCCGGTTGGGTGAGCTCTGTGTCTGTAAATAAAATGGTAGTTTTGTTAGCTGTCTGCTGTCTGGCCTCAAGTGATTTCTTCCTAAACCGGCTTCCCCCAAGGATATAACATGTGGGTTACACAAACACATAACAAAAAGATGGGCCCAAAGAGCTGACAGGTGAAGTTATAGACTGAGATTTTTTTGAGGCATTTCAAATATATATTTTTAAATGTAAGCTATTCCATTTAAAAGTCAGTGGTTCATAAATGTGGACTGTGAGCAAAGAGAAGAGAGTGAAAGTAGATGTGTGTTTTTGTGGGAAAAGAAGTGTGATATGATTGGAATGTTCTAAATTGTTGAACATGGAGAAATCCCAGTTGAAGAAGTTGGGAAGGGGATTATGGCCTGCATGGTTTACTTCTTCATAACAGGGATATGTGAAATGCTGAAAAATGTCAGTATTCTGACTGTGAAACTGTGATTGTCTATAATTATTTTTAATTTGTATTATGGTAGCACCCAGAGGCTCCATTGTGCTAGGCACTGTACAAACACATAACGAAACAGTCTCTACTCAAAGAGAAGACAAAAAATTTACCAATTTACAGATGGGGAACTAAGACACAGAGAGATTAAATGAGTTCCCCAAGGTCACATGAGAAGTCTGTGGCAGACCTCAGAACTGAACATATCTCTACTGAGTCTTAGTCCAATGTGCCTTACTCACCAGACCAGCCAGGGAACAAAACCCCACAGGAACTCAGGACCATCATAAACCTCACCACTTTCTGCTCTTCAAACTTTCCTCTAACACAGTGGTTTTCAACCTGTGTTCTGTGGACTCATGGGAGTCTGCAGACTATGTCTAAGATTTCCCAAGGGGTCCGCACTTCCATTTCAAATTTTTTTGGGGTCTGCAAATGAAAAAAAGGTTGAAAACAAAAACCCTTCCAAAACAAAACACTTTACTTCCCACACAATTTTTTTACCCCTGAGCAGAGGAGGACACAGAGAGATTCAGTCACATCATGACAGATATTAACCATGTTGCTTAAAGTTCTCCTGGAAGTATCTCAGATGCTTCAGTGATCAGGACTGTTTGAGTATCTATATAGAATAGAATCCATCTGCCTGATAATCAACAGATAAAAAAATCAAGTGACCTCTTAATTTCTTTTTTTTTTTAAATATTGAACATTAGTAAACCAATAAGCTTCAAGGAAGAATACGAAAGCAGTAAACTCACTGCAAATTCAGAAATATCAGAGAAAAAAGTATGAATTTACTTTAAAGAAAATAATCACCAAATATTCAATTTGACATGTTAAAAACTGAAAAACAAATTACGTATAAGAAAAGGATTTGGATATAAGGATTTTCAATGTTGAGGTCAATGAAATGAGTTAGGCAACAACGAGCATTCTTTTTCTCCCAAGATACTTTTCTTGTAATTAAAGAAAACTATGTAATTAAAAGTAAGTTTACACAAAAATCTTGCAACAATTATTGTATTTACAGACCAAAGTAAAAAATGCATTAAATTTAACTAAAGATCCATAGTTAAAGATCATACAATATGAGAGTGTAATTCATCTATTTAAATGTAACTGCTAAAATTGTTATATGTTGGAGAAATACACTACAGGCTTTACAGATTGAAAAGTATAGAATACTGTAATGCTGTTTAATTTATGAAAGGCTCTGTCCTAAAAGATTGTACAAACTCTATAATCATAGAAATTTGTAAAAATAAAGACCTGGAACTATATCTTACACATTACAAAATTAAGCAATACATATTTGTTGTTGAGTGTGGAGGGATACAATTAGGTATCAATGGATGTTACCATATCTCTTTTGCTTTTGGCTTCCATTGCTTTCCCATTCTCCTCCAGTTCCATCACCAGTCGATGACTCTGTCTCTGCCCTACTACAGCTGCTCAGCAACATACCAGTTGACGGCCTGCCACTCTGCTGTTCATCTGCCTTCTTCCTGGCCTGGCTGTGGGAGCATAAGTAGGGCAGGCTACCCCATTCCTTGCCAGAGCCCAATAGCAAAGGATGCCACCCCTTCTCATGCAGCTACCCAATATAACTTGGAAGAAGAAGAAGAGAGACATTGGGGTGGGGAGACGCATCTTGAGTTGTTTAGAGGAAAAAATCTCTGGGAGGCACAGGACCAGTTTGCTGGTGGAAAGGAGGCAGAGGATTATCTGGCTGCAGCATGGGTATGGGAGAAGATTCCATGATTGAGGGATGCTGTTGGGATGGAGGATGGATTACTGTGAGGCTTGGAAAACAGAGGATCGATTGCTGATTGATTGGCAGTGCCTCAGGAGCAGAGGATAAACTAAGTGGGGAGTGGTGGTGGTGGAGCTGCAGAGGTTGGATGCAAGGGCTGTGGTGACACAGAATGGACTGCTTTGGCAGCAGAGCATGCATTAGTATTCAGAGGATTGATTGAGAAGGTTGAGGGGGAAAGGATGAATTAGGGCAGCTTTGTATTTGGGATTCTGGGTGAGGGATAGAGAATTGATTGGGGAGCCTAGAGGTGGAGGAGCAAGAATGGACTGAAGAGGGGCAGTGAATGAGAGATTGGGAGTATTGGTTAGTAGGAGGCTAGCAAAAGGAGAGAGCTTAAACAGGAACCTGGGCAAGGTGGAAGATGAATTGGCCCGCATAGGCGGCAGGTTTGTATAATTTTTGGTGGTGCCCAAAATGGTGGTGCCCCCCCACTCCCGCCCTGTAAGCCGATATAAAATGAAGCTACAACGCGTCAGTGCCACAAGATTACAAGGGTCAATTAAAAGTGGAAAGTCAGAAGCAGCACTTGCCTACTTCAATATACAGTATTATATTTTGTTGCACCTGTTGTGATGAAGTGGGAATGTTCTTAATATTTTCTCTGAATACTGTGTGGGTGCCTCAGTTTCCCCTGCAAGATGCCAACTGAAGGTGTTGGGGACAAAGAGATCAGGTGGCCTCCTTGTCCGGAAGAGACACAGAGGCCAGAGGAGGGAGTGTCAGTTTGGAGCTGGCTGGGGAAATGGGGAGAAACCCAGAACTTGGTTCTGGGCTCCCCACACCCCAAGATAGACCTGACAGAGGGGTTCTGTTTTCTGTACCAACAAGCTCTGTTTAAACTGTGTTCCCGTCATCTAATAAACCTTCTGTTTTACTGTCTGGCTGAGAGTCACATCTGACTGCGGAGTTGGGGTGCAGGGCCCTCTGGTTGCCTCAGGACCAGCCTGGGCAGACTCGCTGTGGAAAGTGCATGATGTGGAAGGGCATGCTGAATGCTCCGAGGTCAGACCCAGGAAGGTGTAAGCTTCTTGCCCTGGAGACAGTATGCTCCAAGAGAGGAGGCTCCCCCAGAGTCCTGACTGGCTTTGTATGGAGTTGTTCCAAAGCATCACAGCATCCCCTTCCACACCGTGCACTTCCCAGAAGTCCGCACAGGCACTGACACTCCCTCCTCCGGCCTTTGTCTATTTTCCAGGCATTAGGAGGCCACCCGATCTCTCTGTTCTCCAACACCTTCAGTTGGTACCTTGCAGGGGAAACTGATTTGGGAGAAATGAAGTAAAAGCTGCCCAAACCGAGCTTGAGCACTCCTGAATTTTGAGGTGTTCAAATCCGGAAGGCAGGTGCTGGGGGTGGGAGAGGGCAGTGGGCTCCATGGGGGAGCATGGCAGCAACTGTCCGGAGCTGCACGGAGCCAGACACGCTGGTCTGAGTGGCACAGTAAGCGGTTTGGGGGTTGGAGAAGAGGTAGGGAGTTCCGGGGGGCAGTCAAGGGACAAGGAGCAGGGGGGGTTGGATGGGGCAGAGGTTCGAAGGGGCAGTCAGGGGACAGGCGGCAATTGGATAGGCATGGGAGTCCAGGAGGTTTATCAGGGGACAGGTAGGGGGTGCGGTTCTGGGGGGGAAGTTGGGTGGGGTCTCAGGAGGGGGCAGTTGGGGACAAGGAGAAGGGAGGCTTAGATAGGGGCTGAGGTCCCAAGGGGCAGTTAGGGGCAGGGGTCTCGGGAGGGGGTAATTGGGGAACAAGGACCAGTGGTGCTTAGATAGGGGGTGGAGGTCCTGGGGGGCAGTTGGGGCAGGGGTCTGGGGAGGGGGCAATCAGCGGCCAGGGGCTGGGATTCAAAGGGCTCTGGGCTGCTGGCAGCCGCGGGGATCCCAGAGCCCTTTAAATCTCAGCCGCGGCCGGGAATCACAGGGCTCTGGGCTGCCCGCTGCGGCGGGGAGCCCAGAGCCTTTTAAATCCCAGCCGCGGCCTGGAATCAGAGGGCTCGGGGCGGCCCGCTGCGACGGGGAGCCCAGAGCCCTCTGATTCCCGGCCGCGGCTGGGATTTAAAAGGTTCTGGGCTCCCCGCAGCAGCGGGCAGCCCAGAGCCCTCTGATTCCCGGCCGCGGCTGGGATTTAAAAGGCTCTGGGCTCCCCTCGGTTGCAGGCAGCCCAGAGCCCTCTGATTCCCGGCCGCAGCTGAGATTTAAAGGGCTCTGGGCTCCCCGCCGCAGGGGGCAGCCCAGAGCCCTCTGATTCCCAGCCGCGGCTGGGATTTAAAAGGCTCTGGGCTCCCCACCACAGCGGGCAGCCCAGAGCCCTCTGATTCCCGGCCGCGGCTGGGATTTAAAGGGCTCTAGGCTGCCAGCAGCGCAGAGCAGGGGAGAAACCTAGCTCCAAATATTGCTGGAGCAGAGCCCCTGTCTGTGAATATTCCTGGGGCCCAGGAGCCCATAGAAGTTGGCGCCCATGGAATTGGGACAGAGCATTGTTCAAGGGCCAAATAATTGGTTGAAAAGGATTGATTATTGGCACTGAATTGGGATGGGGGTGATTTCTGGGGTATGGACTCAATATCAGCAACACCAAATGTTTAAAATTCATGAGTCAGGCCCTAAAAAAATCAGGATATTGTCCTAGAAACAGGAGATTTTTTAAAAAAATAGTAAGCTTGGGGCTCTTTCTGTCTGCCTTCTGGTTTCTGAGCCATCAGGTACAGTAGGGTCATGTTTTCAAGCTTGTCTTTGCAACCATGATGGCTGAGATTGCCATATAATCACCGATCTCCAGGAGACGGGGCTTTATCTGAAAAGCCCAAACCCCATGAGACTCACAAGACAGTTGTCAGCACAGGTAGAAAATTAGATGTGGTACGTGGCTCTGAGGTGTTTTATGTTTGAGTTCATGACTCAAGATTGTTGAAATAACAGGCTCAATCAGAATTATTTAATCTAAGATTATCAATCAGAGATTAGAACAGCATTGTACAGAATACACCCTTTGTTGTCAGACTAAGAGCTGGATAAGTGTCTCTCCTGCATCTGGTAGGGACGTGCAGTTTTCATTCCCCCGACTAAGTTTTCATATCAGTATCATTATATGGGATTCAGACAAAGGAAACCTCATTGCCAAGAATACTTTCCCAGAAACATATGTTGTGATGTCATTTCTATGCATTCTCAGTTTACCTGATCTATGTGTGAAGGCATGGTTATTTACAACTGAGAGGACAATTCTTCAAGATAATATCTCTCAGTGGGTCCTGTGACGGTACCTCCCATAAGGCTTTATGGAAATATGCTTAGAATGTGTTTTATGCTACATATGCCATGTAACATATCTCAAAGGTTATGATCTACTGAATGTATTAATCCTATTTGTAAGCATGTATCATTTTTGTATTCGAAGTTATGAATGTTGTGAATGTTGGCTGTATACTGGCTTGATTTCTAAATAACCTTAGTAGAGCATTTGGTCAGTTCCTGGAGAAAGGAATGTTGAAATTAAGTACCTAATCAAGAAATACTTAAAGGACAATGGATCTTGGAATGCTCCAATGCACATAAGAAGTCTACTTGCAGACATTCAAGGTAGCATGTAAACAATGGATGCTACCTATAAAAACTGAGAGTCATGCATGGACATGTGATTTGCCCAGGTGACTCCTAAATTCCATCTAGGAGCTGGATTTTTCATAGGAAAGAGGAGGGGGTCTCCAGCCACAAGAGAAAGTCTATTTAAACCCCTGGGAGACCCCTCCATTTTGTCTTCAGCTCGCTAAAGAGAGAGCATCTCCACCCCCAGGATACTTGGAAGAAACTGGAACAAAGGGCAGTGACTGCAAGGGGTGTGAGTGATTGCTGGACCCAGGCTAAAAGGAGATTAGTCTGTAAAAGGGAGCATTCTAGAACTCGTGAGGATCTTATCTGTATTCAGTTTGATTAGATATAGATTTTATTTTATTTTGCTTGGTGTCTTACTTTGTTCTGTTTGTTACTACTTGGAATCACTTAGATCCTACTTTCTGTATTTAATAAAATCACTTTTTACTTATTAATTAACTCAGAGTATGTATTAATACCTGGGGGAGCAAACAACTGTGCATATCTCTCTATCAGTGTTATAGAGGGCGAACAATTTATACAGGGTAAAACAGTTTTATGTGGGTTTAGACCCCATTGGGAGTTGGGCATCTGAGTGTTAAAGACAAGAAAACTTCTGTTAGCTGCTTTCAGGTAAACCTGCAGTTCTGGGGCAAGTAATTCAGACCCTGGGTCTTTGTTGGAGCAGACAGGCATGTCTGGCTCAGCAAGACAGGGTGCTGGAGTCCTGAGGTTGCAGGGAAATCAGAGGTAAAAGTAGTCTTGGCACATCAGGTGGCAGCTCCCAGGGGGGTTTCTGTGATCCAACCCATCACGGGTCCTTCTTACCCCACCATCATTCTTCCATGTTGATTCCCCAACAGAAAACATCTGCTGAAATAATCATCCCTTATTAATTTCCATTGAGATGGTTTCCAAGAATATCTGGAGTTGTATAGACATGAAGGCTCTCAACATTGTTAAAATATAGCGTAATAGGTAAAACTCCTGAATAAGGTTACTTATCAGTCAAGGACCAGTGCTCTGGGCCTTAGAATTGAGACATACTCTTTGCTGAAGATAAAAATTCTAGAGAATAGTTGATATATAAATGAATCCAACATACCAAAAGAAAGAACTAAAAGCATTAATATTTACTAACAGGTACTAACAGAGGCATCATGTTGTTGTTCTGTAAACCTATTTGCCTCAAAAGCAGTGACTGCTAGTGAAAAAGATGGTGGGGACTGAAAAACAAGGTGCTAGACCAGTATCATAAGAGTATCTGTGAACCCCACATTTTTTCTAGAGGTGTTCCACTGTTTTCTTACTATGCTTTGTGGCCTGAAGGATGGATGGGAAATTCCTAATGATCAAGGACACAAACCAAGTTTACTGGGATTAAAGTCAGAGACGTCATCACTGTTGGACACACAAACACATAAAACAATCCCATGTGGGGCTAGTCCTGGGCTACTGTTTGATCACTAAGTTGTGCAATGCAGATCTGGAAACACATCCCATGTTCAGATCCAGGTTGCAGACACAGGTTTTAGTATCTGATGCTCTTCCCATATTCACAAGTCAGCAGCAAATTTAGTTTTGTTGATAAATATTAAATGATAGCATTAAAACATCAGAGTACCGTATAGGGTGACCAGATGTCCTGATTTTATAGAGACAGTCCCGATATTTGGGGCTTTTTCTTATATAGACGCCTATTACCCCCACCTCCATCCCGATTTTTCACACTTGCTATCAGGTCACCCTAGTACTGAATAGTAGTCCTGAATATTTTAATATTGAGAGGCTAGCAGAGACCTTTTCTTGTATTAATTATACAGTAATCAATATATTTCAAGACATCAGGGGGAGCTCTTGAGTAGTAAGAGGAGCAAAAAAATGGGCACACCTTTCTATACTAGCAATATCCATGTGCAGTTTCAAATCTTCTCATTATTTTCTTTACCAGGTTCAACCCCAAGCAACTAGTGTTCTCAAAACTCACATCCAGAAATAACATGGAAGAAATAAAAATGCCAATGTTATAACTGAAGGGAAAAAAGAGAGTATAGTTGTAGGCGTGTTGATCCCAGGATATTAAAGAGACAAGGCAGGTGAGGTAATATCTTTTGAAGTACCTTTTCCCAGCCTGAGAAGAGCTCTGTGTGGCTTGAAAACTTGTCTCTCTCATCAGCAGAAGTTGGTCCAATAAAAGATATCTCACCCACCTTGTCTCTGGAAGAAAAAAATACAAGAATTTTCTTGGGAGGTAAAGATTTTAAAAATGAAACATTCCAAAATATTGTATCTTGGTTCTTATCTCAACAAGTTTGAACAAGCTCCAAGATCATTTCTTCATAGAGTCAGACATTACATGTTTTCCAAATCTCAAGCACGACGCTTCTTAACAAGGAACTAAATTTTAGAAGTCTCTCATATATGAATAGCATTACAACAAAAAACTATAACAATAACATTTAAAATAAGATCAGTGCTACAGAAAAGTTATCAAACCCTGGGACTAATAATCATAGTAGTACTTGTGTAAATTTACAGGCCTATTTTCAGAGACCTATATAATAATGCATCGTAGATAGCTGAGTCTGAGTACGAAGGTAGCTCAGTGGTTTAATGACTGTATCATAATTTGCCAAGCAAATGGTTCCATTGACTAATTACCCTTGCAGTCAAGAGGCCAGATGGTGTCTAGCCCCGTGGATATTCACAAGGAAGGGGAGTATACAAGGAGCTTTCCCCCGACTAGTGTCCCTTTGCAGTTGCTAGACACATTTGCAGTCCTAATGTTCACCTGAGTTTAACCATTGCTCCTGACTAGCACCTGCAGTAGTGCTAGCTTCTCCAAAGTGGAGGAGGTGGAGCTATGGCCCTCCCCATCTACACAGATCAGGAGGAATTTGCCCAGGCAGGAGAGCACTTACTGCGCCTTGACATAAGGTGAAGCAGCAGCCATACTTCTCTTGACTTCTAAGAGCATTCTGGAGCCCCCATACCACAGGCAAAACTTAACCCAAAATATAATACCTGTAGCAATTTATGATTTAGAATGTAGCTGTAATAGAACAAGATGGAATCAACATGTTTGGAAAGAGTTAATATTAGTCTGGCCGAAGAATTAGAAAAAAAAATGCGGTGGAGAATAAACTTGAATTAGCAGGACATGAATTACATAACATAATAGGTCTGTTTTATTCACTCAACAATCCTATGACAGAATTAAGATGTACAATCATTTTAAATGCATTGCAAAATATCTTCATTATGGAGAAATAAAAGAAACAACATTTCTGAAGGAAGGAATACATGGGAAGTTACTCAGAGTGTGAGTATTCCATATTAGTTTCATTGCACTTGATTTGATAATTGTACTATCCCTGCACAGAATACTATGAATCTCACTTCTAAATATTTGTGTGTGTGTGTGTATTATAAAACCTGATTTGTTTGCTGATTGTCTCAGTAATAATCAGGGTTGCAGAACATGCAAGTGGTGAGTCATCTCTGAAAATATAAACACCGCCCATTTCCAAAGCATCTTGAAAGCTGTTGACACCGTACTTACCGAAACACTAAATGTTAGAAATCAGCATTTCATGTTTCTGTAATCAAAGATAATGAGTCCATAATCACTGTAGCCACATCACTATAAAATAAATAGAGAATTGGTATCATTTGGGTGGGTTTTTTACAATGTATGTTTTATTGCAATACTCTCTTATATTATAAAGAACAAAACTATTTAATTGTGCTGAATGCACTTTCCTACCACAAAGTCATCCTTCAGCAGAAGCCTGAAGAGTTGTGAGACATGACAGGAAACAAAAAGGAGGAATGTGAAGAATGGTAAAACAAGTTTAGGCCATATTTATACTACAAAGTTTTGCTGATGTAAGTTAATTTGGCATACAGCCATTACAGTTAGTACATTGCTTGTGTGCATGCATACTTGGCTCCTTGTGTCAGAGCTGTGCGTACTCACCAGGTGTGTTTGTGTTGATGCACAGGGCAGTACACCATGAGCTGGTATCCCAGTGAGAAACTCACCATCATTCAGTGGGAGCAAGGGGTCAACTTCCCACAATGCAACATTCTCCATCCCATTATATCATCTCTATCCCATAATTTTTGTGCCAATTTTCAATTTCCCACAAGCCTGTGCTAGACATGTTTCTGCTCACCATCTCTCACAGAAGTGTGGTGCCTACACAACTCTGCACAATTGTCAAGAGTGTCGCAGAAACATAAGATGAATGATCCTCTGGTATTTGCAGAGCCTCAAGAAGAACTGCAGGGAACAAGACAATATATTGGAGGACAGATTGCTATAGGACACAGCGAGAAACAATTCATGGTTATTGGTGGGCTTGAGAAACTAGTACTGACTGGTGGGATCACATCACAATGCAGGTTTGGGATGATGAGCAGAGGCTGCAGAACTTTTGGATGCACAAGGCCACATTCCTGGGTCTGTGTGCTGAGCTCATCCCAGCAATCCAACACAGGGACACCAACCAGAGCTGTACCGACAGTTTAGATGTGAGTGGCAATCACATGCTTGGAAATTCGCAATGCCAGATTGCTATTGGTCAGTAGGAAGCCATTCTGGAGTTGAAAAATCCATGTGGGGGCCATAATCATGCCAGTGTGCAGGACCATTAATCACCTCCTGCCAAGCAAGACTGTGATCCTCAGCAATGTGCAGGACATCATGGATGGCTTTGCAGCTATGAGGTTCCCAAACTGCGGTGAAGCAACAGGTGGCTCTCATGTCCTTATTTTGGCCCAAGAGCACCTTGCCACAGAATACATCAACAGAAAGGGCTACTCTTCTATGGATATGAAGGTGATGGTGGGCCATTGGGGATGCTTCTCCATCAGCGCTGGCAGATCAGAGAAGGTGCATGATGCTTGCACCTTTAAGAACACAGGACTGTTCAAAGAGTTACAAGAACAGACCTGTTTCCCAACTGGTGGACTACCAATAGCAACGTTGAAATGTTATTAGTGATCCTGGAAGATCTTACCAACCCCTTATTTCCCTGGCTCATGACCTATACACTGGTCACCTCAACAGAACCAAGGAGAGATTCAACTATATGCTCAGTAGGTGCAGAATGACAGTTGCATATGCTTTTCATAGACTGAAAGGGCACTGGCATTGTTTACTCACCAGATTGGATCTCAGTGCAAAAACTATCCCAATGGTTGTAGCTGCCTGTTGTGTCCTGCATAATATTTGTGAAGCAAAGGGGAGAATTTGCCACCGGAGTGGAGGGTGGAAGTGAAGTGTCTGTCAGATGAGATTGAACAGCCAGGCACAAGGGCTATCAGACGAGCTCAACGAGGAGCTATCTGGCTTAGGGAGGCTTTGAAAGAACACAGTAACAGTGAGTCACAGTACTGTGCTGTAGTGTACTGTGGTCAACCTGGGGCAGAAGTTTGGGGATCTGTTAGGAACCGTGTGCTTGCTGCACATCTGTGCATCTATCACTGTCAGTGCAGCTAATAATGTTGGGGTGCTTGCTATACATTTCTGATGGCTACACTGTTTGCCACTAGTCCTATGGGTCATGAGTGTACAAGTCCATAACTTTCACTGCCAACAGGCATTATAAACCATGTGTTGTACACTAATAAAGATGCATCACTTTCAAAATAAAAGAGTTTATTCAGTTACAGAAACAGTAACTAAGAAATAATCTGAAGAACATAATAGTAAACATATTTTAACGTAATTTTTTAGAACCTGAATAAACAAGGGAAAGGATCACTGTTATCCATTGTAGTTACACATACATCAATTGTGGCTCTCACAGGTTAATGTATGTTCCCTCTTGTGTGGAGTTCTGGCCCTGAGGCCATGTTGAATGCTGAGCAGGGGTTTAGGGAAGTGCTATACTGAAGTTCTTCACCGACTGAGGTGTCGGTTTAATCTGGAATTGTTGAATTTGGAGGTTCACAAGTTTCTGCAGCATATGCATTTGCTGATGGATAATCTCCATTATGTCCTGGTGCATCTTCCTCTCCTTTTCCTGTTGGGTCTCCTGGGTCTTTCTTCTCTCTGTTCTTTCCTTCTCCAGGCTGTCTGCAATGTTCATTCTCTAGGGCCTCTAGTCAAGGTCTGATGCAACACTAGCTTTGCAAGATCTCAAAGAATGTGTCCTGACACATCCTTTTTTTTGCCTCCTTATCTGGGTGACTCATTCTGCTGATGTGGAGGGTGTACCCCTCAAGACCACAGTGGTCACAGCTACAGATAATTCACACGGAAGTACCATTGTCAATATGGTATGTACTGACAGCATAACTTAAGATGCATAAACCTCCCATTCACTTGTTAAAGAAGACATGCTTATGGCACTTCTGCTTTGGAGTGCTTGATCAAGGTACCACTAACAGCACCAGATATGGTGGGTATGACCTGCCAGTGGTGAGGGAAATAGGGAGGGAATTTCTGGGATACATAAAACTGAGTATAGGGCATTGGGACTGGATATAGGCAACATTTTTCACAGGCCATGGTGGTTTAAGCTGATATCTCATTCCTGAGAGTAACAAAAGGAGAGAGAGAACAGCAGCTGCTGGTGACCCAAAGTTCCTGGGCCCATATGCTGCTAGCCTGTTTAAGGCAATGGTGCATGCTGAATTATTGTTGAATGGCATGGGAATCCAGGCTGGATCCAGGCACCAGCTTAGCAAGCAGGTGTTGGGGCGGCCACTCCAGAGAGGGGCGGCATGTCCAGCTATTCGGCGGAGGGTCCCTCACTCCCGTTCGGAGAGAAGGACTTCCCACTGAATTGCGGCAGATCGCGATCGTGGCTTTTTTTTTTTTTTTGGCTGCTTTCGGCCACAAAACCCCTGGTGCTGGGCCTGGAAGGTGCCCTACCACAGAGGAAGAAATAAGACTTATCCTGCAGTATTTCATGAGCTGCAAATCTGATGATGACACCATGGTGTCTGCCCTGCTCTGTGCCATGGACAGAAAGAATTCAAGATTGCTGTTGGCATTCACGGGGTAGCTGTACATGATGGACCATCAATTCTGGATGTGAGAAACAAGCAGTGAGTGGGATTGCATTGTTATACAGGTATGGGATGATGAGCAGTGTCTGCACAACTTTCATATGCACAAAGCCACCTTCCTGGAACTGTGGGCAGAGCTCACCCCTGCCCTCTGGTGCCAGGACACCAAAATGAGAGTTGCCTTAATGGTGGAGAAGCAAGTGGCAATCACTGTGTGGAAGCTAGCAATGCCACACTGCTACTAATCAGTTGCAAATCAATTTGGAGTAGGAAAGCCCACTTTGGGGATTGCAGTGATGCAAGTGTGCAGGGCTATTAATTGCCTCCTGTAATGAAGGACTGTGACTCTGGGCAATGTGTGGGAAATAGTGGATGGCTTTGTGACAATGGGATTCCCTAACTGTGGTAGGGTGATAGCATGCATATCCCCATTTTGGCACCCAACCACCTTGTAATGGAGTACATTAACAGAAAGGGCTACTTTTCTATGGTACCGCAAGCACTGGTGGATCACCAAATATGTATACATACACACACATATTTTATAGAACTGGAAGGGACCCTGACATATCATCAAGTCCAGCCCCCTACCTTTACTAGCAGGACCAAGTACTGATTTTTGCTGCAGATCCCTAAGTGGCCCCCTCAAGGACTGAACTTATAACTCTGGGTTTAGAAAGCCAGTGCCCAAACCACTGAGCTATCCCTACCTCTGAAGGTTGATTTTTTGACATCAACGTGGTGTGGTCAGGAGAGGTGCACGATGCACACACCTTCAGGAGCATTGGCCTGTACAGAAAGCTGCACGCAGGGACTTTCTTTCCAGACCAAAAGCTTCCCATTGGGAATGTGGAAATGCCAAGCGTGATCCTTGGAGACTCAGTCAACCCCTTGCTCCTGTGGCTTATGAAGGCTTAGACCAGCAACCTTTACTGCAGCAAGCAGCACTTGAACACCAGGGTCAGCAAGTGCAGAATGACTGTTGAATGTGCTTTTGGCCACTTAAAGGGGTACTGGCACTGCCTTTTTGGCAGGCTAGACCTCAATGAGGAAAACATTCCCATGGTCACAGCAGTCTGCTCTGCTCTGCATAACATTTGAGAAGCTACGAGGGAGAAGTTTCTGCAGGGGTGGAGAATTGAGGTGGATCAGCTCGCTGCTGCTTTTGAGCAGCTAGATACCAGGGCTGTTAGAGGGGTTCAGTCTGGAACTATTTGAATCAGGGAGGCTTTAAAGGAGCATTTTGACAATGAGCCACAGTAATGTGGGTTTTTGTAATGCATTGAGCCAGGCATTGTTCTCTTGCACCATAGTGTCAACCTTGTAGTGATTGCTGTATGTGTGCTAATTTTATAACGCAAATGCACTATCTATGAATTTTAGCAGCAACCATTGTATGCAAGAGACAAATAAAGATTAATTCACTTTCTATATGTATATTTTTATTAACCACTGATGCAGACATTTTCTGTCTTCTGAAAGGAAAATCAAAAGCACATTTGCCAATGAAGCTCTCACAGCTGCATGTATGTCCAGCTGTCATTGGGAAACATCTCCATCGGGGTGGAGTACCAGGGGTACTACGACAGCCCTGGAACATGCAAGAAATATATGGGGTGGAGTGTGAAGAGGGCAAGGAAAGCAGTTTTGTATGGGCTGCAGAGGGAGGTGAGCACGGATGTTTTCTGCCTGAAGTTCAGTCAGGGATCTCTGCATGTCTGTTTTCTCCATGAGCAGCTTTATCATCTGCTCTTGCCTCTGTTTCCTATCCTGACTATCCATTCACTGTTTTTCATTGGTAGACTCTCTCCATGATCTCTTCTTGCCATCTGAAGCACCAGAGGATTGCAGCACCACCTAGAACAAGTCTTGTTTACTCCTCTTGTTTCATCTTCTTATTGGATGGAGTCACTCAGCCAGTGTGCAGGAGGAGACCTTCAAAGGCACATCTGCAGATGCTAAAGAAACAATAGACAGAAGCACTATTGTGTGTGCACGGTTTTATTGGTCAGTGTAGCAGGAGAGTTAAATTAGCAGGAGAGGCATTGTTGTCTGTACACCTCCATAGTTATGTCCACATAAGCTGCCTTATGACATCTTAACTTTGTAGTGTAGACAAGCGCTAGGTCGATGCAAGGCTACTTACATCAACCTAACTTTATAGTGTAGACCAGGCATTAGTCAAATGTACACCTGAATTATAGGGCCTTCGCCTTGTATAGTCAGTTTGGGCCTGAGACACTCATTGATTCATTTGGGTTTGGGATTAGGTCCTGATACCTCCATCCAAAAAAACATTTAACCTAGTATTTAAGCAAACACTTAAAATTATGTATCCAGTTGAAAGCTTTGTTGTATGAGGCCTTTGCACTTGGACAAGGCAGAATGGTACCTTTGCAGAGGTACAAATGACTAAATAAGGTGAAAGGTAATGGAGAACCAGACTCCCAATACTTATCTCCCTTTTTGAAGATTCTAGGTCAATATTTTCAAATGTAAAGTTAAACATCTAAGTAATTAGCTCAGTGGGAGCTGTGGGACTTTAGCACTTTTGAAAATCAGGTCAATTAATTAGGTGCTGAAATAAAGATTTAGATGCCTGAATATGGGTACCCATGTTTCAAAATTTTGACCTTAATTTATGTTGATAGAAACATTTTAATGAGATCATTAATTAAGAAAAATATGTAGCATTTTGATGAAGTTTTAGTCTGTGTATTTTATCTATCAAAGCCAGCTTTGAAACCATATACAAGACAGATGCTTCTACTGGAAAGGAAACCTAGTACTGGAGCTTAGGCAGTGAGAAAGACACAGTCGTAATAACACATTTGGTTGCAGCCCTGGTGTAAAATCCAAAGATAAAACTGATCTTATATTATTAGACCACACTGCCCTCAGAATTCCCCTGATTGCTTAGATGAAGTATCTGTGTCACTAGAAACAAATGGCCTTTCACGAATTTCACTCTTCCCCAAAGTCCTGCTTTCTGATTTCAACCTGTGATATTCAGTAGTTACAAATAGCAATACATGGTTACACACTACTTTGAAAGTCTTACAATGGATAGTCTTAACATGCATTTTGGGGAATAATTTTTTTTGTGGACTTGCTGCAGCCAATACATTGTGCCTTTTAGGTTTTTTTAATTGTTTTGATCTTATCTGATGTAGAGTTTAATGGGACAAATCCTCAGCTGAACTAATTTGGTATAGCTCAACTAAAGTCAATGGAGTTACACCTGTTTATGCCAGTTGAGAACCTGGACAATATATATTTGTGAAATAATTTTTAAAGAAACAAAACAAAACAAATTACTTATCTAGGTCTCTATCATGAAAAACATTGTGTAAATTTGATAACATATTACTCAATAATCCATTACTAATACTGAACACATTCTCAAAGTATTCACTGTATTAAGGGCCAAGAGTTCAATCCTGATCCCATGGAAATAAGTTGTAATACTTCCATTGACTTTAACACAGCAGCATGACTGGGCACCAACATTTTAGAACAGTGTATGTAAATCTACATACTTAGGCCTCAATCCTGCAAAGACTTATGCATATGTTTAACTTTAAGCACATGCCTTGTTGTATACTACACATAGAATATGCAGGACTGGAGGCCAACTTATTGGCACATGTAACTATTGTGATTGTCCACATCCTTTTCTGTAACTCTTCCTGCTAGCTCTCCTCACTATTCGGTTACTTCAGTGTTCTTTGTATGGGGCTGCTTTGGCTATTGCACTATGTGGCTGCCATTTGCTAAGGCCTGTTTCTTGCCCAAAAGCACAATCCACGTCTGGTTTCCAGTTCATCTCCAGGTGCAATTTAAACCTTAAATGCGGTGTGGGAGGTCCTGTTTTCCAGTCTGTATAGTTATGTAGTGCTATGGCAGGTGACATCAGCTGATGTGCTCCAGCTGACATACGTCTGGTTCAGTTGTCAAGGTGAGGGCATTTTCAGAAAGATCTTTGGCGTTCACTTCCTGCATTAGTTCACTAGAATCTGCATTTCCTCTGATCATACTGCAAGGCCTAATGCGGTCTAGTTGTTTTGTGATGACTATACATTCATGTAGAACATAGGTCATCTGATGCAATGTCCTTTGAAGTCAATGGATTGGAAACCCTCCTGTTGACATCAATGGAGCTGAGTCAGATGCTGGATGAGCAAATTTTAGCAAATAAATAAGTGTGGAAAATTGTTGCCATGGTTACAGGGATAGCTGCACCTCTGCTCCCATTGTGGTCTCTCTGAATTCACCCACCTCTTGCCCTTACCTATTTAGGTAGAATCTCATGACTTGTCCACTTAGCCTAGGACCCAGCTACATTCCCCTGTGCAGGTCCAACTGGGCTTTAGGCACCAGCATTCCCTTCCAGTGATATAGTGACCAACAGACTTCATGAAACAAAGTAGTTTTTTAGTAGCTGGAACATATCAATAAAGAAAGAAAAAACAACCAGCCTACACACATATTTAATCTC
Organism: Mauremys mutica; assembly: GCF_020497125.1. Taxonomy (NCBI): domain Eukaryota; kingdom Metazoa; phylum Chordata; order Testudines; family Geoemydidae; genus Mauremys; species Mauremys mutica. The sequence goes on along the minus strand of NC_059072.1, from coordinate 36,455,397 downwards.
ATCTAATCATATGCTTTAGAACATGCTAAAATTGCAGGATCAGAACAGAACCAGCCCACTTCCCAGCCCAGGTTTTCCTGTGTCTTTGGGATTCTCAATCTCATTCTCTCCCTCTCTCAGAGAAATTGGGTTTAAGAAAGTCCCCACCTCCTCTATGGGTTATCAATTACCATATTGCTTAATAGTTTCTTTCTTTCAGGCCCCAAGTGTGAAGTCTCCTGGTGCCTGAGACTATTTTTTCCATGCCATGTTGTAGCTGTGTTTTCCCCAGGATATTAGAGAGACAAGGTGGATGAGGTAATATCTTTTATGGGACCAACTTTTGTGGGTGGGAGACACAAGATTTTGAGCTAACACAGAGCTCTTCTTCAGTCTGGGAAATATAGTGTCACAGGGCACATCTACACTTAAAAAGCTGCACCGGCGTAGCTGCACTGAAGCAGTTGCACCACTGTAGCACTTTAATTAAGATGCTTTAAGGCAATGTCTACGCTACCACTTATGCTGGCAAAATGTATGTCTCTCGGGCGTGTGAATATTCCACCCCACTGAGTGGCATAAATTACACCACCATAAGCGCTAGTTTGCACAGTGCTGTTGGCAAGAGAAGCATCTGTCACTTGCAGGAGTGAGTTTTTTATGTCAACGGGAGAGCTCTCTCCCATCATCATAAAGCATCTTCACCTCACGCACTGCAGTGGTGCAGCTGTACTAGTACAACTGCACTGCTGCAGTGCTATAAGTGTAGACATGCCCAAAACTGATGGGAGAAACTCTCCCATCAGCTTAGTTAATCCACCTCCCTGAGAGGTGGTAGCTATATCAGCAGAAGAAGCTCTCCTGCTGACATAGTGCTGTCTACATGGAGGGTTAGGTAGGTATAACTACATTGCTCAGGGGTGTGTATTTTGCACACTCTTGAGCGATGTAGTTATACCAACATAGGTCTGTAGTGTAGACAAGACCACAGTTAAATACAAGGTGGAACAAATTGTTTAGCATACATAATTAACACATATTTCAAGGGACCATTCAAGGTGAAATGGCCCATTAATACCTCTCCAGTCACCGGGGAGGGGGAAGGGGAAAAAAGATAGGGGAGAGTTAGTGGATTATAGATTGTTGCAATAGGCCATTAGTCCAGTGTCTCTATTCAGTCCATGATTTTTAGTTTCTAGCAAAGTTATAAATTTAAGCTTTCAGGTTTGTCTTTTGAAGGTGTTGTGCAGGTCTCCTTTGAGGACAAGGATGGAGATGTTAGATATTGAGTGACTGTTTTGTGAAAAGTGTTCAGCCACAGGTGATATGGTGTTCTTGTCTCTTATCTTTCTGTGTGAGTTCATTCGATAGTGTAGTGATTGTCTTGTTTTACCCACGTAGTTGTTACTGGGGCATTTAGTGCACTGGATTAGCTGTGCTGCAACTTCAGTTTCATAATTGCTTTCCTCCAGTCCCATGACAACCTCAGATGTAAGCTGTGCACTGTTACAGTGAAGCTATCCATTCTTTTTCACAGCTTCATTTTTAGCTGTCTTTAGTCCTTCTTTTTCTCAAAATACTGAGAGGGCCAAAAAATTATCAAATTCTTCTTCTTCCTCAACTGTGTCTGAGCTTAACTACTTATGGACTCAAAGCTGAGATCCAGATTTTGAACACACTTTTGGGTTTGGGTTCACATCACCTTCCAGCCTAGATAGAATGGTGATAGGCATAATGTCAATGCATAGATAAATCTGTAACTTTAACTTGAAAAGGCCATTCTTTCCAGTAGATCAGAGTTGGCTTTTGGCTCCATCCCTTTTTTTCAGTGAGAGCAGACTGTCTTTTCCTCTGTGAACTGTGCACTAAGGGGATCCCAGACAGCAGAGAGTACTAAGCCATTTACCTGAAACTCTCTCTCAGTCCTGAATTCCATGGAGGCCCTTCCAGAGCCAGAGACCTGTGAGTATGTAATTGGTGGACCAGACAGGATTAGAGGTAATACACATCATGTTCTCTTCCTGGTCTATCTGAGGAATATATGTAATCATTAATACAGATGGAACTGTATTAACTTTTCTGTTGCCTCTTTGGTGTTGTGGAACCCTGACTTCAGGGGAGTTCCAGAGATAGAGGTCCACAGAGGAAACTGCTAGCATGGCCCCACCAAGGAATCATGGGACAGCAGCAGCAGCTGGCATGCAGCTGAGGGAAAAAAAGCCTCAGTGCAAGTAATCATAGCCTCCAATGCATCCCTTGGAATATTTGTGGATTTCAGGAGATCCAGAGAGCTGGACACCCTCCTTTCTTTATGGGGATGGGGGGGAGAAGACGAGCACAAGACTAGAACAACTGTTAATCCTGCCCCTCTACTAAGTCTCATATTGAAAGATCAGAGGGAATCATAGTACCAGAGCACAGTTGTTGTGATGGCTGATGTATACACTTGTGTGAGGAGAGAGGATTGTAGCATGCCTATCTGACTAGAATGTCAGTGCTGCTAGATTAGCTCAGTGATCGAGTAGCTTTGCAGATCCCAGGATTCTGGCAATGGGACTGGGTGTACGGTTTTTTTGCAATTGTATATTACCAGACAGTATTGTGGAAGAATCAACGTTTGGTGACAGATTTTTCCTTTAGATTCTATACCTCACCCTCAGCATATATATGTGTCTCTTCCAGTTTCCTGCATTGTTGTTATTATTTTACTTATACTTTGGGGATAGATAAGAGGATGAATTCCTGAGGCCAAATTCTGGGATGATGTGTAAGGTGCATGTTAGTGAGAGGCATTAACTGAGCACAAAGTAGTCTAAATTTGTATAACTTTCACACTGAGGGTTGCAAGTCAAAGTAGGGCAGGAATTTTATAATAGGGCATAAAATTTATAATCAAGTGGAGTTCCCATTCTGCTCTAAACAGAACCTAGACCCATTGGGACTGATTATCCACTGCCTTATGCAATCAGTTGCATCTGTGCAAAGCAAGTGGCAATCACTATTAAATCAAAATTCTTCACTCATACTAGTGATAACATTTGTACATCCATGTTACAGTCACTTAGTATAGGTGTAAATGACCACAAAAAATGAAACACAGAGGATACTCAGGTCCACGTCAAATTTGCCCTCTTCCTAGGGTTTGACTTTATTGGTAATTCACATGAAAAAGTAAATCTGTTATGGCTTTGTTCCCTAGCATATCCCAGCAGCAATCCAGCTGTCCTAGATATCCACTTTCTCTGGCCAAAGAGCAACTCCCATACCCCTTCATCCAGGGTGGAGAAAAGGAACCACAATAAACTGCCACGGTAACTTGGCAGAAATGGATTAGTATGTCGTTGAAGGGATGTAAGCTGCTAACAGGGTAGGTCCACAGAACTACTCTGACACTCTAAAAGTTCTTTCTTACACTCGCCTCTTAGTTGCTTTTCCTCTTGCTTGTTTTTAAATCTAATTAAACCCATTGGGCCAAATTTAATGGAATTAGAACAGGAATTAATTTGGCCCGCAAAGGTTCACTTACACCCACATAGTGACTTCCATCTGGATCACTTCTGAATTTGTCTGAACAGATGACTCTCTCAGATGCTATGGCTAAGCCTTATCAGTTTACTTATTTTCCTAATAAAATAAAGCTGGACGAGGTGTGCCCGGTTTATTCAATGAACTCAGACTATTCAAGCCAACTACATTCAAAATGTGCTTGTTCACCCTCGTCCATATAAATATTCCTTGCCACCCTAATGTTCCAATTCCTGTAGCTACTCTTAGCTTGTGCTTCACCCTTTCCATCTCTCTGTGGTTTAGATTCCATGAGGCCAAATCAGTGCTTAGCACCTGGCCTGGGCAGCAAGGCTGGGTTTTGGGCAGATGGGCAGGAGTTAGTTCCTCACCACAGGCTTTGGAGGTGCTATCCAGTGTCCTCCTCAGACTTGCTGCTGATGTAATACTCTATGCTGAGTGGAGGGTGGTGGGAAAATTCCCCCATGACTCACCTCTGCCCAATGCTGCACAGCCAGCTCAAGAAGAACATGGCTCTGAACCTTCTGCACACAGTCTCCACTACAACACATTCCTCTATGGCTGCAGTGAAGTGGGCTGGAATTTCCCTTTCCTATATAAAGCAGCCAAGATTTACTGTGTTACCCACTGGCTGTTATCATAGCTCTTTTTTTGCCTTATCTTCTGTGCTGCAAGAGACCTGTGAAGTTATTGAACAACATTCAGTATACATTTTCGTGCTTTAGTTTTCAGACTCGTGTAATCGCTTGCTTAGTTCAAGCCATGTCCAGTGAGCACCATGGTGCTTGAGTTTTCCTCATGTGGATAAGGGTTATGGAAGTGGATTTGCTCAGAGAAGTGATAAAACCAAAGCTTTTAAAAACTAATAAAAAGTTAATGGTAATAGGGTAAAGAAAAAATCCCAGGCTTACCCATGAGAAAGAGATTTTAGCACAGCTTCTATGAAGTGTTGCTCATTCATGTTCTGCTTAGATAACTGCTAAGAGCTACTCTTATAAGGAGGGAGTGGTATTAGATGGACTGGGAAAAGAGAAGTGTTATTGCTAAATTCAGAATACATGTTCAAAATGAAATGTTTAAAAAAAAATACATTTGCCAGTAGGAGATCTTTGAATTCAAAAACAAGTGAAAATTCACGGGTACTGTGACCCTTTCTTATAATTTTGGAATTTTACTTTGAAAGAAACATTTGATGGTCGCCTGCTATTAAATTTGATCTCATGGATAAGAAGGAATGGGACATTTGAAATGAACAGATAGAAATGTATAACAAGGTCATATCATAGCAGGCTGGAAAAGGATTGCATAGGTACTGAAAATCCCCTTTGTATAAATGCACATGATTTGTAAATACGATATATACATTTGCAATAATTCTCATCAGTCTATGGTTTAAGCAAAACCTAGTCTTCTGTTTGCTCTTTTGGTGGCTACAAGGAGGCCAGCTTGCAAGTTTGGCATGTTATTTAATCTATGGGATGCTATGTGTTTGAAAAGCATTTATTGATACAGTAAAGCTGTTACATTAATAGTCTTTCCCTTAAATTTTCAGATATTAGTGTGGGGTTTCAGCTATTCAACTCCCATTAAATTGAACTGAGGCAATACAGCGAAAACCTGCTCAGCTCTGAAAATATCTCACAAGTTTCTTCCCCATTCATCAGGGGCCTAACTCAAAGCCCTTTGAAGTCACTGGGAATAATTTCCTTAACTTTAAAGGGCTTCACATCAGAATTAACATTCATAATGGGTGAGAGACCCATGGGGCACGAAAGGTGCTGCTGTTGGGAGTGACCTGAGGGGTGTTGATAATCAGTGGATGTGAGAGAGCCACAGGGTGAAGAGAAAATCTTAAAGTGGATTTGTTGTCCCAGGGATTGTTTTGTGAACAAAGTTGTGTTTATTGGTGGGGAAACGGGGAAGCTGGGATCTGGTAAAATGGAAGGTTCTTATTGAGTTTCTCAGCTACGATCATTCAGTGACCACCTTTTAGTAGCCAAGAAGGTTGAATTATTCTCTGTATGTTAAGGATATTTTGCAATCTCAACTTTTTTACTGCATTTTTGTTAAGCATTCCATTGAGTTTAGGGACAGAGGTAATTAGATGTGTATGTTGTGGAAGGCTGAAATTTTTATTATTTTGCATGAATATTAATTAGTGTAAGTGATTTTTGATGAAAATCTTCTGCATATCTGGATTTAATTTTTGGTTTTTGTATATTTTAAGCATTGTAAACACAGTACTTCTACCAGTGAGATATATCCATTAGTAAAGTGAACTAAGTAAATATTAACCAGGCATACAAAAATAAGATGGTCTGGTTCTTTAACTATATTCATCTTTGTTTTTTGTGAGAGAACCCTTTATTACCTTGATACCACCCTGGTGTAGCCAAAAGATTATTATGGGTACCACTTTTCCCACAGGCCACTCACCAACTAAGTCATGCACAACGGTCAACTAAGAGTCAACCTGCAGTGGTTCCGAGCGGAAGCACATAGGGTTGTCATTGTTCAAAAATAAAACTGCATTGGCCCTCTCAGCAATGCCCATAAGATGAAGATTATTTTGCCTTCCGTGGTTTATCAGATCATCAGTTCTGTGCTTGAGAGAAGCAATTTACTTTTACATGGTCTTGCATCTGATGTGTCAGAAATGTTATGTCATCCATCCTAAAAATTGTAATCAAATGCTTTCCTGCACTCCCTTTTGTCACTGGTGATGTTTATTAGGTTATCCACTGCAGTAAAACTTGGAGGGATCTTTGGAGTGAACACTTTGACCACTTTGTTTGAAATAATTTATGCCCAGTCAGGAAGAGAAGCAATAATGATGCCTGAGATGGCAGGAATCTTTCACCTCATAACTAGATCTGGGGGGATGTTCATACAGGAGCATGATCTATGGTCTATTTTCTATGATTACTTGGCATTTTCTCCCTCTTTTGCTCAATAAAACTTCCAGAAACCATAAGTAATCACTTTGTTATTTAACAACAATCCTCTCAAATATTTTTAGCTGTATTTTTCTGGAGCTAGTGGAGCTAATCAGAATCAGTTTCCACTTAGCATTGTGACTTCCACTCCCGTCTCAAGCCAGTTTAATAGGAAGCAGTGACAATACTTTTCTCTGAAAAAAAAAATTGCTAGCAAGTTAATTTAGATGTTTTTAATTAGGGTTGGGAACTTGGCTCATTTTAATAAATTAACTAAAATGCAATCCCTTCTATATTTTGGAATTAAAAGTGTTTCCTCAAGCTTTGTAACAGAACAACAAAACAAAAGTCTAATAGCTAGTAGGGTCTTTCTACTGAAAATCTGTATGAACACTCTTTAATTGCAACAGCTATCCTTTTAAAAATGATAATCACTTGGTCTCCAGCTTTCAGAGCAGGTAAATATTTTTTCATGCTGCCAAGGCATATCTGAGCATAATTGAGATTTATTAGCACACTTTATAATAATAATTTGAACACACATAGTGCTTCCTATTTGAGATTTCAAAGTGCTTTACAAAGAATTAATTAAGCTTCATGGCATCTCTGTGGCATTTTACAGGTGTGTAAACTGAGACAAGGAAGATTTTAGCTAAAAACTTTCAAAGAGTGTAAGGCCCTGATCCTATAATTATTTACAAATGTGCTTGGCTTTAATACAGTGAGTGGCTTCATTGATTTCAATGGGGTTACTTGTGGTAGTAACGTTAAGCACATGAGTTGTTGCCTAAATGAAGCACTTATGAGCTTTTAAAAAATATACCTAAATGACCAGATTTTCAAAGGTATTTAGGTACCTAAAGATACAGATAGGCTCTTAGCTGGATTTTCAAAAGCATCTAGGCACCTAAACTCCAGATGCTGGGACTGGACAACAGGTAATGGATCACTTGATAATTGTCCTGTTCTGTTAATTCCCTTTGAAGCATGTGGCATTGGCCACTGTCAGAAGACAGGATACTGGGGTAGATGGACCACTGGTCTGATCCAGAATGGCCATTTTTATGTTCTTATGTTTGTGAAATGGGAGTTAGGTGCTTTTGAAAATCTGTGTAGGTGCCTGTCTCATCATTAAGCACCTAATTATCTTTGAAATCTGGTCCTTACTGAGATTTTCAAAGTGCTTAAGCAGGAACGATGGGCACCTAACTTGTTGAAGCACATTTGAACATTCTACTAGGCACCTATCAGCATCTTTAGGCACCTGAAAATCTGTCCTAAGTGTCTTGTCCATGGACACAGAGTAGTCGACAAGTAATAAAGTGAAGAAAACAAATTCTGGAGCCGTGATACCCAAATCCTGCTCTTGCCATTAGACCATACTATTTTTTTGCTTCCTTTTTTCCACTAAACAAAGTTGCAACAAAACCAAGGAAACTGCTAGGACTAAGAAGTAGTTTTCCTTCTGGACTAAAAAAAAAACATGCATAAGTGTTGGCATCCTGTGGTGTGCGAATGAAGAACTAGATTAGAAACAGATTTTCCTTAAGTGGTGTAAACCCCAATGGAAAAAACAGACCTATGGTGGATAACTCTCAACAGTAATTGGAGAAACCTTGCTCACAAAAAATGTAATTTACATGAGGAAAAAGGGTAATTAGAACCCAAGTAAAAAAAAACACAACTGTTTGTTTGGGCTCAAGTTACAGAAAAACAAGAAGAATATCTGTGATGAATTAGAGCCCAGTACTCTCTTAAAAGAATGCTAATTAGTAAATACAAGAGCTATCCTGGAGGAAACTTCTCTTAATTACTGAAAGTAATGATCCTTCTTAGTGCAGAATAAGCTTTTTTGTCTGTAAATGTCTAACAAACTGTGCACATTTGCATAGTTCTCTTTATTGTTTCTCCCCACCCCTAAATTCCACTGTTCCTGCAACCTCTCTTTCAGGCTAAGAATCCCAATAGAAAAAAAAAAGAGAAAAATTATGTAGAGCTACAAGGCACAAGATCAGATAAGACAGCAAATCAGAGCTGGCCAAATACCCACTATTCACCTTTATTTTATTCTATAAAGGTTTTTTATTCCATCTTTATCAGTATAGTATCTCAGCTCCTTCCAGTAGAGCATTAAGTGAAACAATAACATCTGTCGAACAAGGTTAATTCTCTCTCTCATCATCTCTCCAGGTATAATGCACTGCTGTAGTCCAGCCAGGAGATGACCAAAGTATGATTAGTCAAGGACAGGTCATTTTCCACGAGGAGGGGATAGAGTCTCATACAGTTAGGTGACACTTGTAACTGCAGGCTTTATTTAAATGGCCATAATAGTGCTTGCTATATGTAATTTTGTGATGTGTTTTGTGCAAGTACCATTTGCAAGATAGCCTTTTGGGGAATTACATGACAGCATATTGCCAGTCAGCAGTTCTAATTAGGTAACTTTATAGAGTATCCAGAAATTAAGCAAACATATCAACAAAAATGATAGCACCCACCATGGTAGGTTTTAAGTGATATCTGGGTGCAGAGTTAGACAAATAATTTATAGTGAATAGTTTATTCAGCAAATCTAGGCATTTATTCTGTTTACTAATTATATTCCTGAACTGTTTGCTTTGATTATACCTATGACTGTTCACCACTCACTATTCATTGGATGGGATGTGTCACCTAAGCCACATGGCATTATTTCTGCCTCCTGCTTGGATGACTGTAACTGTTATAAACAAGAGGAGGAAAATGAAAGTGACATTTCCAGCATGAACCTACACATGAACACCTTGGTGGATGTCAATGGGGTGAGATGACAATGAAGTCATGGGATGAGATTCTGTGCTGTGTCTCTAAGAAACACAGCACAGAAGGAGGGAGGGTTAAGGTGACTTTAAGCCACTTTGGTGCTATCCCAAATTGCTTCACTGCCTGAAGAGGCCCCCCGTGTAACATTGACAGACCTTGATGGGGGTCCTGTGGGCTGCAGCACTGCCTGGAATCTCTGCAGCTCTGTGTTTCGTAGCTCTGTTACATACACACTCCTCCACCTCCAGCACCACCCATAGCACAGCCCTTACACCAGGGCTAATGAGGAGGTCCTTGGGAGACAGCCTTATACCCCTTTTGGAACCACGGGTCCTTTTCACTTCTCTGACCCTTTTATGTGGGTCCTTTAATTCTGCTCCAGCTCTTTGTTCACAGAGTGGAATGAAGCTGGAATGTATCTTGTGACTGGACATGCCATAGCAGGCTCTTCTACTTTAGCACTCCCTGCTGACAGCTGATCCAGCCCTGTGGTGGCCTGTTTCTTATTGAGACAGCCCTCCAGCTGTGTCAGATATAGTTCCACCCTTTCTGGGGTAAAGTAATAGCCCAACAAACAATAGTTCTGTTGGGCCTTCAGTCTGACTCGACTCATTAGTCATTACCTCTGGTATCAGGGGTTTTCAATAGTCCTTACCCCTTGGTAGAGAGTTTCCTTCCTCAGTGCGCTGGCAGAGGACCCCAGGCCCTTCCTCTTCACTGGGTTCTGGACCAGGGACCCTTTAATAAACAGTCAGGGCCTGAGTACACAGACCCCTTTTCTGCCTCCCTGGACCACTTCCTACCTTTCCGTGTCCTGTGCCTTTGGCAAAATCTCTTCCCCAGCTCGCTGTGTATCAGCATCACTCTCTCTAAGCCTCTTCCAAATGGTCATTTCAGAGATTCATGGCATTTGCTGCCACTCACAGGTTCTGCTGACGGAGAGTTTCCTCTGCTTGCCTTGCAGGTCAGTCCCTGACTCAGCAGGAGTCTTTCTGCTGCTGCAGGGCCCTCCACAATCACAGACTCACTTCCTCCTGCTTTCTTTCCCAACTGTCTCAGGCTCTCTGTTGTAGGCCCACTTTCCTTCAGAGAGACTCTATCTGCCAGCTGTCCATTCCAGCTCCCTGGCTCTAGGCAGGCTTCTCTCACTGAGTAGATGCTGGTGATCAGCTCTCCTTCCTGATCACCACCAACATAAATAGGTTCAGCCTATTTAATTTCTACCTCCATGCTTGACACCTATTGCAGGTGTAGCAGGGTGAGGCTGATTGTTCCACTAGCTCTCATTAATCCAGTCTAGCCTCATGTGGGGTTGCTACACCACATCACACTCATCCATGCTTTCTTTTTTTAACTGAAAAATATGGTGCATTGGTGGATGTTTGCATGTGACTAGTCCCATTGGATTTCAGTGTACATAAAGTTAAGCATGTATGTAATTGTTGGCAGTTTTGGGGACTATGCCACATTTTTGACATATCAGTGACAGTGGGAGGAGTTCACAGACATCTCCCCTGCAAAAATCCTCTTTTCTTCTGAATGTCTGCTGTCCTCCAGTATTACCTTCAGCATGCGGACAAGATGCACTACTTCCTTCATATGCAGACCAAATATTAACTGGAAACAAGTCAATGAACACATTACCATTATCTGTGGATATTCCCAGTATAGCTAGCCTAATCTAAACACTAAATAGGACATATCACATCATGCCTATAAAAACTGCCTGCCAAAAGCAGCACCAAAGGAATATCACAGCAGCAGATAATCCGTATTTTAGAATTTAGGGGATAATTGCAGGTATAAATGGTTGGCGGGCATTTGAACATCCACTCATCATTAAACTTTCTGGTTGCATGCCTCAGTTCATTAGTGGAAGTTTTTACTTGTGCAACATTATACTCCGAAGCCCTGCTTTCCGGAGACAGAAATGAGAAAAGGATGGCAATACCCAAGGCAAGTTGGAAAGGGCTGGAAAATAACATTCACAGCCCTGAGTTTTTAAGCACCTCTGAATTTTGAAGCTGAAGTTTTCTAATGCTTGACTCATTTCTGAAAACTAACCCAACTGCTTAAACAAGAAATGGACTGAGCTTGATTTTCAAAATCTGTTTTGTTTTGGAAAACAAGCATCCTGATTTTCAACATTAACCTATTTTACTGCAGGAAATTTACACAGTATCATTCTATTCTCGATTGGTGTATGAATAAAGCCGACTGCAGGTATGGTGTTACTGCTTTAAAATAGGGGATGGCCATATAGTAAAATTGTGAGGAAATCTCTGACAGTCACTGAGGAAACACACTACATCAAACATGAAAGGTTTCGCCAACTGATTAAGAACTAGACTGTGCTTTCTAGGCACATCCTTTAGAGGGCTGCAAAATGCCACTGACAGTGGGGGAGTTCCAGGAGACATGCTGCCTGGTATTACACATCTTAGCGTGATGCAGCTTATTCCCACTTCTGTAGTCTGCCACCTCCTGTGCTGCTCATTTTTGGGGTGGAGCCATGGCCTTGCCTTCTCCATGTCCCTTTCATGGTGTGATATGCTTTAAGAGGAATGGGGATGGATTAGCCCTAAAATATATAGAATAAAATCTTCCTGTTCCTTTTTGTTGGCTGTGGGACAGGCTGGTGAAGACTTCATGTGTCTTCCCCTTGGCAAAGTACTAAGCAGATTCTACATTTCAAGTATTTAGGCATTTAGGGCCAGATTTTCAGATCTTTACATGCACATAATTTATCTAGTCACTTAACACAATCACAGTAGCTGCATGCACAAAAGATCTAATTGTCCATTTATGCACTCAGTTACCATATTATAGTAAGTGTGCCTACAAATTATGTACATGTACTGATCTGAACACTCTGATGTAAGCAGGCAAATTCAGAGGCCAATCCTGCAGTCTTTACTTGTACAAAACTCCCATCAAAATTAATAGGAGTTTAGTTTAGTTGTAGGATTGCACCTCTAGAAAACATTTTCTGAGTAAAAGGGCTATTTTCAACAGATTTACAAAATCACTGGTTAGCTTGAAACAGTATCTCAGATTATATTATATCAAGTCCTACTCTATTCCTATAAACATTTATACCTCCAGGGCCACAGTAAATGTGGAGTTTAGCAGTGGACTCTGAATTTGAATCATTGAGCTATAAAGCTACTAAATTGCCAAAAAGGCATCGATGGCTACATTTTCAAATTAAAAATATTTGCTTTCAGAAATACTTTCCATAGCAAGAAGAATAGGATTCAAATATATAACTTGACCAAAAAGGAATGGAGTTGAAATAGAAACCAGAAAATTTCCTCTTTCACTGTCTGTACACTGAACAGGAGCTTTGGCAAGATTGATTTTTGCTGTCACTGAGCTCAGCGGGATGATCCAAGTTTCCCATCTTCTAGAAAGCCCTCTTAAAAGTTGTCTATCTTAAGTCTGCAGGGGATTTTTGTTGCTTGAGCAGTGCGTTTCAGGCAGCACATTTTTACTGTCTACAAAGAAACAAGACTGGGAGGGAACTCAAGGTTTCAGAGTTGAGGTGGAAGAAGTAGAGTTGATAGAGAGGTGATTCATTTTCCTCTTGCTGATGATAGCACAAGCATCGAACGTCATGCTGATAGCCATACTTATACCCTTCTCTTTCTCATGAAAAGCAACATCTTCTGAAGCACTAGCAAACTGGAGGTATGATAAGCTAGACCACATACTAGAGAGAAAAGTGTCTGAAGCGCAAATATATAAAATACACAGAAGCACACATACACAGTATATATAATGGAGAAATCAGTCATGACTCTATTGATAAGGTTACATTGAAATGTGTACTTCTGTAGATAATGTCTCGATGTCTAGCTGGCAGCCAGTATCAAGTGGAGTGCCCCAGGGTCGGTCCTGGGGCCAGTTTTATTCAACATCTTTATCAATGATCTGGATGATGGGATTAATTGCACCCTCAGCAAGTTCACAGATGACTCTAAGCTTGGGCGAGAGGTAGATATGCTGAATAGTAGGGATAGGGTTCAGAGTGACCTAGATAAACTGGAAGATTGAGCCAAAAGAAATTTGATGAGGTTCAACAAGGACAAGTGCAAAGTCCTGCACTTAGGAAGGAAGAATCCCATGCACTGCTACAGTCTGGGGACTGACTGGCTAAGCAGCAGTTCTGCAGAAAATGACCTGAGGATTACAGTGGATGAGAAGCTAGATATGAGTCAGGAGTGTGCCCTTGTTGCCAGGAAGGCTAATGGCATATTGGGCTGTATTAGAAGGAGCATTGCTAGCAGATCGAGGGAAGTTATTATTCCCCTCTATTCGGCACTGGTGAGGCCACATCTGGAGTGTTGCGTCCAGATTTGGTCCCCCCACTACAGAAGGGATGTGAACAAATTGGAGAGAGTCCAGCAGAGGGCAACAAAAATTATCAGGGGTTTGGCGCACATGATTAACAAGGAGAGGCTGAGGGAACTGAGGTTATTTAGTCTGCAGAAGAGAAGAGTGAGAGGGCATTTGATAGCAGCCTTCAACTACCTGAAGGAGGATTCCAAAGAGGATGGAGCTAGGCTGTTCACAGTGGTGGCAGATGACAGAACAAGAAGCAATGGTCTCAAGTTGCAGTGAGGGAGGTATAGGTTGGATATTAGAAAACACTATTTCACTAGGAGGGTGGTGAAGCACTGGAATGGTCACCTAGGGAGGTGGTGGAATCTCCCTCCTTAGAGGTTTTTAAGGCCCGGCTTGTCAAAGCCTTGGCTGGGATGATTTAGTTGGTGGATGGTCCTGCTTTGTTTCTATAATCAGTAAACAGGATTATGAAACTAATTTATAGTGTTGACCATGGCTTGATGCAATTGATCCTTATTCAGGCAAAATTTCTATTGAAGCCAATAGGCGTTTTGCCATAGTCCTGAGTACAAGACTAGACCCAAAAAATAGTTTATTGAAAGCAATTTGTGAGCAAAACTCCCCCAAATCCCTCTTCTTTCATAGTTTCGTAGTGATTAAGGCCAGAATGGTCCATTGGATTAGCTCATTTGACTTCCTGTTTATCATAGGCCATTACATTTCACCCAGATATCTCTCTATTAAGCCTGAAGATGCTCCTACAACTCTGGAGCATTGTTCACACATAAAATATTAGCGGACTCAGTAGAGAGCTTTCAGCCAGTGAAAGGGATATGGCATTATTTATACTTACAGAAGGGGAGAAGATGAGCTTATGACCTCATAAATTGATCATTTTAATGGCCTTAGTTTTAGAACTGATGAGTACCCACAGCTCTGTGGGAGCTGCAAGTGCCCAACACTTGTGAAAATCAGGCCTTAAATGTTTTCACAATGATTAATAAGGATCCCACTGGAATGTTCTTGTTTTCACTTACGTTGCACATAGACTTTGTTTTTGTTCTCTGCAGAGATGAAGTTCACCCTCACAGTAAAGACCTGTCATTAAAATTGGTGGGAATCCCTTGTAGAAAAGACATTCAGGATTGGGCCATATAAATGGAAACACTGATTTACCATCGTGTTACTCTAGTTTTATGGTGGAGTAACTTCACTGATTTCAACTGAGCAACACCAGCATTATGGAGAATTGGAGTAATGTATTGATGAATTAGGGCAATTATATTGGACTTATGAAGATGAGATCCATTATATTTATTATATAACATACCTAGTACTGGATGGAAACCTAAAGTTGACCTTATACAGTGTATTGTTTTAACCGAATGCAGTCTTTCATCTTTATAATGTTTAGTGAATATAGGGAATAGTCTACATGGAATTTGGAGTGCACTGTATTCTACTTCAAGCCCTTCAGGTAGCAAACTACCCTACAGACTCCTCTTTTGTTATTATTCAACGCCCAGTTTAACAAGCAAGTTTCTCTGTCAGATTTTCCCAAGTAGTTTACATCTTTCAGTTAACTCTCTACAGTGTAGCTTTTACTGTAGGTGACTTTCAGGCTGAGTATGTAGGCAAGTAGCTGATATATACACAGTATTCTGTTGAAGCATTTTATGGATCCCCAGAGAAAGTTTGCCAGTCTTTAAATCACATTGGGATTTCTATAGCTGGACTCTTTACTGTTTTCAGCTTTTCTGCATTGCTGTTTAATAATGAAAGACCTGTAGCAATAGCCCAAGTACAGTTTTAGATTAAAGATCTGCTTACAAAGCACCTTTTAACAGCTTATTAACAATTCAGTTAAAATTGATGCATCTGATCACATTGCATTTATTCTTAGTGAAGTTCAACATTGGGAAATTTGATTATTATTTTAAGATAAATTCTACAGTAGAAAAAATAATCAGAACAGCCTGTGTTGCTAGTCAAATCTATTAAAATATATACACTGATTGTATGGAAACTTTCCTGTAGATGACTCAGACAATACTTTTATTGTAAATGAAGCCTGAAGTATTAAGGTTTGAACATGGAGCAAAAAGTAGGTCAGTATTACCCTGCCCCAGGAGTGTGTTGCCAAAGAGATGGCAGAGTCAGGTGATAAACAGGTGCTCCTGCTTGGAATGAGTAGATAATACAGGTGATAGATAAATGATTATGAAAATTTTCCAAAAAAGGCTACCACCGAGCAGCTCTAATCTATGATCTGTCCACTTACATGAGTTTTTCCCTGTGCCAACAAAATTATAGGACAGAGCAGCAAAGTAAGCAATTTGTCTGTGTCAAGAAAGAGCCAGACATACTACTATATATTTGAAATTCTCACCAAGGTAGATCATATAATCTCATGTTACCTGATGCAATGTTCTTTTAAACTGGAGTTGGCAACTGCCTGTGGGATCTGCACTGACTTTTTATTGAATTCTATGAAGGCAGATTAACTTTCTTTGCTCACTGTTTATTATTATTGTATCTGCCTTGCAAAGAAAACAGCAAGTTCTATGATAAATGAATTCAAAGGGTGTCTAGTTTGACTGTAGCTTTAATAGGTATCACCATGTCCTCTACTGAATTATGCTGTTTCATAAATGACTATAGCAATAGGCCTAAGTGAATCTTAACAGATAGCCTTATGCCTCTCACATCAGTTAGTACATGAGGTGGAAAGGGCCATTTTTTGATCTTCAGGGAGTATTCCAATGTCACCAAAGCTCTTGCAACTAGACATGAGCCAACATTGAAACCATTTATTGCCCCTTTGCCCCCAAACTCTCCAAGAGTAGTGGTGCAGATAAAATGGACCTTTCTAAGCTACCCAACTTGATAAGATTTTGCAAAATCACAACCCAAGTGACTATTATTTAAAAAAAATAAAATAAAAAACCTAATGCAACAGAACTGCCAAGATGTGTACTTACCCTAGGGACTGATTTGAAGTTCTCTGAAGCCACTGGAAAACCTTACACTGTGTTCAGTGGGCTTTGGATCAGGCCTTTATGCAATAACCACATAGTGGGTTTTTTTTGTTTGTTTGTTTTTTTGTCTTTCTCCCAATTCCTCACACTCCAGTCATTTTAGTCTGGAGTTTGTCTTTGTATCTTATTTATTGTCATATCTGAACTTAGAATGGAAGCTTTTTGTGGCAGGGACCATGTCTGTATGTGCAGTTGTGTGTCTCTTGACACACTTTTGGACATTTAAAATCTAATAAATATATAAATAAACAATAATAGTTAATAAAAAGATGGAAGAGAAATGAAAGCCAGCCTCCTTGGCCATCTCGCGTAATAAAAGGTGCTTAACCCTCTGTATAACTGCACTTAAACTCAAGATTAAAATCTTGTGAATGAAAGTATTTCACAAACAGAAATTGTACAATCAAAATATAGTTTGTTTTGGTTGCATAGGGTGCAGAAACAAATGGGTGAAGCTATCATAAGTGTCCTATTGAAAGTCCATATTACTCAGAACATAGAGGATTTAATGTCATTCATTGAAATAATAAATTTGACAGTGCACTGACCTGGTTTAAAAGGGAAGGAAGCATATATATATATATATATATATATATATATATATATATATATAAAACAAATGAATGAAAGGGGAAGTTGATAGTAATGATAGTTGATAGTAATGAATATAATCAGAAGTTAGGAATTGTAGAAAATTGATAAGGGAAGCAAAGAGTCAGCAGGAGCAATCTAAGGCCAACCCAGTTAAGGACAATAAGGAGGAGTTTTTAAAAAATATTAGGAACAAAAAGGAATCCTGAAAAAGTAAAGGTCCATTACTAGATGGAAATGGTAAAATTATCAATAATAATGCAGAAAAGGCAGAAGTGTTCCACAAATACTTCTAGCTTGTATTTTTTGGGGAAAAACAAATGATATAGTCTCATCATATGGTGGTGATAACACACTTTCCAGTCCACTTTTATCTCTGGGGGATGTTAAACAGAAGCTAATTTTAAAATCAGCAACTCCAGATAACTTGCATCCAAAAGTTTTAAAAGAGCTGTTTGAGGAGCTTGCTGGACCATTAATGTTGATTTTCAATAAGTCTTGGAACACTGGGGATGTTCCAGAAGACTGGAAGAAAGCTAATCTTGTGCCAATTTTTAAAAAGGGTAAGTGGAATGAGCCAGGTAATTTTAGGCCAATGAGCTTGACATTGATCCTGGGCAAGGTAATGGAGTGGCTGATATAGCTCTTGATTAATAAAGAGTTAAAGGACGTAATGTAATTAATGTACATAAAATGGGTTAATGGAAAATAGATCTTGTCAAACTAACTTGATATCTTTTTTGATGAGATTGCAAGATTGGTTGATACAGGTAATAGTGTTGACATAATATACTTAGACTTTTGTAAGGCTTTTGACTTGGTACCACATGACATTTTTATTGAAGAACTAGGACAATAGAAAATCAAAATGGCACACATTGCATGCATTAAATACTGGCTAACTAATAGGTCTCAAAATGTAATTGTAAATAGGGAATCATCATCAAGTGGGTGTGTTTCCAGTGGGGTCCTGCAGGGATTGGTTATTGACCTTCTGCTATTTAATATTTTTGTCAGTGACCTGGAAGAAAACATAAAATTATCAAAAATCTGAGGATGTTCCACAAATTGGGGGAGTGGTAAGTAATGAAGAGGGCAGGTCATTGATTCAGAGAGATTTGGATCCCTTGGTAAACTGGGTGCAAGCAAACAATATGTGTTTTAATATAGCTAAATGTAAATGTATACATATAGGAACAAAGAATTTAGGCCATACATACAGGATGGAGGACTCTACCCTAGGAAGCAGATTTGAGAGTCATGGTGGATAATCAGATGAACATGAGCTCCCAATGTGCTGCTCTGCATCTGATCCTGGATACATAAACAGGAGAATCTCGAGTATGAATAGAGAGGTTATTTTACCTCTCTATTAGGTACTGCTGCTGAAATACTGTGTCCAGTTCTGGTGCCCACAATTCAAGAAGGATGTTGATAAATTAGAGAGGATTCTGAGAAGAGCCACAAGAATGACTAAAGGATTAGAAAACATACCTTTTTGTCATAGGCCTGGTCTACACTAGGACTTTAATTCGAATTTAGCAGCGTTAATTCGAACTAACCGCTCAACCGTCCACACCAGGAAGCCATTTAATTCGAACTAGAGGGCTCTTTAGTTCGAATTTGGTACTCCACCCCGGCAGGTGGAGTAACGCTAAATTCGACATGGCTAGTTCGAATTAGGCTAGGTGTGGATGGAAATCGAACTTAGTAGCTCCGGGAGCTATCCCACACTGCACCACTCTGTTGACGCTCTGGACAGCAGCCCGAGCTTGGATTCTCTGCCCAGCCACACAGGAAATGACCCGCGAAAATTTGAATTCATTTTCCTGTCTGGGCGGTTTGAATCTGACGTTCTGGTTGCACATCGGGGCGAGCTCCGCAGCACCGGCAGCAATGCAGAGCTCTCCAGCAGAGGAGTTCATGTAATCTCTGAATAGAAAGAGGGACCCGGCATAGACTGACCGGGAACTCTTCGATCTGATCGGTGTGTGGGGCGAGGAGTCTGTGCTTTCGGAGCTGCGCTCCAATGAACGGAATGCAAAGACCTACGAGAAGGTCTCCAAAGCCATGATCCAGACAGAGGATACAGCCGTCATGCAACGCAGCGCCGCGTGAAAATCAAGGACCCCAGACAAGCCTACCAAAAAATCAAAGCGGCCAACGGACGCTACGGAGCCTGCCACCACTGCCCCACCAGTGACCATGGACTCTGATGATGGGACAGTGTCGACGGACAGTTCCTCGACGATGTTCACGGACGGGGAAGATGAGGAAGGGTTTGTGGAGGACGAGGCAGGCGATAGCGCTTACAACGCTGGTTTCCCCGACAGCCAGGATCTCTTCATCACCGTCACGGAGATCCCCTACCAACCCTCCCCGGCCAGGAACCCGGATCCTGAATCAGGGGTAGGATCTGTCGGTAAGTGCTTTAACCATGTTAACTTTTATTCTTAATATAACAGGAATCTGAAGTGTGTGAAAAGGAGGTCTCTGTATATATGGTGATAGAACAGAAATCCTCCTGGGAGAATGCCACGAAGCTCTCCTGCCGTTAATCGATAAGCATCAGCAGGAGGTTCCTGGGGAGAGCTGCCTTATTGGGTGCTCCGTGGTAGCACACTTTTCCGCGCGAGGCTTTCATGCGGTATTCAGGGAGCACTGCCTCCCAGAGCACGGCTGCATAGGTCCGTGGTTCGTGCTAGATTTCACGCAGCATGCGCTCTCTATCTCCTTCAGTGCCCGTCCTCACGGTGATCTCGCTCGGAGACTCCTGCATCTAAGTAGGGGAAGAAATGTTACGTTACGCCTGGTCCAAAGTATTTTTAATAAATAAACGGACAGACGGCATAGCACAGACTCAGCACGCAGCTGCGTGACGAGCGTAACGGAAAGCCAAAGAATCAAATGGACGCTCATGGAGGGAGGGGGGAACGAGGACGCAAGGTATCCCACAGTTCCTGCTGTCTCCGAAAAGCATTTGCATTCTTGGCTGATCTCCAAATGCTTCTAGGGTCAAACACAGTGTCCGCGGTGGGTCGGGGCATAGCTCGGCAATTTACGCAGCCCCCCGACCCCCAGAAGTTAAAGGGAAAACAATCCTCTGTTGACTCTTTTACATGTCACCGTATCTGTACTGAATGCTGCAGATAGACGCGATGGTGCAGCACTCAACACCAACATCCTTGCTCCCCCCACGCTATGGATGGCTGATGGTACAATAAGATGGAAATCCATCCTCATCATCAGCCTATTGGCACATGGGGCAGTGCAAAAGGACTGGTAACCATAACGACCGTACCAACTTGCTTGGAACAGGTCGGTCAAGGCCGCCTGTTGCTAATTTTTCATGGTAGATGGTGCAGTATGGCTGGTAACCGTCCTCATCATTGCAACAGGGGGCTGAGCTCCATCAGCCCCCACCCTTCATTGTAAAGAAAAGATTCAATTGCCCCTGGACTAGCAGAGGGATGAGTGGCTCCCTCCTCCACACCCCTTAATGTCATCTCTGGACTATCATTGCAGCTGGAGGCTTCCTTCCACTCATTTCTCACAAACGACTACCTGTGTCTTATTCATGCATTCTATATTACTTCATCACACAAGTGGGGGGACAATGGTATTGGAACCCAGGAAGGCTGGGGGAAGAATGGAATGAACAGGTGGGGTTGTTTCAGGAGCACACCCTGTGAATAGCGTTCAGCTCAAAATTTATGCAGGATTGGACAGAGAGCAGCTGTGGTCTCTGGTTGTATGATACAGTGGTTCTCTAGTACACTTGCCCATAATCTAGGCAGGACTGATTCTATTTTTAGATACCCAAAAAGGAGGGATTGACTCGGGGAGTCATTCCCAAATTTTGCTTTTGCGCCCCTGGCTGATCGACCAGGGGCACTTATGACAGCACCAAATGGCGCAGTGCAAAAGGACAGGTAACCATGACCATCTTATTACCGTCTTCTTACCAGTTCATGGTATGGTAGACGGTGCAGTATGCCTGGTAACCATCGCTGCTGTCATGCAAAAGCATAAGCATGCTGCTGTGTAGCGCTGCTGGTCCGCCTCTGTCAGCGGCATCCAGTACACATACGGTGACATACACAAAAGGCAAAATAGGGTCCATTGTTGCCACGCTATGGCGTGTGCCAGGGCATTTCATGGAAAACATGCTCGAAATGATTGTCTGCCATTGCTTTCCCGGAGGAAGGAATGACTGGCGACATTTACCCAGAATCCACCGCGCAAATGATTTGTGCAACAGCAGGCACAGGGGTCTCAACAAAAAATTCACAGAGACAGCCTAGACTCAGTTAATTGTTCGCAAAAAAGTATCATTGCAAGGAATTAACTAACTGTTTCCCATCTCACAGCTTCCACTGTCTCCAGACCTGCCACAGCATCCACCTCGCAGAGGCTGGCGAAGATTAGGCGGCGAAAGAAAAAGACAAGGGACACGATTTTCGATGAATGTGTGGGCTGCTACCTAGCCGAGGCGGACCAGCAGAGGCAGTGGAGGGAGAAAGTCTCTCTGTACCAGCGCTCACACAGCGAATGGGAGGAGAGGTGGCGTGAGGAACACAAGCAGGCGACTCAAGCAATGCTTGTACTACTGAGGGAGCAAACGGACACGCTCCGGCGACTTGTGTATGTTCTGCAGGACCGCTGCAGGACAGAGCCCCCGGCAGTATCTCTGCAACTGCCCTCCCCCGCCACAAAGTCACATTCCCCCCTCACCTCAAATAACCAGGAGGATGCCCGCCCTGGGCCGTGAATACTGTCACTGCACCCCAGCAGAGTGCTCAAGTAACCAAAAGCTCTCCTACCCTACGTTTGCATAAGTCCTTCCCTTCCGGACTCAAACAAGTCCCAATCCCAGTCCCATCCCATAACTGTGTACTTAAGTAATAAAAATACTTTGCTGTTAAGTACTGTTTCCGTCATGTTTCTTCACTGAACACTGCGTTTGAATGGGGTGCGTGGGGAAGTGCGTTGCTAATTGCATAGGACAGGCACCTTTCGCAGGGTACAGACACGGGGGCCGGATCAGCAGCGGGTAACACACACAGTGCAGTCAGCAGGCACCGTGGTCGGTATGGGAGGTGGTTTCCAGGTTCTGTGTGAGCGGTGGGGATGTGACTTTTTAGCGGGGGAGGGCAGGTACAGATCTTATACAGCGGTCCTTGTCGTGGACCGCTGAGTCACGCAGCAGAGGAATCTGTATCCGTCCTCCTCCGCCACAAGGCCACATAGCCCCCCGCACACAGAATCCCAAAAAGGAGGGATGGCAGGCTCCGTTGAAACAAGCAGTCCGGCAATGCGGACCGCTGTAGGAGCAGGAGCCTGTCATTCCTTGAGTTTAGAGGCGGTCTTTACATCAGCGCACACCCTACCCACCGCAGTCTGCGTTCCAGTTTCGACCCTTTAACGAAAAGTCATGAATAAAGAAACCTCTCCTCAGTAACAGTGTGACATGTATTTTATTTTTACACGTGTCTTGGAAGTGGAGGAAACGGGGAGAACGGGGTATTTAACCGAAGAGGAGAGTCAACAGTAACTGGGTAAAGAAACAGGGGCAGGTTCAGCTTCTCTGTAAAGAAACTGAACAGTCACAGGTCACGCTGCTCGCTGGTATTTAAAGAGTTCCTTGTCGCTGTCCCAGGCGCCTGTATAGGGCTTCATGAGCAAGTGCATTAGCGGGCAGGCTGGGTCACCGAGGATCACTATAGGCAAATGCACATCCACAACAGTTATTTCATGGTACGGGAAGAAACTACCTTCCAGCAGGCGTCTGAGCAGCCCACAGTTCCTGAGAACACACGCATCAGGAACCTTGCCCGGCCATACGACGTTCATGTTGGTAAAACGTCCCCTATGGTCCCCCAGTGCTTGCAGAACCATTGAAAAGTAGCCCAATTTCTCAGCAGCTGAATGTGGAAGAGGTGGACGATAAAGTGCGAGGAGGAGAAAACGGCGAGGATCGCAGCGGGCTCCATGCTTGCAGTGCTGTGGCGTCCACGCTGTCACTGACCAGAAAAGTGCACGAACAGATTGCCCGCAGGCGCTTTCAGGGAGGGAGGGAGTGAGGGCGTGATTGACGGTTCAATGACGACAGTTACCCAAAACCACCCTCGACACATTTTTTCCCCCAGCAGGCATTGGGGGCTCTACCCAGCATTCCAATGGGCAGCGGGGACTGCGGGAACTGTGGGATAGCTTCCCACAGTGCACCGCTTCGAAAGTCGACGCCGGCCCCGTGAATGTGGACTCAGAAGTTCGAATTAGTGTATTTAGTATGGATACACAAATTCGACTTCATAAGGTCGAATCCACAAATTCGAATTAAGTAGATTCGAAATAGTCCTGTAGTGTAGACAAGGCCATAGACTCAAGGAGCTCAATCTATTTATCTTAACAAAGAGAAGGTTAAGGTCTGACTTGATTAAAATCTTGAAGTATCTACCTGGGGAACAAATATTTAATAATGGGATCTTCAATCTACCAGAGAAAGGTATAACAAAATCCAGTGGCTGGAGGTTGAAGCTAGAAAAATTCAGACTGGAAATAAGGTGTAAATTAGAACAGTTTACCAAGAGTTTTGTTGAATTCTCCATCATGGGCAATTTTTAAATCAAGTTCTATGGGTGTGTGTTATACAGGAGATCAAACTAGATGATCACAGTGATCCATTTTGGTCTTGGAATCCTATGAATCTGAAAGCTAATTTCCTCGCCAGAGGCACTAGATTCCCCTAGGAATGATATTATGTTGTGGTATAATTGATACATGTATAAAAATTTGATTTGTTGGTAGGGATCTTATTGCTGGCACCTTTCTCTAAAATTAGCTTTTGTGGATTGTATAAAGTACTGAGTAGGATGTATTTAAACAGTAAGTTAATGACTTTCCCAATTTGCCTTTATTGATACCTGAAATGTCATTGCAAAATTATTTTCTCTCAACTGTATTTCTACTTGCAAACATCTCATGATTTATATGGGTGGGTTTTTACCATGGCACCAAAGCACTGCATAATTTCCATTAATGGTAAAAGCTAACTTCTCTGATACCAAACTGAAACTATACTGTCTCAGCCTGGTCAAGTTACACCAATTCAGAGTTGTGATAAACTAGTGATCATTCAGTTTTTGCTATGAATACATTCATAATAGTGCATAAGTAGAGAGGTGCCAAACCTTGTTCAGTAGACTTTTGTTACCTTCAAAGAGGGAGTGTTCAGAGGTCAGCTTGTATATTGCTATACCACTTTCGTTCTAATTATTCCTTCTCCCCTAATACTGAGAATGCTCCTACAGAAATAGGAACGAAAATATCCAAAGCCCAATGAAGTTAATGGGAGGATTTCTATTAACTAAGGTGGCTTTTAAATCAAACCCATGAAAAATAAGAACATGTTCCTCCCTGGTTAAAAACTTTCATGCTTTAAAGGACTTGCAGCCCACATATGCAATATCCCTACACACCCTGTTATGCTCACCACTTTGACTTCAAACAGGTGGGTGTAACAATGGATTTTACCTCCAGGGACATTTGAATATTGGCTATTTATTTAGGTTCTTTTTGTTTGATAGGTTCTTTAAACAGGTGATAGTTCATGGCTCACTGAAGAAAAACATAAGGAAAGGGCTATGAGATGGCACCGAATGGATGGTGAGGAACTAGAATTATCAGGTGTAAAAGTGCTATTATAGAAAGTATATATGTGGACCGAAACCTTTTTAACACTGTTCTGACCTTTTTTCTCTCTTTATTTTTTTCAACTTGTGTATTTCTAAGCCACTTCAGTTTATCTCCGGTTAAGATCCAGGAATGTTCACTGACATCTCATTAACAAATGTATACCTGACCATGCAGTTTTCTGATATTTTCTATTTAAATTAATTGCACTCTCATAAACTACTAATCTTAATGCCTGATTATGGATATTAGAGTGTCTCAGTTAATTCTGCTTAATGCCTTGCAAGCTAGGTAATTCTCAACCTTAACCTTGTATTTCCTGTCTTTTTAATGCTAGTTATTAGTTTTTTCTCTATTATATGACTTTATTCTTAAACATCTTGGTCCTTATACAACTAGGTCCATCTTTTGATTCATTTATTTTTCAATTTCTATTGCACCTATCATCTACTCACAGCTCTTAGCTCCTCCCAAAATTAAAAATAAATACAATAAAATCTAATATTTTTCCATGCACTACTTGATTAATCAGATATCCAGTTAATGAGTATCCTTCAAAAAGCTAATGGCACTCTGTCAATTACCCCATAATCTTAAGTCCTTCTACCTATAAACTCCTCCCAACCCTCCCCAGATGCTTATGAAAAAAGTTGGTCTACAACTTCAGGCTCAGACTGACCAAGGAGGGAAGTGAATACCAGAGTTGGAGAACATCCTGTCAAACAGGATAGTAAGCAAGATTCAGTAACTACTGTGATGGGGCAAGGCCAGATGGCTACAGTAAAATAGTAAGGAACAGGTATGTTAGCCCCAGGCTAACCAAATCCCTAGTACCATGGTAAGCAAATGGCAGTTGCTCCAGGTTAATCAAGACACCTGGAGCCAATTAAGATCTTTCTAGAAGGCAGTGGAGATAGCTACATTGATTGGGCCACCTGAAGCCAATCAAGGGCTGGCTGGAACTAGTTAAAAGCCTCCCAGTTAGTCAGTGAGATTGGGGTGTGAAGAGCTGGGAGCAAGAGGCACAAGGAGCTGAGAGTGAGAGTGAGAGTGAGAGTGAGAGTGAGAGTGAGAGTGAGAGTGAGAGTGAGAGTGAGAGTGGGAGTGGGAGGGTGTGCTGCTGGAGGATTGAAGAGTACAAGCATTATCAGACACCAGGAGGAAGGTCCTGTGGTGAGGATAAAGAAGGTGTTTGGAGGAAGCCATGGGGAAGTAGCCCAGGGAGTTGTAGCTGTCATGCAGCTGTTACAGGAGGCACTATAGACAACTGCAATCCACAGGGCCCTGGGCTGGAATCTGGAGTAGAGGGCAGGCCCGGGTTCCCCCCAAACCTCCCAACTCCTGATCAACAGGAGGAGTTGACCCAGACTGTGGGATCCACCAGAGGGGAAGATCACTGAGGTGAGCAAATCCGCCAATAAGTGCAGGACCCACCAAGGTAGAGGAGGAACTTTGTCACACTACCTATATATATATGGATTGAACCATATAGAAACATTTTAATATCTGTTTCCTTTGCCTATGCAAGATATGGGATATACCAATGGGACCTGGCCTTTAACAGATAGAATAAACTATTACAGAGAGCCTCTAATTGTGTATTAATGTTGCACGTTTGCATCTGGCCATTGCCTTTGTCGTAACTGACCACCTTGATGTATTGATGTAAAATTGATGAGAAGATAATACAAGGATCTCATCTCCACTCTCCTCTTTCTTTGGCTACTGGGAGAAAGGGGCATTTCTCTTGCTTCTCTCATGTCCCCAACAAGCATGGATTTCCCCTCTTTGAGCCTCACTTCTTCTTGATACAGGAGTCAGAGTTTTCAAACTTAAATATGGGGATCCTAAGCAACAACTTTTGTCCTGCATCTTCACTTTTCCTCCCCTCCCAACAGCTCAAGTGCTTCTGGTCCATTTAGCCTAATATATCGGACTGCATGGGAGAGGACTCTGATGATGTTAGTTTATTCACTCTGCCAGAGTCTCAAAGAAATGTCACTCAGATCCCTATCCTAAAAGATTTTCTTTTATGGACATAAAATGCTGTCTAGGTGGCTACAGACTGTGCATCACAGAGGTCTGCAACACTTCGCAACATGTACTGGTACAACTGTACTTCGGCATCATAAATCTCAATCATCACTCATTACATTGTTTCATATTGGTACAATGTAGAGACAGAGAGAAGTACCTTGACTGTTTTCCTAAATTCCCACCTTGTGAATATATATCAGTAAAAAGCTATTCAGATAGAATTTGTGAGTTGGATGTAAATCCAAATAGTTCCATTCCAACTCATTGTTAACTGCATTCTTGCTGTGCTGATATGGTGTGATTCACAGCAATGGACAGCAGTTGCCATAATTTGATAAAAATGTGACCTGAAATACTTAAAAAGAGAATAGGTACACATAGAACCAAGAACAAGAGTGCATGCTCACTGTCTAAATGCTAGTAGCACTTGAGATGGAGTGGTTTATAACAAGTGGCAGTACTTTCTTGTAATCTGTTTTGAGGATGAACATTTTTCAAGAGCAGCTATATTTATTAAACACAAGCTCAACATATGCGTCTCTTTGCTCTTGTGCAAATAGAGGTCTGCTTTGAGTGTTTACTCTTATTTCCCAGTAAGAGCCATACTTACTCTGTGGTCAAAGTCTTCTCAGATCTAACATGATGGTTACAAACTCAAAATCAAATAAGCCTAAATGTATTAAAGGTTTTGAGGGTTTTTTTGTTCATACTCTGTCATCTCCCTACCATCAATTTCTGTTGGAAAAAAACAAGCAAAAGGAAAAGAATAGAAGGGTGCAGTAGTTGCAAAGAAACAGAAGATGAGTGTTCACAGTACAGCCTCCACTTGTTAGCTATTATGGACATGCTGATTTTTTTTAACTGGATCACCAACTGAACACCTCAATTTGCCCCCTTGTCCTTTCCTTCATGGCTCTGCAACCCCTATTTCTTGTCTATTTTCATTTCCCTGCTTGCTGCTTTGTTCCAACTCAGCTGTATGATCAGCTGTTCCAGGGGGTGTGGAAGCTCCCTGTATATAGGGAGGGGGTGCAGGGATAAAGCGGGAGGGAGGGGAGGTACTGAGAGTCAGCTGAGATAAAGAGGGAACAGCCAGTTCCATGCTGGGAAGGAGGGTCCCAGTGATTCCAACCTGTCTCCCTGGTCCAATCCTGGGTGCTGGAGTGACCAGTCCAGGCCCTCTGAATCCTGCTGTCTCCCTTGTGCCCCTCCCCTTGGGCACATGTGAATATTATGTGGGGCTGGATTCCACTTAATATTTCTATTTTAGGGGCACTGGCCTGCCTGCTGGCCCAGTTCCACCACCCCTGAGCTACTCCATACATATCTTTCTCCCACTCTCGGCTCCAAGCTTTCTTCCATGTGGTTCTGTATCCATAACACAAACCCTGAGTCAGACTTACTTCCATCCATACCTCCGAGGTCCTTATTAAAACACACACCTTCCAAAAAGAGTTGTTCTATCTTTCCCACAGTCTCCTGGAGAACAATAAATAGACAGAAGATCAAAATCAATTAATGCTAAACATAAATAGAAAAAATATCAACAAAAGAAAAATCCATGCACAAATCATAGAACTAACAAATCTCTTTGTTTAACTTCAGCCAGCAGTCACAGCTGTTTTCCTTACCACTTCTTTTGTCTGCATATTGTCTCTTTTGAGTCCAGCTCTCCAAGGAAGAGATGTTATCAACACACCTGGCTTTAAATCACCTCGCATAGGGAAGTTACTGTCATAAGCTGTATGGTCAGTAGTGTTTGTTAGATCAGGCTCCGACAAATATAGGCTGTCAAGGTTCCTTCCCCACTCTGAACTTTAGGGTACAGATTGGGGGGACCTGCATGAGAAGCTCTAAGCTTAACTACCAGCTTAGATCTGGTCTTGCTGCCACCATCCAGATTTCTCAGTGTCTGGAACACCCTCTTTCCCCCCAAAACCTTCCCCTCCCTGGGTAGCCTTGAGAGACTTCCTCACCAAGTCCCTGGTGAACACTGATCCAATCCCTTGGATCTTAACACAAGGAGAATTTAACCATCCCCCCTCCTTTCCCCCACCAATTCCTGGAGAGTCCAGATCCAATCCCCTTGGATCTAAAAACAAGGAAAAAATCAATCAGGTATTAAGAAAAAGGCTTTTAATTAAAGAAAAGAAAAGAAAAAGAAAACCCTCTGGGAGACAACAGACAACAGATTCAAAACACAGAGGATGTTCCCCTGGGCAAAAATCTTAATACACACAAGAATACCCAAATTTGATATATCCCTTAATGGTACCAAGACAAGTTACAAAGAAAATAAACATAAACCTATTTATTCCTTTCTAAAACTTACTACTCTGGTAAGAGGCTGGTTCCTTGATCTTTTTCACTCCGGCTGAAACTGAAACTGACTAAACAAAGGAAAATGTCCCTCCTTCCTTTTGAAACGTTTTGTTCCCCCATTGGTTCCTCTGGTCAGGTGTCAGCTAGGCTAGGTGAACTTCTTAACCCTTTACAGGTAAAAGAGGCATTAACCCTTAACTATCTATTTATGACATAGGCAGACCCCTGTGGAACTCCATTGACCTCAGTGAGGTTCTTTTTGGGCAAAGGGGTCCACCTGTGTGCTTTTTAGCTTCATGTTTTGGGCCTAAATTAGTAAGGTCCAAATGAAATTATCATCATACTTATCTATAAGGACATGCACTCTAGTGGTGCTATGTAAATAAAAATATTTATAAGTCCATTCAAACCTATTAAACCATGTTTCTCGAATACAGGACTAAAGCCAGCCCACTCCATATTGCTTTGATACCTAGTGTCAAGAATGTGAGTCATCTTAGTGATTACTAATGTGCTTATAATTAGGAATGCCATAAAGTACTTTTCTAGATTGGACCTAGAGTTGGGGGAAATGTTCAACACGCTGACATGCAGAGATACGGATTTTCACTACAATAAAGATGGAGTCCAAATATCAAACTGGATGGCTAAGCTGTTCATGCAGTATTTGACATAGTGAGACTAAGGGCTTGCCTTGTAGCTAGTCAGATTTGTGGAAGAATTGTGGGGTTTATGATAAAAGCATGAAATTGGCCAGATTCTTAGGGCATGATTTTCAGATATGGGCTCATTGTCAACTCATGGCATGTTGACTGTAGCCAATTACTTCATTTTATCATTCATTTATTGTGTGTTATGTGATGTTATGATTAACTGACATGCTATGGTTTATATAATAATTTTATGCTAAATAGATTTAAATTGTAGGATTATAGAAGTATGAGATTCATCAGTAGTTAGAAAGGTTAAGTATGCATTAGGTTTCTAAGTAATCAGGGCTAAAATGAAAGTTCTACAGCAGAGGTGGGCAAACTACAGCCTGTGGGCCACATCTGGTCCATGGGACCGTCCTGGCCAGGAGGCTACCCCCAGTCCTTCCCTTGCTTTTCCCCCTCCCCCACAGCCTCAGCTCACTCTGCCGCCAGCGCAATGCTCAGGGAAGCGGAGCAGTGAGCTCCTGGGGCAGCGCAGCTGCAGAGCCTGGCCTGACCCAGTGCTCTGTGCTGTGTGGCGCAGCTGCCTATCCTGGTGCAGCTGCAACGCCAGCCACCAGTGCTCCAGGCAGCATGGTAAGGGGGCAGGGAGCAGGGTGGATAGAGATCAGGGGAGTTCAGGGGGGTGGTCAGGGGACAGGGGTGTGGACAGGGGTCAGGGCAGTCAGAGGACACAGAACAGAAGGGGTTAAATGGGAGCAGGGGTCCTGGGGGGGCAGTCAGGAAGGAGGGGGGGTTGGATGGGGTGGTGGAGGGAATTTAGGGGCAGGGTGTCTGGGGGAGGTCAGGTAGAAGGGGTGGTTGGATGGGGCTGGGGTCCTGGGGGTAGCAATCCGGAAGGAGAAGGGGTTGGATGGGGCACGGGGGGCAGTTAGGGGTGGGAGGCAGTTAAGGGCAGGATGCAGTTAGGGGCAGGCAGTCTGGGGGCGGTCAGAGAGAAGGGGTGGTTGGATGGGGCAGAGGTCCCGGGGGGCAGTCAGGAAGGAGAGGGGGTATTGGATGGGGTGGGGGGGCGGTTAGGGGACAGAGAGCAGGGGGGGTTGGATGGGGCAGAGGTCCCAGGGGGGCCATCAGGAGGCAAGAAGCGTGGGGGGTTGGATAGGAGTTGGGGGCCCAGCCATGCCTGGCTGTTTCGGGAGGCACAGCCTCCCCTAACCGGCCCTCCATACAATTTCAGAAACCCGATGGGGCCCTCAGGCCAAAAAGTTTGCCCGCCCCTGCTCTACATACTAAGGCCTGTAAGGTGTCAGCTTATCCATATTAGGCCCTAGGCTTAAGAAAGGCTTGACATAAGTAAGTGATCAAAGAATGACCCAATGCCACAAGATTATGGGAAAAGATGTACCAATGGGTGGCATTGTGAAAAATTAACCATAAGAGTAATTTTGACTAGAAGATACCCGGTAGTCACCTTGTTCTAACACGTGCCCTCACCACAGGGTGCACTATGTGCATCAATGCTAGTGAGAATAAAAGGAACTGTAACCAATCTATGAACATCGGGGTGTCCCAATATTCATGGGGCGCACAATATAAATAAAGAGAAAGAGGGTAGACACCTTCATGCACATGCACAGAGTGTACGTGTAGTCAGAATCACAAGATAAAAGAGGACTCCCAGATTGGTTAAAATGAGTTTGCTATGGAAAAAATGATGATCAATTGGGAAGGCATGTATCAAACCTTAAGAATATTGTTAAGGATGTGAGTCTAACTATAATTGTAACTTGTGCATAGGTCTTTATAGGAGCTCCCTTCAGGATTCAGGATTTTAATTTAATGCTGTGAATATATCAGCCAGTGTCACCCTCGGGTGTTCTACTCTAGTATATAGAGCCTTGTGAGGTCTGCTAGTTTAAGGACTGGAGCTACTTCTTCATTCAGGCTTGTCTCTTCAATGTGTACTATCAGTTCAGCAAAGGCAATCCCATGCAAATTCTTCCGTGTTCCTAGGCTCAGCTTCTTCTTCCTGACTTTGTTATAGAAAGACACTAAACATCTTGCATGATACATTCCTTCTTGGGCCAATAAGCCCCCACATCTAGTTTTGCAAGCAAGCACTGTATGACAGTCTACATTATTATGGTCCTCACTTTTACAAACTTATGGCAAATCTTGTACAAAGAATGCCTTGTCAAATATCATTTGAAAAGTCATAGTCTGCTGAATATTGTTGTCCTGTTAAAATGTGTGTATCAACATTGCATATGGAACTATGAGATTTTGCTATATGTTTGTTACTGAAAAATGTTATAATTCTAGGGAATGCCCACATTCTGGCTCCTCAGAGACAACAGAGGACTGACCACAGGTGTGAAAATCACCTGAAGGACAGCTCACAGAGCACAAATGCCATGGAACTACCTTACCCCATAACCCAGCAAGGACTTTTCCAGTAAAAAGAGTCAGGATATAAAAAGGAAGAAACAGCCCCTGGACACTTCTCTCCTCCCCACCTCTACTGAAACAAGATTGCTTGGAAGACTTTGAACTAGGGAAATTGACCCTAGGCTGGGAAGGGAACCCAGTCTGTGTACTAAGAACTGTAAACTGTTTGCAGTATCTAGAGGGGTGGGAAAGTTGCTTGCTTCAAATCTTATTTAGCTTGGTGATGTTTAGGATTTAGACTGCGTGTTTATCTTTTATTTTGGTGTAACTAGTTCTAATCTTTTATGGCTGTATCACTTAAAATCTATTTTTCTATAGTTAATAAACTGGTTTCAATATTTTATCTAAACCAGTGAGCTTTGACTAAAGGATTGGGGAATCTCTGCTCAGGTTAACAAGGGCTGGTGCATATTCATTTTCTTTGGTAAAATTACAGACTATGAGCTTTCACTGTCCAAGGGGGTCTGGAGCAGTATAAGATGCACATTTCTGGGGTGCAAGGTTGGGACTGAGGGACGGGTAGGTCTGGCCCATATCAGTGCATGATTGGCTGTGAGAGCATTCATGTAGCTTTAGGGTGTGCCTTTACATGCCGATGGTTGTGTGAGAACAAAGCCTGGAGAGGCTGCTTTTCACTAGCAGAACAGTGTAGGAGACACTGGTCAGGAGAATTAAGGGGACATCGCTGTTAAAAAGTCTGGCTTGTACCCTGGGGGATGTCACACACTGGTGCACACATGTGACCCTGACTATCAGTGTTGAGGGTAGAAGCTTTATGGAGGTTTTCTGATGGTAGGTTGATTTCACAAATAAAACATGCTTCTTTTTTGGAGGTCCTTTGTGTTGGTCACTTAAACGTGTATTTCCACTGTAGCTGGTCAGGGTGATCCATGGCTTTTTCAGTTCTTCCCTCCTCCTGCCCTGTGGACCTTTTTTAGCTTGATCTTATTAAAATCAATGTAGCAGGATTTGAGTCAATGTCCATTGTTCTTGTTCAGAGTCTTTTAAATACTGTGACTATCATCTAATCTACATATGTCTATGGATATGGGAAGTGCATTCATGGAAAGGTCTGAAATTTTCTGATAGAGTTTAATAGCCAGATTGAACATGCTCATTTTGACTCTGCTGGATTAATTAAATCTGCGATTGTGGCTTCCCGACAAATCATGGGATGTCTGTTGATGGGCCTGTCTCTCAAACAAGCTTGTATCTTTTTGACATGCTTGAAGCACTAGTAATAGCCTAGGTCAGTTAATATTACCCAAACACCAACGTAGCATCTGAAAGGAAAAAAAGAGAAATGTGATTAAATTCTACTAAGCCCACATTGACAATCAAAGTTAGTACAAAAGGTGTCCTTTCCCCAATTTTAAGGTCACATTGAAGCAAAACCAAGATTACATCCTTTGTATATCTAACTGTAAAACAACACTATTTGCTGATTATGATGAATTTGTTAAAATGGTTGCCATGGCCAACACAGCATGAGTTGGCAATGGCCACATATCTGAAAATCTTTATTAGATCCCAACCCAAAGCTGTGATAAATTTCATTCTTCTATCATAAAACCCATAATTCCTTCATTTTCACACAAATCTGATCAGCTATAGACAATCCCCTAGTGCTTGTTTGTGAATTCAGGTGCCTAAATTAACACAACCAACTCTTATCAGTTTAGAAAATTTGCCTCTGTTTCTTCTCTAAATAAAGAAATTCTAGACTTTTAAAATAGTTTTTATTTTCAAGTTCTTGTCTGTCTTCTCAGGAAACCAGACATTGTTTTCTATTTTCCCATGAAAATTTCTTATCTGTATTCCCCTGGCATTTCTACTTGTAGTTAAACACTTATTACAGCTTCATATTAATTTTTCTGCACTCAGCTTATTAAAAGCACCTGTGATTTTTTGGCTTTGAAACACAGGATTCTTATTTCTTCATGTTTGAATATATTGAGTTGTGTAAGCTCACTCCAAGAATGTTTGATCTTCTGAAACTACATCCTTTGATCAAATATATGTTTTAATGTTGTTTGGGTTTTGATTTCAAAACGTAGCAAAATGAAGTTCAACTACATATGACAGCTTCATAAACCTTACCCGTTCACAGTCTCAAATAATGTATTACAGTATATTTAAGAATCAGATTGTTATCCAGTAAAGGCAAAGAAAAAAGGGATTGAACAGAGGACAACCTATGCTGTGATCTTAAGTCATTTCTGTAGTAAAATGACTTCAGGCACTGAAGAAAAATTCAGTGTGGATGAAAAATGGAGCAACAGTAGTTTCTGTGAAGCATTTTGTTGGGATTTTAAGGTCATTTCTATAATGAAAAATGACTTTGGAGCTGCCACAGTGACACCAGAGTATTTACCTCCTGTATCTAAGGATTTTCACTCTGAATCCCAGGACTCTTTGTAATGGGGGATCTAAATTACAAGTCTGATAAGGCCAGTTCCCTGGTCCCAATTTTGCCATGCATGAGGATAATTTTTACTAAGCCTGGGGACTGAATGTTATTCCCAGTGAGGAAGGTGAAAATGGATCCAAAGCCTTAGCAGCTATTAGGTCACTGACATCAGTAAATTGTATAAGCAATTTTTTTATTATTATTTTAAACTTAGCAGGTTCAAAACTGTAACTACTTCAAAGTTTGAAAAGACTGACTTCCCTCAGTAGTGAATGTGGAATCTTAAAATCACTATCAGGTAATTACTTTCCCATGCTATAAAAGCGTAATAGCATTCTAAGTTGATTCCCCACTATATTTAACACACTGAGGTATAATCATTTTCTTCTTTACAAATTCTGTCTAGTTATTTAAAGGAACATCATCATTGTGAAATCCTTTTAAAAGGACCATTGGTAAAAATGTATTGCAAAGTCAAGTGCTAATTGAAAAATGTTATATTCAGATGTGAGATTTCCCAGTAACCTTGGAGTTTTTAGTGATCGTATCAGTGTTATTTCATTTCACTTTGCTGTGCAGAGGAGTGGAATGAATCTAAAGAGTCAGAGAATGTCCTCCTGTGAAGAGACTCAAGATGAGCTATTCTCTCAAAGCTTTCAATGACTGTGAGGGAGGCTTTAGTAATAGCTAGACTGAGCACAAGATTTTATTAGTTACTATACAATTTTATAGGGGCCAACCCTTCAAACATCGGCAAAGATTAATACTACAGTAAACCCTGCTCGCAGACAGCGCAGACCAGTAGACTTTGCATTTTGAACTTCAGGTCTACTCATGTCAATTGACAGCTTATTTGCAAGTCTGGAAGTGTGCATGGAAAGACACTTCAAGCACACGTAGGTCGAGATTTTCAAAAAGGGGGATAACTAAAGTTAGAGTCCACATATTTAGACACCTACATAGATGGCCTGAATTTCCAAAGCTCAGCCACTGCTTGTGACTCCTGTGTCTAAAATCACAATCCCAAGTCCATATTTAGATACCAGAATAAGCATCCTGATTTTCAGAAGTGTGATAACACACATTGATTACACACTTTTGAAAATCAGGACACTTACTTAGATGCCTAACTACAAGCATCTATTCATGAAAATCTTGGCTGTGTTTGCTGCTCTTCTAGTTAAAGGAACATGAAATAATCACTTTGAAGTCCTGGGGAGAGGGGGAGAAAGAAGAGAGAGAGGAGAAGAGGGTGGGATTTGACATTTTTGTTTTATAACTGAGTAACTGCTGACACACAGATGAGGATGTCCTTTTACCAGAGGAATATCATTAATGGCCTCTGAGAAGCACAGTGCAATTAGCCATTCTTTTCACTGGGCCATGCTTATAACTTGTCTGTTTTAATAGAACTGGAGATAATGCACCATTATGTTTAGGGACCTAGTGCTCTAACTTCAAATATTAATTCACAAAGGAAGCTAGTAACTTTTAGTCTCTTAAATAGGCATTCACTAAGCTCATGAAGATGGAGATTTAATTTTTTTTTAAATAGCTATTTTATCACTACACACTGACACTTAAAGCACATACAGTTGCATTACCAGAGATATGCAATTAACTCAAAGGAAACATGCAGTCAAGTTATAATTTATTTGATATAAAATACATGGTCACATATCTAGTCACATTTTTATGTGAATGAAAAAGGCAGAGATAATAAAAAGGTCATTAAGATAGCAGCATCTTCAATTTGTTTATTTTTTCCCCTTGGATGCTAGAGGCTAATTATGGAGTGGAATGTGTCTATCTTGTTACTCCTTTGATAACTGCCAGTCTCATATACCTGCTGCCTAGCTGTCCTAGGACTTCCTGGTTTTCCCAGATGCTGCCAGGAAATGGCTGCTCCTTTGATGAAGCTGCAGATAATGTTTCCAGTTAATTTACAGGTTGCAGATACCCAGGAAGCAGTATGGAGCAGGTCTTATCTCTTTTGCCTCTGTGCTGTGTTTTCTGTTGCGCTACTAAACCATAGACTTCCTGTATGACCTTGGAAAGTCACTCAAGGTCAGTTCCCCACTGGTAAAATGGAGATAATAAAACTTCCCTACCTCACAGGGGTATTGTGAGGATTACTACAGTAATGACTGTGAGGTGCTCAGATAGTAATGTGGACTATATAATGGCTTTAGGGAGGTAGATAGCATCCCAATCTGGATCTAGACCCAGATTTTACAACTGGACCCTCCAGTAAGGAGTCAAACTGTACTTTAGAGGGATGGACTGAGATATGAAATCCAGAGCCAGACCTATTTTTTTAACATTAGAAATTCAGATGTTGTCTAGCCTGGAAGATTTTTTGATGACTAAACAATTAGTGAAATGATGACATCCAAGACCTACAGAGAATGAAAACTGAGTAACTGAGAGGGAAATAGATCTGTGGCAAATTATTTACTTTTTATTTTTTTCCAGTTTCATTGATATCTTCTTAACCTCACTTAATAACACTTGAATAAAAAATTCCTATCTTCAAAATTTCAATACCCTCTTCCCACCACTTAACATGTGATAACTACAATATGTATCTTTAAAGACCACCTCCACATTCTTCAGGAAAACCAGAGAAGACCTCAAGTGACAATCCTATTATTTCTTACACAAGAATCAGAGAAAGCAAACCCTTCACCCCGCCCCACACATAAACAAACAAAAACACCTTTCAGCCTTCTTTATATATTTTTGTAACTGTGCCTGGCACTGTAAATATGGCAATTTTCTTGTTCACATGTTCTGCAAAAGCTGATGCACATTTGTGTCATTGCTGAAGAGCAATAGCGAGTCGCCTGAATATTTCAGTATTTTATAGTAATGCTGAACTAGACTAGCACTAGCTGTAAAAGTGAATCATCATCTTGGCCTATGAAGATAAATGGCCCTGACCTTTTTATCTGCTGCAAAAAGTAAATAAATAATAATTCATTACAGATGCCATGTAGTTCTGGTTTTATTTAAACAGATTTTATGTGATGGGCTAAACCTCTCATGAAGCGTCTTCTATTTTCATGGACAAAACACTCAGTAGCTACACTTGCCACATATTATTGATTTTGTTTGTTCACATGGCAAGGGCAGCAGGAGACAGTACTATGTAGTTAGTGTGATAGATCATAATCCTTTGGAAGTAGGGAAGGTGGCCACCCTCTACCAACGTTAGATGTAAGATTGCCGGGTTGCTGTTATGCTTTACTCTTGGATTTTTATGAGCTACATTCTTTTCAATCTCTCCCCCACTTTTTTTTCAAAATCATCCAGATTCAAGTGGAACCAGTGGAACAAAGTGAAGATAACAGAGGTGTAAAACAAACAAGGTTATTTCAAAGTGTTTTTTTTTCCTTCCATAAAGGAATTGACATTGTAACGTCTAGTATTTTGAAAGAGGCAGCTGAACAACAAAATTGTCCTTGACTTTCTGCTTCCATTGTATCTGCTTTATTTACATCTGAGTAATTATGTAGAATTGATCATAAATGTGATAATATTCAGGATCCCTTTCTGTAAACAGCACTGATTTAGGACCAGATCCTGAGATTCTTTTACAGTTTTGCACTAAGCAAAGTCTCATTAGAGAGTGAACAAAATCTGAGAAATGAGTTCAGGAGCTGGTCCTTAATGTGCAGGTTTACTCTGTAAAAGTGGCAATATTGGTTCTATAGTTGCTGTATCTCAGTTATTTGTACACCCAATTAATCAGTTTACAAGTCAGAATATGAGATTCCTTTCCCCCCCCCCAATTGTCTGCTTTATAAATTCAGTCTGGGGGCTGACAATCCATCTGAGATCTTTCACATTGGCCTGCTAAACCCAGGGGGGTGAGTTCAGTCCTTGAGTGGGCAACTTAGGGATATGAGGCAAAATCAGTACTTGGTCCTGCTAGTGAAGGCAGGGGGCTGGACTCAATGACCTTTCGGGGTCCCTACCAGTTCTATGAGATAGGTATATCTCCAGATATTTATTTTTTTTCCTCCTTGCATGTTCTTGACAATAAAGACTCCCAAAGCCAAATTATGCCCTCTGTGACCCCTCAATGCCTTCATGTTATGCCCTCAGTGACATCTGTGTAGTACTTTTTCACCCTTCACTTTATGTTCTGTTTCTAGTGCAGAACTCACTTTTGGACCTGTAATCAATTCTGTTGATGACACACAAAAAGAAGTAGAATCAAGTTCACTGTCTTAGCTGTTGGCTCTGAAGGGATAAGAGGAGTATAACTATCAATGGGAGCTACAGATGCTAATCACCTCTGAAAATTAGACCATTCATATTTTATGAAACATAGTTTAGGTACACCTAGTTTTGAAAATGTTGACCCCACTTCTTTCACCAAAGTGAGCTCATATGATTGAGTACACAAAGGGGATAGATCTGTAATGTAAGAGTGCTGCTTTTACAATAAGAAAAACAACATTTCACACTAAAACCATTCCTTAAAAATGACAATATAAAATATTCTGTGTGTGAGCCATGCTTATAGATTGTTTTGATTCCGAAAGTGGGAGTCATTTTACAAGATATTTTCCCCTAGAGGTACTTCACTTTTGGGGGGAAAATGTTTTTTTGTAACTGACAACTGTGAAGAATTTACCAGTGCCTTGGTATTTAAGTTTTACACTGATAGGATGGATGTCATTATCTGTATGATGTGATACTTAGCAAAACACTACAAATGAATTGTTCAATAAATGTATTCTATGAAAACAAAGAAACAAGAGACATACTGAGCCATATTTTCAAAGTATGTACTCAATTTTTCCACTGACAATTTAGGTGACCTATATGTTTTAAGTAACGGTTACCCAGGTATGATTATTTGCATCTATAAAAATAAAGGCCCACTTAAAGCTGTTTTGAAAATTTGGCTCATTCTCTATACTGTTCATATAAACGTTGATTCAATAATGCAATATAGAGTGCAATTAAGATGATTTCTTTCAGAGTCATGAACATAAGGTACTGATGACTACATGCCATGTTTTGCAGACCAATCAGGGTATGGGCAAACATGTGGCTGGTACTTAGTGGGGGAGAATGCAAGGCATGATTTTTCATTGTCTCCTTCAGGAGAGGAAGTACTTTTAGTCACCAAGAATGAGGAAAGTGTCTGGCCAGTAAACCAACAAATGCAGGGATCTATTGGGAACTCGTTACAGAATAGTGTGGACTTATGGAGGGCCATTCCTTAGGTCATTTTCCCTTCCATCTATCTTCATGGTTCCTTAAGGAGCCCTGCTGCCACTAGTAGAATAATTGAACCACCACCGTCTGTGCCTAC
The DNA here is from genome assembly GCF_020497125.1 of Mauremys mutica. Lineage (NCBI taxonomy): Eukaryota > Metazoa > Chordata > Testudines > Geoemydidae > Mauremys > Mauremys mutica. The sequence goes on along the minus strand of NC_059072.1, from coordinate 36,415,279 downwards.
TACCGACCTACTTTCTGAAGTGGGAGAGAGTTACTACTGATCAGCCAGCAGTAATTTCTCCTAAGTAATATCCACAGTCCTGAGGGAGTATTAGGCAGAAAGCAGATGCTCCCTATCTTTCTCTACAAAAAATTCTCTTCTCAAAGCCATTGGAGCTTCCATGGCATGAAATCCATTCAAAGGACTCTGATGTTGCATCTTATTCCTTTCCTTACATTGTGAAGCTTTTCTGGTCCTTTTAAATCCCCATTGGTTACTGGTATGAAACATGTGGAATCCCTGTCATTGCAGATTTTGAAGAACATCTTAGACAAACCTGTCAGGAATGGTCTAGGTTTACTTGGTTCTGGCCCAGCATGGGGGCCTGGAACAGATGACCTCTTGAGATCCTTTTCAGCCTGACATTTTTATGATTCCATGTGGTTGGAATAAAAATAAGAGCAGGGTTTGGGACTTGTTTGTTCAGTGAACCAGAGTACTGTACTATCTAAACCCTCCTGATATTATCTTAGGTTTAATAAATATGAAAACGGCAAAGTCTTATTTGCAAAGTGAAGCAAAAAAAAAAGTTTATTTTCCTCTAGGGCTCCTTTATCCTGGAATAATAATCCATGATAAATACAGAAAATGCTGAATTTTCCTTTTCCTTTTAAGAGCCAAAATCTGCTCTCAGCTATACCTGTTCAACCTCATTACAATCAACAAGATTACAAAGGTCTACAAGAGGGCAGAATTTGGCACAAAGTGTTTTAAATAATAATCTGTTTCTATGTTTCACTGATGGTATTTATCTTGTATAAAACACTTGTCACCCTTAGATCTCAGGGTGTTCATAACCGTTGGATGAGTACTGTTATTCAAATTCTGGAGCTGGAGAAAGCGAAGTGCAGAAAGCTTAATTCCAAGAATTTGAAGTTAGGGTTGGCACCCAAATTCATATTTTAGGCATGCACATGTGAACATTTTGGTTTAAGTAACTTGTCCTAGGTCAAGGTCAAGGCTTGCTTCAATGCCCACTGAGGACAGTGGGTGTCTTTTGGAATGTTTAAAGGGCATGGAATCAGGCCCCATAGTGAACAGCTGGTAGATACCAGAATAAAATCCAGATCCCATGCCCGATTCACTGTGAACCACTTTACCTCTTTAACGGATACATCGTGTTGCTTCTTTACAAAGGTTCAGCATTGTGTGTGTACTATATAGTTTTATTGTTCTTCGTGCCTTCTTTCCCAGCATGGGGTTGAGAGTTAAAAAGAAAATTGCACCCTGACCCTATTTGGAGAATATGTTCAAGTTATGTGAGATTTACTTCAAACTCTAAATGATTCATGGGATTATATATGTCTAGGTTTTAAAGCATTTAATATGTCAAATATTTGCTGTAAATGACAAATATTATAGAGGAATATGAAATGTTTCATTCCCAAGCTACAGACTAAATTCTGGCTAAACTATCTTATTTACTGTATTTTCTACTTCAAAAAAAGACTGAAGGTAGGCATTTAAAGGTGGGTTTTTCAAGAGTGATCAGCATTGAACTAAGTCTGTTTCCAGTGAAGTCAATGGTAAGACTCCCATTCACTTCAGCCTCTTTATTGAATCTTTTGAAAATCTAACCCTAAAATCTAACCCTTCTCCACTATGGCCATGGAGAAGCCACACAGGGATATTGTGCCATGGAGCACTGGTCCTGGCCCCTCTCTCTGGGACAATATGGAAAGGGTCAGTGGATGTGCCCACTGTATCCAGGGGCTACGCAGATCCACTGGCAGAGAACCCTAGACAAATGGAGTGTACCATGCTGTAGAACAGCAGGAGGGACTGCAGAGTGGCTGAGAGGGAGTTCAGTTGGCTGGGCTTGAGAGAAAGATACCATCGCCTTACTCCTCACCTAGATTACTGCACAAAGCTTGTTTACTCAGGCTTTGCACAGACTGTGAGGATTTCAACCTTAATTTCAGGGGCATTTTCAAATTGCTGAATTTTAGTTAAGCCCTTGCAATGCTAAACATGATAGGAATATAGATCACTTTCTAATTTTCTCTTCAGCAAGCTTTTCCACGAGATTTAGTTTCTATACAGAATGGGAACAAAATCACTATGAGATTTAAATTACAAATACTATTTTATAGCATTCTATAATATTTTCCTAAATCTTTATTTTTCGCCCTTCACTTTATGTTCTGTTTCTAGTGCAGAACTCACAGGGCAGGGACACTAAACAACTATTATATTAAGCAGAATACTCTGGTGTAAAAAACTGTTTGATAAGCAGTACAGGTTGCTATACATTAAAAAACCTGGCATAAAACAAATTCACTCCTAAGAATATTTCCAGCTGTAGCACGAAGATGCTACGAAGTTAATTGGTAGTAAAAAAAAAAATCTTACAAAATCCAAATATCATTTTGTCACTGAAACCAAAATGACTTTAACATGACCCTGTAAAGCACACTGTATTGATTTTCAACTTCTATTGTTACTGTGCTTTACCTATCTATGATTTTAGGTCAGCTCAATTTTCAGAAAGGTCTTAGGTCAACCCCAGATTTACTCTCATCACAGAAGAGAAAAGAAGGTTGTGTAAAAAGTACAATGCTACTGAGTACTTCCCCCGCCACACACTTCAGTCCTGTGGAATAAATCTTTCTGCAGTCTCAGGTATGAGCCTGTAAGCTCTTAGTGGGCAAAACTGAGACTGAAAACAGTGCAAGCTCCATCTGTGGAGCAATTATAGGAGTGGGTCCTTTGGTTGTACACCTCTACCCCGATATAATGTGACCCGATATAATACGAATTCGGATATAACACGGTAAAGCAGTGCTCTGGGGGGGCGGGGCTGCGCACTCCAGTGGATCAAAGCAAATTCGATATAACGCGGTTTCACATATAACACGGTAAGATTTTTTGGCTCCCGAGGACAGCATTATATTGGGGTAGGGGTGTATTGGGAATTCTATATTCGCTCAGAAATCTATTAGTAGTATTAGTTACTTTACAGTGCCATCTTGAGGTGAAACCCCATTGTGCTAAGTGCTGTACATAAACATAGTTAGAGACAGTCCTTACCTCAAAGATCCTCCCATGCAGCGTGGAACCGAGGAAGTATTAATATCCCCAGCTTACAGATGGAGAACTGAGACACAGAGAGATTCAACAGATTGCCCAACTTCACATAAATCTACAGCAGAGCTGGAAACCAAATCATGATCTCCTAATTATGATTATGATGATGAACAGATGGCTCAGGCAGTGGTGCTATAAGGAGGGCTTTGGCTTGTTTGATCACTGGGAGGCATTCACAGACAGAGGACAGTTCTCATGGGATGGACTCCACCTGAGGAGGGAGGGAATTAGACTTCTGGAATGGAGGTTGTCACAACTCATTAAAACAGCTTTAAACTAGGGACTTAGAAGAGAGACCATTAGGATATGCTTGTGAAAGCTCCATGACTGATTTTAACATTGAGAGAGAAGAAAATCAAGTATGAAAGGCTATAGCAATGGGGAAAGGAATAGCAGTGGGTAGGAGAATTGACACTAAGGAGAAGAATAGTGCTAATACAGTTTCTATTTTTAACAAAGTCAAAACAAGTGATCCAGGAAACTACAGGCCTCTTAATGTAACCTCAGTTGTATGCAAGGTCTTGGAACAAATTTTGAAAGAGAAAGTAGTTAAGACATAGGACAGGGATAGCCAAACTTACTGATGCTCCGATTCACATACGACAATCTTCAGATGTTCGAGAGCCAGGGCATGCCTGCTGGGGCTCGGGGCTTCAGCTCTGCAGGAAGGGGAGTCTTGGGGCTTCAGCTCCACTCCTGCTGGAGTCCCAAGCCCCAGCAGATGCGCCCAGCGAGTCTGAAGCCCCAAGATCCCTCTCCCTGCTGGGCAAAAGCCCCAAGATCCCCCTCAGCGGAAGTGTGGTAGGTAGTTAATGAGGGAGGGAGTGCGGGGGTGGGGGGGCCATCGTGAGTTGCACTTTAACTGTAAAAGAGCCACATGCAGCTAACAAGCCATGGTCTGGCTACCCCTGACATAGGACATAGAGTTGAACGGTAATTAGGATAAAATACAACATGGCTTTACAAAAGGTAGATTGTGCTAGACCAACCTGATCTCCTTCTTTGAGAAGATAACTGATATTTTAGACATAGGAAATTCAATAGATCTAATCTACTTGAATTTCAGTAAGACATTTGATAGAGTTCCACATGGGAAATTATTAGTTAAATTGGAGAAGATGGGGATTAATGTGAGAACTGAAAGGTGGTAAAGGAACTGGTTAAAGGGGAGACTACAATGATTCATACTGGAAGGTGAACTGTCAGGTTGGAGGGAGGTTACTAGTGGAATTTCTCAGGGACCAATTTTATTTAACATTTTTATTGCTGACCTTGGCACAAAAAGTGGGAGTGTGTTCATAAAATTTGCAGATGACACACAGTTAGGAGGTATTGCCAGTATGGAGAAATATCATACAAGAATATCTGCATGATCTTGTATACTGGAGTAATACTGGAGTAATAGAAATGAGGTGAAATTTAACAGTGCAAACTGCAAGCTCATGCATTTAGGGACTAACAACAAGAATTTTTGCTATTATCTGGGGGTTTATCAGTTGCAAGCAACAGAGGAGGAGAAAGACCTGGGTATATTGGTTAATCACAGGATGACTATGAGCTATCAAACTGCTGTGGTCATGAAAAAGGCTAATGCAGTTCTAGGATGCATCATAGAATCATAGAATATCAGGGTTGGAAGGGACCTCAGGAGGTCATCTAGTCCAACCCCCTGCTCAAAGCAGGACCAATTCCCAAATAAATCATCCCAGCCAGGGTTTTGTCAAGCCTGACCTTAAAAACCTCTAAGGAAGGAGATGCCACCACCACCCTAGGTAACCCATTCCAGTGCTTCACCATCCTCCTAGTGAAAAAGTTTTTCCTAATAACCAACCTAAGCCTCCCCCACTGCAACTTGAGACCATTACTTCTTGTTCTGTCATCTTCTACCACTGACAACAGTCTAGATCCATCTCTTTGGAACCCCCTTTCAGGTAGTTGAAAGCAGCTATTAAATCCCCCCCTCATTCTTCTCTTCTGCAGACTAAACAATCCCAGTTCCCTCAGCCTCTCCTCATAAATCATGTGCTCCAGCATCCTAATCATTTTTATTGCCCTCCGCTGGACTCTTTCCAATTTTTCCACATCCTTCTTATAGTGTGGGGTCCCAAACTGGACACAGTACTCCAGATGAGGCCTCAACAATGTCGAATAGAGGAGAATGATCACATCCCTCGATTTGCTGGCAATGCCCCTACTAATACAACCCAAAATGCTGTTAGCCTTGTTGGCAACAAGGGCACACTGTTGACTCATATCCAGCTTCTCGTCCACATCAGGCAAGGTATTTGCAGTAGAGACAGGGAAGTGTTAGTACCACTATACAAGGCACTGGTGATACCTCACCTGGAATACTGCGTGCAATTCTGTTATCTGATGTTTAAGAAAGATTAATTCAAACTGAAACAGGTGCAGAGAAGGGCCACTAGGATGATCCAAGGAATGGAAAACTTTCCTTATGAGAAGAGACTCAAAGAGCATGGGTTGTTTAGCCTAACAAGAAGAAGGCTGAGGAGAGATATGATTGCTCTCTATAAATACATCAGAGGGATAAATACCAGGGAGGAAGAGGAGTTATTTAAATTAAGCACCAATGTGGACAGAAGAACAAATGGAGATAAACTGGCCATCAACAGGACTAGGCTCTAAATTAGGCAAAGGTTTCTAACCATCAGAGGAGTGAAGTTCTGGAACAGCTTTCCAAGGGAAGCGGTGGGAGCCAAAAAACCTAACCGGCTTCAAGATTGATCTTGATAAGGTTATGGAGGGGTTGGTATGATGGGACTGCCTAAAATGACATGTGGTGACCACCAGTAGCAAAAATACCCAATGGCTGGAGACAGGACACTAAATGGGAAGGGCTCTGAGTTACTACAGAGAATTCTTTCCCAGGTATCTGCCTGGTGGGTCTTTCCCACATGCTCAGGGTCTAACTGATCACCATATTTAGGGTCAAGAAGGCATTTTTCTGCAGGCTCAGATTGGCAGAACACCTGCTTTTTTTTATGCCTTCCTCTTCAGCATGGGACACGGGACAGTTGCAGGTTTAAACTAGTGTAAAAGGTGAGTTTTCTGTAACTTGAAGTCTTTAAACCATGATTTGAGGAATTCAGTATTTCAGCCAGAGGTTAGGGGTCTATTACAGGAGTGGGTGGGTGATGTTCTTGTGGCCTGCAATGTGCAAGAGGTCAGACTAGACTAGAGCAGTATGATCTCCCTATTCACAACCTGCTATAAGACACATACATGTTTTTCCACTGATTGGCATAGGAATCAAGTTTTGAAACAAAGGGTTTCTTCCAGATGCAAAAGCTATATAGGGCAGGGGGTGACATCACTGTGGTTCTTCACTGACTCCCTGCCTAAGAAGACTCCTGTAAACACCCAAGGAACAAAGACTGAACTAGGGGGAAGTGCTGGACCCAGGTTAAAAGGATTGAAACACCTGGGGTCACTAAGCTATAAGCCAGTGCAGCTTGCCCCTTTAGAGCCTACAACCTGCTTGCATCATAATTTAGGGTGAGAATTGCTATTCATATTCAATCTATGTGGTATATTAAGATTAGATTGTGTTTTTGTTTATTTACTAATTACTAGGTAATCTGCTTTGATCTGTTTGCTATCACTTATAATCACTTAACGTCAATCTTTTGTAGTTAATAAATTTGTTTTTGCTTTGTTTAAAACCAGTGTGTGTAGAAGTCATAACTCGGGGCAGAAAGCTGTTGTATATTTCCTCTCCACATTGAGGGAGGGGGCGAATTTCATGAGTTTATATTTGAACAGTTCTGTATGTAGCACAAGATGGTATAATTTTGGGTTTACACTCCAGAAAAAAGGTGCGTGCCTTAGGAACTGGAAGGTGCCCTAGCTCTGCCTTCCCATGTAGGGGTGGTTAAAGAACCTGTCTGCATGTAACTGCAGTTGGGTGTGTCCCTGTATGTGTGCTGGCAAAAGTGCAGGCTGGAGCCTGGGAAAGGGCTTGTTAGGCTGGTCACGGCAGTACAGTGTAGAGAGAGCCCAGTCTGGTGGGTCGGGGGGCTCAGTGGCACCCCGGGGGGAACCCAGCATACTTTCCCCACTTCCTCCAGCCTTTCCAGGTTCTCTACTGGTGGTTGAAGGGAGAAGTCTTATGCTTAAGGGGACAGTCAGTCTCCGAGTTTCCTTGTAAGTCTGGTTTGTACGTGGCAGTCTGGCACAGCTAGACCATGTGTTGGGGTATACCTTCAATCCCTATCCCACAATGATCAGCTTGTCCTGGGTCTGTTAAGTTCTTGTGAGCAGAAGATGCTTATCAGCTGTTTCCCTCTCAGCTACTTTGTAGTAAGTGACAGCTGCTTCTGATGTATAGTAGTTTTCCTTCTGTCTGCCACCTCTTTCTGTGACAAGCGGTCCTTTTAAAACTTGCTTCCTCCAGTTGGCACAGGCTCCACAGGTGTGCCTATTTGCTATCAGCTGAGCCCAGAGGAGCTTGTTAGCCTTCTCTGAATTGAGATGGGGGTTTGTCCAATCTCACCTCCCTTTTTGAAGATTCTAGTTGCAAATGATATATAATGATTTTCTTAGCTAGTGTTTTTACAATGTACTTTTAGCAGGTTTTGAACAATATCATACACATACATATATGTACACACATGCAAAAACAATATTTTTGGAAAGCAGCCCCTTTCTATGCTGTGTTGGGTTAATGACCTACTAGTACTGATGCATCAACTCCTGAAAGTGATCATCACTTCAGCTGGGACCAATTCATTCAATAATTTAATGTATCAGAAGGAATCTTTGGGTTTCATTTAAAGGCAACTTTTGTGGAAATCACAGATACTCATGTGTGAAAAAAAAATCTTCCACTTAAAATAAATACTATGCATTAAAAATCTCATATCTAGATTACAGCTAATATACACATTTAGGTGATGTGTTTGTGAAATGAAATCTCACTTAATCCTTAATGCAATCAATGGTTAAAAAGACTAAGGATTTTATGCTTCCATCCCTCTGTCAAACATTCATGATTTATATTCCTGTGTTTTTCAAACAATATCTACATTATGTAGGAGACCAGTTTGTTCATAGACAGGGTGTCTTATGAACCATTATAAATCTGTTCAGGCAGTAGAAAGATTCATTATTTCTTTAGAATGATAATAAAACAACCCATTACAACTTACTTTTGTTTATTAAACTAGAAAACGATACCTCTTTGACTTGGCATAATAAAGATAGAAACTACACTGTCTGCATGCCAAGGAAGCCTGAAGAGAGAATTCTCTGGCAAAGAGATCTCATTATAACTCATTTATAATTATTATGGTAGTTCTAAATTAAAATGGATTTAGTGGGCTAGATGCTGATCTGACTTGCCCAGGTTTTGGATTGGTGTGACTCCACTGACTTCTCTGGAGTTGCTCCTGATTTAGGAATATAATCAGAATCAGACCCATTGCGGCGACTACAACCAGCATTAAAATCGGAATTGAAGTGGTTGCTTAGCATATTTATAAGTAGTTCATATTGCAGAGGGGTCTGCATATCAGAAATGTTATTTTAGGGGATGATTCTGCCATTGTAATGATAAGTGAGTAATCCCACTTAAGTCCACTACAGAATGGATTATCCTCATATTGGGGGAAAATCCTTCCCCTGCACCTCCACTGCTATAGAAGCTCTCTTGCAGCCTGGACTATCAGCTCAGGTTAGTCCCAGGGTACAGCCCATGTTACCACCTATGCTGCTGTGGCTTCACTGCTATTGTTATTCTAGCTAACTAGATCAAAGCTAGCTCTGGTATGTCTACCTGTGCTGCAGTCACACCTGTGAATGTAGTGCGGATATACCCTGAGTGACAGAAGGAATATGGCTCAACTACTCAAAAAGGGAGGGGATTCTGGATTCTGGGGCTATAAAAGTGGTGTTGACCCCACTGTGTATCATGGAGATCAGATACTGTGCCCTGATGAGATGATGTTACACAGTATAGTAACGGAGGTTACACAGTATAGTAACAAGCTGCATACATACCTGCCAAGGTCAAATGTGGGATGCAATTTGTGATAAAACCCCAAAATGATGGACCCAAAGAATTATTCAAGAGAGAAAGGGAAAATGATGTGGGGTTCATCCTTTCAATTTAAATAACTCTGTAACCTCAGTTTCATAATTCCTTATTTCTCACATAAACACATTTCAGCAGTAAAAATGAAAAGACCAAATTTGTTCAGAACATTGGTAACTTTGGAGCTAACCTGAGAAATGTCCCTTTAGATTCAGACACATTTAAGAGGTATGGAAGTGGTGTCTGATGGCCAAAGGGGAATGGTTCAAAGATGTTGCATGTCTGAGTTAATGACTCAAGATTGTGAAATAACAGGCTCAGCTGGAATTATTTAATCAAAGATTATCAATTAGAGATTAGTACAGCACTGTACAGAATACAAAAAGAAATAGGTACATTGCCACCCTCTGTTGTGACTGATAAAGAGCTGGCTCTGTGTCTCTCCTTCACTGTTTCTAGAGGGATGCATGGTTTTCATTCCCCAACTAAGTTCCCATACCAGTGTCATTGTATAGGGTTTTAGACAAAGGAAACCTCTTTGCCAAAGAAACACATGGTCTGATGTCATTTCTATACATTCTCAGTTTGCCTGATCTAGGTGTGAAGGCATGATTCTTTACAGCTGAGAGGACTAACGATTCTTCAAGATAATATCTCTCAGTGGGTCCCTCTTACCCCATAATCATTCTTCCCTATTCCTCAACAGGAAACATCTACCGTAACAATCATCCCTTATTAGTTTCCCAAGTTTATATATGCTTATGTAAGAATTATATATCTGTTAGGGACATGGTTTCCAAGAATATCAGGAGTTTTATAGAAATAAAGGCACCAAACTATCAAATGTTTGATGATAATGACAAGGTGACTCTTTACATGATTGCTAAGACGTATCCTCCTTTGCATCAAAGTACTCTTTTTCAGCCCTTGATGTATTCAGAGCTCACTTCACTAATTCCCTCACTGAGGCCAACTGGGAAGAAGATTGCAAGGATCACTATGAAAATGTAAACCCAAAATACTGCTGCATCTCATGTGAAATCCCCCAAGGAATCTGGCAAGATTGAGTAAAAAGTTTGTGATTAATGCTCAATTCCATTGAAAGTTCTATTGTAAATTCCAACATATAGTTTCTGCCAGTTATCAAAATGTATCCTTCTGATGGACACATCTGCCTATTATTCCCTTGCCATAGCTGAGTGTCATTTTGCTGTTAACCAGCATATGAGTGAATATAAGTGATTTCTTCTTCTTTTGCTTCTGAGTGGTAATAGAAAAGGAAACCATCCAGATCTCTCACAGTTTATTTGGACAATTTCAGCACATGTGAACTGCACACTGCTATGATATAATAATATGCAAGGTCAGATTGTGCCTGCCCCAGTGAGTAAGCTGGGGGAAAGAGGGCACTGGGAATATCTCCCCAAACACACACAGCTAGCACACCTGAGTAGAGGGTAGACACAATGTGGCTATTTTAGTATTATTTAGTTGTATTCCCATAGCACCTAGGACCCCATTGTGTCAAGCACTGGACAAAATGTATTAAAAGATATTCCCTGACCCAAAGAGCTTACACTCTAAGGCCTGGTCTACCCTGGGGGGGGGTCGAACTAAGGTACGCAACTTCAGCTATGCGAATAGCGTAGCTGAAGTCGAACTACCTTAGTTCAAACTACTTACCCGTCCTCACATCACGGGATCGACGTCCGCAGCTCCCCCGTCAACTCCGCCACTGCCGTTCGCGGTGGTGGAGTTCTGGAGTCGATGGGAGCACGTTCGGAGTTCGATATATCACGTCTAGATGAGACACTGTAGGAGAGCAGGGAGCTGCGGAAGACATTGTTACGGCTGAGCTAGGCGTTGTTTATGTTCGCTTTCTCAGCTCCGGTTATTATCGGTCATTATGTAGTAGTTCTAGCCAAGTATGACCGGTTTAGACCGCCAAGTGAAGAGTCCTTGGCGGTGGGCCATGGGAAACAGGTGTGCGGGGTAGAGAGCTATGTTTTATTATGTCTATGCTGCTTTGCTGCTAGTGAGATAAATAGAAGCTTGCTTTTATTAGTTTTGGACTTCGACCCAGGCCGACTTGTAGGGTGCTGGGTTCCCCATATCAGTGGCCGCAACGAGCGGAGTCCCCGTTGCCGGTGTGTCACGGTATCCTTCATTAAAAACCAATTACTCTCAGTGTGGAGTCGGTCTCGTTCTTACAGAGTACCTCGGGCTGTTTTTGGGCAGCAACAGACACGATATATCGAACTCCGAGAAGTCGATTGCTACCCGCCGATCCGGGCGGGTAGTATGGACGTACCCTAAGTAGAGTTCACAATTGAAGTGTTTCTATTCCTTGGGCCAGATCTTCAACTGCTGTAAATCAACATAGCTCTTTTGAAATTAATGCAGTTACGCTGTTCAATACCGGCTTGGCATTTGACCTGTGAAGCACAAGGGGGAAAGAAGACAGTGTGACTGGCAGTTTTTAACATGGCAAAAGTGGAGTCATTAGTCAGTTGAGGGATGTGGCCAGCACCTTCCTTTCATACTTGCTATCACTGGGAAGGAAGCACTGAAGGAGACTATACAGCAATGTCTAAGGCTACATCTACACTAGAAGCTAGGGGTGTGATTATCCTGCTCACGTACACAGACTCACGCTAGCTCTCATCAAGCTAGCTCAGGTATAAATAGAAGTGTAACCATATAGCATAGGTAGCAGCAGTGAAGGCGCGGCTTAGCCATGTCAAATACAAGCCTGCTTGAAGGCTGTGGGAATGTATTGGGCGCAGCTAAGGCCTGCCTACACTTCTGCAAACAGTGCTACTGTGGTTAAGCGGCTATTTATGAGAGCTAGCACAAGTATGTTTACATGATCAGGGGAATCACACCTGGAAACTGCTGACTTCTACAGGCAACCACTGTTCAAATGTATTTTAATAATATCATTCAGCAGGAGAAACTAAAGGACCCTCATTTATTGCCAAATTCTGTATTCTGGCCACTAGTAGCTCCACCCAGAAATCCCTGTGCAGATTATTCTTACCTAGAGCAGGAACAATCAGCAGGGTCCACTGATGGGATATGGCCTTGTTTCGACGCGGTGTTCAAAATCATCAACTCCCATTTACTTTAGTGGGAACTTAAACTTCTAGGAGGAGCGCATCCTCTCTCCTGATCAAGCTTGGTATGTGCATAAATATGTCAATGACATCCCCAGTGCCTCTTCACAGCTTCAACTGATAAGCCTTTTCCCACCCTTTACCCCTGTTACTATGTACCGGGATTTTGGTGGATGCCTATGAATAAAACAATTTGGTGCAGATATATTTCTTATTTTACTCATGGTAGTATATAAATATAACATTTAATCACAGAAAATACACTGCATGCTGAACTGTCAAAACAACACTTCATTTTTATTTATTATTTGAAAGCAAAATTCAAAGCTGAATTGGAACACACAGTATCAACTCTTCCTGCAGGTCTGGAATCAGCCCACGTTTACTGCTACCTGAATTAACTGTGAAAGTTCAGTATTTTTTCCACTTATACCACCAATCTTTACATTTTATTGAACACTCACTTAATGATTGCAACTTGCATTGCTGAAGCAAGCTTGATGCAGGTTTTCTATTCAGAATAAATGGGAGATTAAATTTAATCAGCTGTAATTTAAAATCTGCATAAAACTAATCAGAATTGCTAACATTTTTAACAACTTGTATGTTCCTCTATAAATGAGGCAAGTTTGAAACACTTTTATGACTTCTCTTGCAAAGTGTTATCACATTTTAATAGTTCATATGGGTTATAAATAAAGATGCTTCATTGTACATGCCCTGGATTGTTGTCACAAGACTGATGTTGTATGTAAAGCTAGACGTGTAATAAATGATTATACAATAAGTCACATAGTGGCTAATTTAGGCACCTGCCCATTATGTAAATAAAATGGACATAGAAGGCTAAACATTCTATTTTATGTTACCTAGTCTATATTATTCTAGATATTAGAACATAGGAACAGCCATACTATGTCAAACCAGTGGTCCATCTTCTTCAGTATCCTGTTTCAGACAGTGATCAGTAACATATGCTACAGAGGAAGTGCAAGAAATCATGCAGTAGACAATTATGGGTTAACTCCCCCCAGGAAAGTTTCCTTCTAACTCCAATAAGCTGGTTTAAGCCCTAAGACATGAAGATCTACATCCCTTCCGAAACTTGTTATTTTTAATATATACAATATACTGTGTTTAATGCTTCCAACATATATACTATAGGGAGTCAAGTATCAGAAGGGTAGCCGTGTTAGTCTGGATCTATAAAAACTGACAAAGAGTCCTGTGGCACCTTATAGACTAACAGAAGTACTGGAGCATGAGCTTTCGTGGGTGAATCATGCATCTGACGAAGTGGGTATTCACACATGAAAGCTTATGCTCCAATACTTCTGTTAGTCTATAAGGTGCCACAGGACTCTTTGACGCTTCATTCTATAGGGAGTTATTCAACAATAGAAGAGTTCATGAAGATTTCCTAGCTTCCTTTTCTCTATAGGATCCTATTTGTCTCTGTGTTTCATCTGCTGGGGCCACACAGGATATGAGAGCACCTACTGCTCTAGGGTTGGAGGAAATCCCTTTCATGACCACTCTCTGCCCTCGTTGGATCCGAGATAAAAATAGGTCCCTGGATGTCCGTAATTATAGGAAAGTCTTTCCATCAATCTAACCCCCACCAGAGGGCTGATGCAAGCAATGGGGGCAGATTCCTTTATTAGAGGCCTGCTGGAGAGCTAAGAATCATTTTCCTTGCCAGTCTCTGGAGGGCTTTTCTGTTAATTACTTTGCACATATGGAAAATGGTAATGCTTTTCATCTCCCTGGATGATAGCGTTGGTTTGGAGCTGAAACAAAGAGAACCTGCTTCAGACTATGGCTTTTCTAACTTTCTTCTCTGGCTGATTGAGATAAGTGGACCTACAAAATAGGATCACCATGTCATCGCAGTGTCATTGAATATGAAGGCTCGGGGAAAAGGGAAAAGTTGTCATAGTTACTGACAACTTAGACAGCTTTCAAGTGCTAGAAGTTATTAGAGCCAGATTCTGATCTCCCTCACATGAGGGTAACAGAGTGTTTTCATGGAGTTACTCCTCATTTACTGTGGTGTAGGTGAGATGTGATGGTGAGGTGAGGTAGCTGATGTAATGTGTTGGCTAAGATGTTTCTTAAAATGATGCAAAGAGATGGAATGGAATCTATCAAAGAGTGAAATGGGAGCGGAGATAGAGGGAAGCTGCTGTTTTCCTACATTTATATTTTCTTGCTTTTTTCTATTAACAGCAGACTTGTGGTCTGATTCTCCATTCCCCTACATCTTGTGGAGTCATTTAGGACAGTGCAGAGTGAAGGCAGAGTGGATATAAAATGCTTCCAAGTCATCATGGCAGCACTTTACATTCACTTTGCACTAGTACAAATGACTACACAAGGTGCAGGGAAATGAAAAAATGAGGCCCCTGAAGCTTTTTCTTCTTTTGATCCCCCAACCTATTTTTTCCTTTCTCGCCTTCTTTTATCCATTTCATTTCCTTTATTTATTTTGTTTTTGGTCACTCTGATACATATTTTCATTACAAATTCACACCCATCTTGTTTTATTTCTCTCACCCATGCTCATGATCATGATCACCCCTGCACACTACTAAGAGAGATATATAGAAGGGAACAAAACATTTTTACAAAACATGTATGCACTGTTTTATCACATAAGTAGGAGAAATTTAAGAAAACCAGATACTGTAGGAAAAAAAATATTTTCTTTTGCCCGCTATATGACTTTCTTTCCCAGCAACTCTCCCAATTCCTCCACAGGGTTGGTAAACTTGGTTGATTATATGGGTATCAAGACTACAGGAAATGGCATTCAGAACTGTATTTCAACTTTGCCATTTTGGTGCTATCTCTGCCATCTATACCTTTTCTGTTTCTTATGCCCCTTCTTGGAGTTGGAATGAAGGAAAAAAAGCTTTTAATGCAATGGCAACTTCATAGTTTAGAAAAACACTTTTCCAAATGTGCTTTTCAAGGTTAATAAGTGCAGATGACAGTGAAAATGATGTTCTTTCTCCTGTCTCAAGTTTCTAAAAACAACCCCATTCTTGTCCATGCTGACACTATTTCCAGCACCAAAAAGCAAAGCTAAAGACAAGGATTTGCTGTAAAAGTACTCTGAACTTCAGCACTTATAGATATGCCTCTGGTAGGCAATGGATTTCTTTTGGTATATTGCTTATCTACTGTATCCAAGTAAAAGCAAACAAAAAAACCTCTGCTTGAATCCTGTAGGTACAATTTAAGGTTGGGGACACTGGTCTTTTTTTTAAATCTTTAAATAAAGAGGATCAATCTAAATATTGCCAGATCAGTATTTTTCAGCTTTACTCCATTTTAACTATTGTTAATGTATTTCTTTTACAGTGCCACACATTAGAAATAGGAAGAGACAGAGAAAAATCTTGGCCCCATTGAGATCAATGGGAGTTGTGCCACGGAGTTCACAGGAGCCTGAATTTCACCCATGGTGTTGAAGAGCTTACAACCTGAGGGCCCAATACTGCTATTGGATCTGTGAAGTAAGAGCCCTGGGCCAAAACACAATCCCTGTGAAGTCAATGGGGCCTGTGCAGGTGAAAGCGTCCACCTATGCAATTCCGGTTGCATGATCGGAACTAATTTTTTAATACACAGGATGCAGCAAATCAACAGAATGGGGATGGAAGAGGAATGACAGGGCTTACCACAAGAAAACTATACAGAGAAGATGGACAGCTTTGAGGTTAAGACATGGGTATGGGACTCAAGATATGTGGGTTCAGGTCTCTGTTCTGCTATAGACTTCCTTAGTGAGCTTGGACATATTACTTAACTTCTCTGTGCCTCGGCTCCCTAGCTGTAACATGGGAATAATAATTCCTTTGTCTGGCTTGTTCATTTAGATTGATAGGAATTTGGGGTAGGGAGCATTTCTTACTATGTGTTTGTACAGCTCCTAGCACAATGCAGCCCTGACTTATATTTTTCTACTGTAAATAAGTACCCAGTTTGGGCATGTATGCAACATGGTGGAGCAAGTTTATATGTGGGCAGGGACACTGTTTGTTTTGTTGCTTTTATTATCTGAAATAAATAATGATACAGGAAGAAAGCTAGCAATGAGTTCAAATTTGAGAGAGAAATACAAAGATGGTAGACTAGGCAGGGTATATACTGCACTAGTAAAGCTTTATTTATCGTTACATATTTATATTTAGAGGGGAAATTTTACATTTGAAAGAACAGTAGCAATAGAATTATTATTGTGGCAAGATGATTTTATAAATGCTAATGGTTTGAAACTCATCAGCAGTTTGGAATGTTGTACGTTGTCCTGGGGATGATAAATTAGTGGACAAAGTATAGGTGAAAGAGGTCAAAGATCTATTATGCCACCCCCGTCTCCACATCACATTCACACACATTCAGGAATGGCTACACCGCTTTTGCTCAGACTTTCACAACTAATCAATCATAAGCCAAAGACCAATCACAGAAAATTTCAGACCAAAGGGTTAAAGTTTGTTAAAGTTATAAGTATTTGAAAATAGAGGGTTAAAATGGCAAGTGTTCGGCAACCTTAAATATTACTTTGTTACCTGTATTAGTGCGGATGTGTGGAAGTGGCTTAAACCTAAAAAGGAAGTAATATACATGAAGGGTTTTTTTAAGATTTATGATGCATTTTTTGAAAAATGTAGCATATATTTCTCTTTCTTTTCATCCTGAGCAAGTACATTTCACTTTGCATGTATCATCTCAATTCTCAGCCAACCATTTATATACAAAAATTCATCCCTACAAATTTAGCCTGGGATCCAAAACCAGCTTTCATCCCCTTTACATTGTGTTAAAGGGGAAAAAAATTGGATGGTCATGAAATAAGTGTCTAGATCTAGCAGCTAGAATGCTGTATAGTACTGGCATGAAGCCACTATGCAACCGTAAAATTCATCACTTCAGTCTACTATTACACAGAGCACATTAAAAATGTGAACTGTGGAACAAGGAAAT
Source organism: Mauremys mutica (assembly GCF_020497125.1). Taxonomy (NCBI): domain Eukaryota; kingdom Metazoa; phylum Chordata; order Testudines; family Geoemydidae; genus Mauremys; species Mauremys mutica. The sequence continues at coordinate 36,397,990 of NC_059072.1, read as the reverse complement.
TATAGTAAAACAAATTGTTTTACTTTCCTTCCGACCCCCCGCCTTCTTTTTTTCAGGCTCAGTATCTGATTTCGATTTTTAATGGCTAGACAGTACATTTCCATCACAGCAGTTTCCCTAAGGTTAATACGATGCAGCAGTTCAGCCACAGTAATCAGATGTGACCTTTCGTAGTTTTAATATTTTTTTTCTCTAATTTGTAGGATAGGTATGAGTGAAACATTCCAGTTGCCTTGTTTTGCCTGTATCGTCCAGTTTTATCTAAGAGAGTCAGGGTGGCATACTCATTAGGTGATGTATTTAATAGGTTCATATGTAGTTCAGTTCACTTTCAGGCTAATGGTGTGGGATTATAAAGTTCTAAATGAGATTTACAACACAGAGATTTAATATGCTACCTAGTTATAAAGCCTGGAATAAAGTCTAGAGTGCAGATGTCCTCCAGCTGCACAGAGCAAAGAAGGGCAAAAGAGAAGAAGAAACAACAGTGAGTATGAAGGAGAAAAGGGGCCAAGTAGGCTATTTGTCCATTCTGTTTAACCCCATCTACACAAAAATGAGAAATCCAGTTCAGAAAAAGCAGGGTAAAGCCTGGGGAGATATCAAGGATGAGTCACAGTCCAGTGTATGCTCCCAACCATGGACTAGCCACAAGAAAAATGCTTTAGGCTGCCTTAACACACTATACAATCTGTGGCCATCACCTATTGAGTCAAAGCATTCAGCCTGGAGCAGTGAGCCAATGGCAGCAGATTTTGTGAATCTGCTGCACTGCCAGGACTTGAAAGGACTGCAGGGTAACATGGCAGAGTCTTTTTCCTAGAGCCAGTTGAAATGCATGAGTCTGGTAGCAGGTATCCTTGTGATCTGTGCCCTTTGCTGTTCTTTCACTTATGGCCACTCTCCACCTCACCAGTGCTGCGGAGCATGGGAAATTAATAACATAAGAAGACCCACCAAGGGCCAGACTGTGAGTCCTGTTCTTGCACTGATGAGCAGTCACATCCATATAAGTAGTTCCATGTCTCTTGTGAGGCAGAAAGGAAGATTTTGGAAAGTGCTACCTGAGTACATTAACCCCTTCATTTTCTTGGGCTGACTGTGAGCAAGAGCACTTAAAATTGGTAGATCTCTCATGGCAATATTAATCTGCCTAAGAAAACTGTGTTGTAATCTAAAATCCACCAAACCACTTCATTTCAATTCACATTGCATCAAATTCAGAAGGAAAAATAAGGCAAAAAATGCTCAGTCAAACATGCAAACCTGAAAGATATAACTCACCAGGTAACAAAATCTATGGTGCTAGTAGTTTAAAACACATTCACTGTCACACATTCTCAAGATGTTGTGCTTTTCCTGTGATGGGATGAATGTCCTCAAATCCCATCCTTTTGATGGGATAAATGTCCTCAAATTGAATCAGGTCAAATCCTAATTCCTTTACTCAGCTTACTCAGACAGAACTCCCATTACTGTAATGGGAGACCAAAAACTGAGGAAAGACCTCAGAATTTGGCCCAATGATTGGATTCACTGAGATAAGGGCACTCAGCATTTGCAGGACATGCTCAGATTTCAGCACTTTACAGGATTGGACTGCTAGAAGATAGACAGACAGATACACCATATGAGATCATGGTACAATGGTCACTTCCAGAACAGTATCTGATTTCAATAGCTTTTCTGTTCCTCGTGCTGAGTAATTTTCGGATGTGTGAATTTAATAACCAGATCACTGACATGTTGCATTAAAGGGGAACAACATTTTGCACTGCTAATAGCACCTTTCACCAGGAAACCTCAAAGTGCTTTGAAAACATGGGCTTTAGTTTTCAAACTTGAGAGGTCTAATACAGTTATCCTACCCTGTTATGTATCTCCTCTCTCATCTTCTTGGTGTACTCTTCCAACCTCCATGGTTCAAACATCTCCCTGTTGAGATCTGATTTATTGGACAAATGCAATAAGTATGAGCAGTTGATTCCCTTTGGCAGCAGGAGATTCCCAAATAGCCAAACCTTATACCTAAGCCCTTTCTTCCTCTTGATCTCAGGAACCTCTATAGTCTAATAAACAAACATTCTCCTTTTACTCCTGCTGGAAGAGAGGCTTAACTGCCTTCCCAGGGCTCTAAAGTTCTCCTCCTCCCCACCCCAGTGTCTCATCTCCAAGAGTACTGAGGTCAAGTGCCCTGCTCTAAGGACTGCCACACTCCCTCTCTTGTAGTAGATTCAGCAACATTGTGGGATTTATTCAATGGAATTTAGCCAGTGGCAGAATCAGATTATTACAGATGCGGACATTCCTTTTCAATTAGTTTATAGGGTTGCATAACGGTTCCTCCACTCCTTTTCTTTTCTTTTTTTCAGTAGTTACTATAATTACTAGCAATAAAATAGATATACTAATGGCCATATGGTTCTATTTTGGAAATTACAATTAATATCAACTTGCTTCTGAAAATAGTGCCTGAGTTTCTGAGTGGTCAGGGAGGACTTCTGGAGTGGGTTATTCCCTTGCTGGAAGATACCCAGTAAAATCAGGCAAGTTCAAACTTGCAGTCAATCCTCTTCTCACACAGATCAGGTCCTCCAATCCAGCCAAAATGTGCCAGGCCCAATATGAGGGACAGCAGGCAAAGTGGGCGTTAAGCCACCTGTGTGGGTTCCTGATCCTTGGCTGGTTCAAATAATCTGTGTAATACCCCTGGAAAAGCATCCATAGGAGACCAGAAAGGATGCTGCAGATGTAGGTGCATGCACAGAGTGCCACCTCCATATGCAGATCTCCAGGAGACAGCTCATGCCCATGAAATTACTTGACAGCCACCATTATAGCCATGCTGATCTTTTTAGACTCAGCTCCACTCTCTCTACCTATTACCTCTGCACATGACATGTCTGTAAGAAGCAGTGTACTATTGCCCTGGAAATCAAATTAACACATAGCTTCTGCTGCATTTGATGTAAAAGTGTCACCACTATAGAAAGTGCTGTTTCCTTAAAGTAGTATCAAGTACATGTTAACTTTTTATTAAGATATTCACTTTTTTGAAGCTAGAGATTTAAAAAAAACAAACATCCAATTTCCTTCTTCCTAGTATTGACATGCTTAAAATCCATCCTTTTTGAGGTCTGCCTTGTCCTTGTGACTTGATTAAATAAAATTCTTGTTGCTTGAGTAAAATCAAATTATTTCATAAAAAATCATTAGATAGGCCAAAGTTTAGTGAGTTGTTTCTCAGTTATCTTCAGAATTTCTGCAGTTTCTTGACTGGTATTAGAAGGGATGTCATGGATACATCATCTGGTGCAAGCTGATGTCCCTCAGGCACACAAATAAATCTGGGCTCCCACACCTGCTCTGCACATCCTACCTATCCCTAGCTTATAGAAGGAGAGGCTGATTTCTTTTTTCACATGTTCTACATCTGCTCAGTATTGAACTTTTTTTTAAATATGAATGGTTTGTTGCTGGGTACATGTCTGAGAAAACAAGTGGAAATACACATCTGGAGTTTTCTAACTAGTCTTAATGTGTGTGAGAATGTTTCCATCAAAGGAAGCCAACACAGCATTTAGAGGGACACTCCACGTTAAAATTGCTTACAATTCCTTACCTATGTTACTAAGGTTTTTTTTAATCCTGTCAGATTCTATCTAATCTAATTTACCTTTTGTTTGGTTTTTCCAGTCCTTGTATCATGAACAAGGAAAATGAATGAATCCATTTCATATTTGGTTGTTCTCATTTTCTATTTCTTGGTCACTAGCACAATGCTGTAATGGCTGGGCTGTAAACATGGAAGGGGATTTTTTTTTTAATGAAAAACACCTGTTCTCACTGGAATTTATGAAGATATGTTTACTTTTTAAGATTTTATAAAATTTCATTCAATTTTGGTGCAAATTTGGCACAATAATGTCCTGTTAAATATCTGACTCTTGAAAAAGAAAGTTTGCAAGAGGCAGTCTGAAATGTTAGTACTATCTTTTTCTAAGAGCTATAACAACAGCTTGAATGGGACTTCTTGGGCCATACATTTCTTCAACCTGATGACTGAACTGAAGTTCAGTGTAACCACCACCAATGCATAAAATTAAGCATATATATAAGTCTTCACAGGATCAGAATCACATAGACAATTAGTAACATGAGTCAACAGTGTAACACTGTTGCAAAAAAAGCAAACATCATTCTGGGATGTATCAGCAGGAGTATTGCAAGCAAGACATGAGAAGTAATTCTTCCAGTCTACTCCGTGCTGATTAGGCCTCAACTGGAGTATTGTGTCCAGTTTTGGGCTCCACATTCCAGGAAAGATGTGGACAAATTGGAGAAAGTCCAGAGAAGAGCAACAAAAATGATTAAAGGTCTAGAAAACATGACCTATGAGGGAAGATTAAAAAAATTGGGTTTGTTTAGTCTGGAGAAGAGAAGACTGAGAGGGGACATGATAACAGTTTTCAAGTACATAAAAGGTTGTTACAAGGAGGAGTGAGAAAAATTGTTCTTCTTAACCTCTGAGGATAGGATAAGAAGCAATGGGCTTAAATTGCAGCAAGGGCAGTTTAGGTTGGACATTAGGAAAAACTTCCTAACTGTCATAGTAGTTAAGCACTGGAATAAATTGCCTAGGGAGGTTGTGGAATCTCCATAATTGGGGATTTTAAGAGCAGGTTGGACAAACACCTGTCAGGGATAAGACTTAGTCCTGCCTTGAGTGCAGGAGACTGGACTAGATGACCTCTTGAGGTCCCTTCCAATTCTATGATTCTGTGATTCTATGATAAAAATTAGACTTTCTAAATATGTTTGGGGACAAAGAAAACATTGGAACAGTATAGAGAGGGAATTTTCATTTGCAGTAGCCTTAAACTTTGGAATTTCAATCTATGTCAAATTATTTCCTGCAGGTATAGTATCTGGATGTGTGTGTAGACTTATCACATTTTGTTCCATCTAAATAAATTACATAATGTATTACTGTGACTTTATTCCAGCTTCAGGATGCTGTCTATTGTATATAATCAAATAACACATATTGAGAAAATTAGTATGGAATAAGCATGATGTCATTAAGGGCTGCTGTCCCCTGGAGGTAGTAGAAAATGGGATTATCAGAGTTATGCAAATAACATAACACTTGATGGTTCCAGCCTTTTCAAAATGAGACAAAGACATAAATAAAAACTCAATTACTCTATATAAACAGACAGGACTTGAATCAAAGAGGATATGGCAGTATATGTTCCCCTCTAACAGATTAGTTAGAGACAATAAAGGAAAAGAGAGATTGTTGTCGTTAACTATTTACCATTTATACACCTAAGGGACTCAATGTTATGTGTGAAGCCTATATTTTGGCATGTTATTATAAAGAATAAATTTGTGCCTGTGTCAGGTATTTAACAAATTATCTGTTGTGCAAGAATATCTATTTGGTGGATTAAAGGGAGAATACAAGATACTACCTAGTAACAAGTTACTTGGGACCAATGGATCACCAATAATGAGATCCTTGAGAGAACTGACCTATAGTCTATGCAGAATACACTGGATGTTCGCAGGCTTCACTGGTTGGGACACGTGGAGCACATGCCTCAAGATCATCTGCGGAAAGCTGTGCTCTATGATCAACTTAAGAACCCACTCATGATGCATAGGAAGGCCAAATCTCCCATACTGCCACAAGGTCAAGCAGGGCCTCAAGAAATTCAGCATTTCTATTGACAACTGGGAAAATCCTGCCCACAATCACTCAGTTTGGAGAAGCTGGGTTAAGGTGCAGTCATCATGGAGAGTGATCAGAAAGCCCAGACTGAGGCCTGTAGGCAAGCCAGGAAGCAGAGTATGCTTCAACCTCCATCTGGCAAGTGGAACGGTAGCTGCTGTGGGAAGGTTTACCACTCATGCAGGAGGCTCTTTTTTCCATACCATTGCTATGCACCATTGATGGACAGACTTTGTTGCATCTCCTTTCATCTGTGAAGATGTTGGATGGCCATGGACATGTTGTTGTTACTGTTGTACTGTGGTAGATGCCTCATAGTGCAGAAAATGCATATTCTCTGCTTCAAAAATCTTATAAGGAGGTTAAAGAAGTAACATTATATGGCTACTCAGAAAAGCATGCACACATCATAGGAGAGCCGGGGTTTATTTTGGTGGGTTTGTGGGGAAGTGGAGAAACAGAAAGAAGGCCACATGGGCTTGAATGATGGCACATATCTTTTATAATTAATAATAGCCATTGAGACCTTTCTTCTTCCCCCAACTAGTCCAATAAGTCCTTTCTTCTCTCCACTGGCATATCTGGAAATTTGTGTATGAAAGGAACATCTTTTTGAAGCAAGATGGTGAAATTCTGTCCCACTGAGTTCAATCACAAAACCCCACTCACATCAAGAGGCTAGAATTTCATCCATAGAGTAGTAGCCTGGGATTTATTGGAATTATTCTTTTAAATTTTAAATGAGAGCAAGTTAATTCTAACTTTAAAACATTACCTACTAATGTTAATCCATATTTGTATTGTGTAAATGAAATTCAGAGCAAGTCGACAAGAAGAAAATAATAACTGATTTACAGCTAATGACAGCTGTCATTCACTTTATATAAGCCTTGGGGCCTTCTTACTGTTTCTGAGCAGCTGTTCTTCTCAGTGCTGAGAATTATGAATTTAAATTGGTTAAACTGAATTTTCCATTCATCAAACATTTAGCAGATCTTTATTTTTAATGCAGAATTTAAATCAGGAAACATTCACCACAGAATTATGGCCTGATCCTGTAGCAATGGAACCACTGATGGCAGGATATGGCTGTAAATCTTTGTATATGATAATGTATATCATGGCTGGAGCACATAGCAAATAATTTGTTGCAACTGGTATTTCTTGTCCTGCCATTGGAAAACCCATCATTATTTATTGAAATAGTTATCTCTTGTGCCACTATATATGTCACATATACAGTGAGGACTTATGTTAAAAAAAAGCTAGAGAGACAAAGTGGGTAAGGTAATATCTTTTATTGGACCAACTGCCGATTATGAGAGAAACGAACTTTTGAGCTTGGTGAGAGAGGCAAGTGGTCTGTGTAAGCTTAAAAGCTTGTCCCTCTCACCAACAGAAGTTGGTCCAATAAGAGATATTATCTCACCGACTTTGTCTCTCTAATATCCTGGGTCCAACACAGCTACAACAACACTGCATATAGTTAAAAAGTTGGTATTTAAAATGCTTTTGTATATGTTTTGTTCTGTTTAAATATAACCAGTTCCACAAAAAGGGTATTAAATGTGATGCATTAATATCATGGCTCATTGCAAAAGTGGGTCTATGACCTCTTCTTGGGTCTCTTTCGAAGAAAAATACCACAAATGTGTTGAATTATTACACAATAATGATACTTGCCAATTCAATAACAAAGAGATACACTTACAATGAAATTTACCTCTGTGTGAGGCTTTCATGGATTTTTAGTGCTGTCTAGGTTTTGTCCTGTCCCTCTACCTAGTCGTGAATTTCACCCCTAGATTTTTCTTAATATTATATACAAAGAGGGACCAAATCATATCCTAATCTTACATTCCTATTTCACCTACTTTAAACATTAACAATAATTTGAAGTGTTAATTTGATTACTTTAACTCTAGAGAAAGGATGCATACATTAAAGACCATTTTTAATATCTGAAAATGCTGCTTCTCTCATCCTTCCATTCTTTCCCTCTCAAATATCTGGTGTTGGATATGATGTCAATGTCAGGAACTGAAAACAACAAGGATGAATCTCTGCTTTAAGTGCAAAGTGGAACTCAACCATAACTGTGGAGCCATGATGGTGCTGACATTACATGAAATATACCAGTGGCTAAAACCTTATGCTGGTTCATGACTTTAAACTGCATTGAAGCTTTAATAGTAAAGAGCATTATCACATTTTCTTGTAATCAGCTCTCCATTTTATGCTAGGTAAAATTTAGGTCAATTTCTACCTTGAATTTCTAGTGACTACTTGAGTTTAATAATCCATTACCCATGTAGGAAGTAAAAGTGCAATACCTGAAATGACTCCCAAATGTCAACTTCCTCATAAAACTGCCATGTTTGGCCAATACACCACCAAGTGTTTGATTCTAACATTGATTACAAGCAAGCCATGTAAAACGTATTATTTTCAACACCATGTATTTTTCATACAAATCACTCATAAAATTATTAAGCAAGAAATGTATAATCTTTTGTTAACCTCAGAGAAATTAAACTGATCCACAAGCTGCTGTACATCTTCTAAATAGGACAAGTAGGTGGGAATGTATATTCTCCAGGAAGCTTATCAGGAATATAGATTTAGAGCGAAATCCTTGCCTTGATGTCAAAGAGAGTTTTACTATTGATTTAATTGGGATCAAGATTTTATGCATGGTGCCGATAAAATGTGTCCGTTTCTTTTTTTGTTTGTTTGTGTGTGTGTGTAGTTGCTCCCCATTTTGGCAGTTTTACACATTTTAAAGTTTGTTTAGAATTTTTTATAAACAGTTTTAATTATATTTTATTTTAAATGTTAGTGGAAACAATTTTGTTGGCAACTCCAGATTTGGAATATTTTTGTTCAATTTTTAATAGGTTTTAATTTTAGATTATTTGAATATTTTATTTTTAGTTTAGGACACTGTTTATTTGTTTAAAACATTTATTATATATAGTTTTTTTAAATAATATTTGTTTTACACTACAGTTAAACAGAACTTTTGGATTGGTTCCTCTATTTGGCATACAGCAAAACTATGTTGAGTTGATCAGGCACAAATGTATAGAGTGTACCACACATCCCAAGTTATGAAGCAAACCTCTCCTTTTCTATACATTTACATATTACATTGCATTTACTGTACATTATATCACACATTTTGGGGTTGGCTTCGTCACTTTGTAGGAACTAATGTACAGCATGCTCTGTCCATGCACTGTCTATGTCCCCTTACTCTTTACCTCATCTTATGTTCCAGGCTTATTTTATCTATTGTCATCTTGTCCACTGTAAATGGTTCCCAAGGGTGTTTCCCCTTATTTTAGCTAGTTGTGTTTTGAGCCTGCTGATCCATTTACCTCCCTAATCCTGTCTCAGACATGTCCAATTACTCATGTCAAGCCAGGCTTACATTACAGAATAATGCAGGACTGGAAGGGACCTTGAGAAGTCATCCAGGACATCCTTTTGCACTGAGGCAGGATCAAGCAAATGCAGATCATCCTTGATTGGTGTTTGTCTAAACAGTTTTTCAAAATCTCCAATGACAAGGATTCCACAACCTCCTTTGAAGGCCTATTCTAGAACTTAACTACCTTTATATTTAGAAAGTTTATCCTAACATCTAATCTAAATCTCCCTTATTGATCCACCCCCAGGTCCTTTGCAACAGTACTACCACCTAGCCACTTATTTCCCATTTTGTAGTTGTACATTTGATTTTTCCTTCCTAAGTGGAAATGTATTTTTTTTTATGTTAAAGGCTGTTCCCAAAGTTTTGGAGGCATTAGGGTAGGGCTTCCAGTACTGAGAGTACTCTGCCATTATCTTGAGCTTGGTGGAGAGGGTGTCGCTGATGGTGGTGAATTCCTTGTCTTGTTCTGCAAGAGTGATGTCAGCATAAATGAAAATTTTTTACTTGCCTTTATTGAATTTCATCTTGTTGAATTCAGACTAATTCTCCAATTTGTCAGGTTGTTTTGAATTCTGATTCTATCTTTCCAGCTTGGTATCATCTGTAAATTTTATAAGTGCGCTCTCTACTCCATTAACCAAGTCATTAACGAAAATATTAAATGCTACCGGACCCAGGAATAATCCCTGAATGCTCCCACTAGATATGCCTTCCCAGTTTGACAGTGAATGATTTATAATTACTGTTTGAGTATGGTCTTTCAATCAGTTGTGCACCTCCATATAGTAATTTCATCTAGACCAAATTTACTTTGTTTGCTTATGAGAATATCATGAGGGATTGTGTCAAAAGCTTATGTTCTAATATTTTTAGTTCTTCCTGTTTATTCCCCATACTCCTTGCATTTGTGCATAGATGTCTAATTTTGAACTGATTCCCCCTCACTGATTTCTCTCTTGTTGTTCCTATGACCACACTGTAATTTTCTAAGACCCCCACAACATCTAATCTGGTGTTGTTTGCCATTTTATTTATGCTTACCTCGGCCATTGGGGTCTGCCCCTCACCTTCTGCTGCCAGCACAACATACCATTTCTTCACCTCAATGGCAGGGACATGGGTGTGGGGTGGAGCACTGTCTACTGCCTTATGTGTCCAGTAGCCAGTCTTCTCACAGAACAGCCATTTTTCCTTCCTCTTCTGGTGCTGTTGAAGTCGGCTAGTATCCTCCTTCCAAGATGTCTCCTGTGTGTCCTGTCAATAAAGTGCATGTGCTCCCGCATGCTACGCAGATGAGCCACCTCCTTCTGTAGCTCTCTGACCTGCTTCCTGAGGGACTCCACCAACAGACATCTCACATCTGATGGTTCCCCCCACCTGGCTTTCGTTAGTGGAGTCATGCAGGCCTCATTATCCAGCAGGTCAAGACCAGGGCCTAGGTGGAAGAATCCTGGGTCAGGATGCCTGTCGGGCAGTGGCCCCAAGAGATGCAGGCAGAGGAAGAGCTAGCAGTGATGTTGACATCATGCTATTTGCTTCCCACAGCAGGTTCTTCCTTGTGGAGTACCTGGAAGTTACATAAACAAAAAACTAAAACCAACACGCAACCCTACTTCCCTGCTTCCCTCCACTGGCAAACTCCCTTAGTGGTCCCAGCTGCCTTTGTCTCACCAGTCACATGTCTTATTAGCCACGGAGCCTGGGCAGCCCACACAGCTCAACTATGACTCAACCCCCTCACTCACCAGCCTCCTAATCACTGTCCTACCCAAACACAAGCTGCACTGCTCTCACTTCCAAGGGCCCCCTGCTAGAAAGCAGGCACTAACACACCTAATTGCAGGGAAATAAAGCCCAGTCAGCCAGCAACCAAGCCTAGATTCCAAAACACAGTAAATACAGCAACCAGCCCAGGCTCCTACCAAACTCAATGTCAAGTTGCCACTACAGCACATCCTAGAAAGTCCTCTCTTTTGACCCCCCCAAAATTAATCAATAGCAATAAGACAGACGTGCCCCAGAGACAATCACCAGCTGGTTAACTCCCTTAGACTCCCAGCTGCCTTCATCTCACTAGCCACCTGGTTCTTCCTACTCATCTGTGCATGTCATTCTTTTAGTGTGACCAGAAATGAGGGAATATCCTTTAGAAGGATAGAACTTACAGCATTTTTACAGATGGTTTATGAAGTTAAACAGACAAAATATAGTAATGAGACATTCTTATGTTCAGCTGATGATCAGAACAGGTGATCAATACAGGAGGTGTGTAGACGTGCGGACTCACCCCTGCGGCGCCTCCTGCTGGTCGTCCTTGGGAATTGGCTCAATCCATCCCAGAGCGCCCTCTGCAGGCCGGTGATCTGCCTTCCAGCTACTGGCCCCCGTGTCCCTCCCAGGACCGCGGTGCCCCTTTAACTGGGTCTCCCCGCTCCCAGGGGAACCCCCACCCCACTATCCCCACTTTGCCTCAGTATTGGCTACTGCCCAGTCTCCATCTAGCCCCTGTTCACTGGGGCAGACTGTAATATCAGCCACTCATCATCGGCAAAGGGGTTTGGATCTGCTGCCTTTGCCTACCCCTGGGCTGCCCTCTGCAACCCCCAGTACCGGTTGGCCTTATGCTAGGCCACAGCCTGGGGCTTTCCAGGCTGGAGCCTCCCCAGCTCCTCTGTCTTTCCCCAGCCCTGCTCCACTCAGGTACCCTGGGTCTAGCTCCCTGCAGCCAGGCCCTTCTCTCTCTACAGGCAGAGGGAGACTGTCTGCTCCTGGCTTCCCTGGCCTTTTTTTTCAGGCCACCTGTGGCCTGATTGGGGCATGGCCCAGCTGCGGCTGCTTCCCCAATCAGCCCAGCTTTGAAAGCTGCAGCTTTCAAGCCCTCCCAGGCCGCTTTTTAAACCCCTCAGGGCAGGAGCGGGTAACCAACCCGCTACAAGGTGCTAACACTCAGATTCTTGGGAACCCTTTTTGCCAGCGTCTCTAAGCAATATAATAGAGATATCAGACCTCTGCCTTCTCAATGACACTAGGGGCCTACAGGAAAGTTGCCAGTACAACAGTGAGTGAAGTTATGAACTGGAAATTCCTCTCTCCAGTATGGATTTTAAGGACACCGCTTTGCCATTCCCAAGCTACAAGCTGATGATGCAAAAGGAACTGTTGCAGAGCTTAGATCTTCAAAACACACAGAGAGAGTACACTATTTGCACAACTACCCCAAATCCTGTCCCATCCATGTGCTGCAGAACCGCATGAGCTCCTCTGATAGGGGAGTAATGTGTGGAAATTTGGTATCACAATGTGATTAATTTAGTCAGTTTAAAGCGTTTGAAGAAACTAACATTTTTAAATATGGAAGCTGGGACTTGAGACTTGTCTATAATATAGTGTGTGGCAAGCTGGGGTGTAAATCTACTTCACACTAGTCTGCACATTAATTATTCATGTGGATCTTGCTGCTGCATACTAAATTTCCATAGTGCACTTTTACCTATTCCCTTTTCAAAGTGGGATAGATCATGGCTCCTTTATGGAACTTTTAGTGAGTGGTAGGCCAGTGCAAGATAGATTAACACCCAAGCTTGCTACACAGTAACTGTTCATATAGACAGGCCTTTGGTTCAAAGAGTGTAGATTTAGCAGTGAAGTCACACTCTCGGGTAAGGAACGTATAAGGAAGAGTGGGAAAGAAGGCAGTTCAGATTACATGCCACTCATAGATCTTCTGTAACCCGTCTGCCAGGCCGAATTGATAGCAGCAAGGGCCGGGTTCAATACATAGGGGTCCCTTCCCTACAACGTAATGCAAAACCAGATCAAGCCCCTACCCAGTGACCTGGGAAAATCTTACACACACCCCTGGGCACCTCAAAGAGGCCATACTTCCCCTCTCACAAGCACAGAGTCTCGGTGTAGCAGAAAATGTTTAATAACATGAGATAAACAACATGGCATTAAATTGGGAAAACACCTCAACTAGAGTTCATAGACCAAACCATGAGCAAAGACCCACCCCAGGAAATTGGGCTGTGTCCTCTTCCCTGGGCTCTTGAGTCCAGCAACCCCAAAATCTCCCCAAGACTCCTAAGTCCAATACCCCAAATGTCCCTAGAGTCCAGCAACCCAAAGATCACCCACAGTCCCAAAAGTCCCACAAGCCAAAAGTCTCTGTCCTGGGTCAGTGCAGCCCCAGAGTACAAGAGTCTATCTGCAGGAGTTTTCTCCTCTCCGTGGGATTCTGCTTCCACCTTCCCCACGAACTGCTCAGCTCCGCTCCGCTCTGCCAGCTGCTCTGCTCCACCAGCCGTCCTGTGATCCGCTCCAGCCGTCTCCGCAAACTGCTCAGCTCCGCTTGCTCTGTGGGCACTCCAACTGTCCCACAAACTGCTCTGCTTTGCCAGCTGCTCTACTCCGCAATATAGCTTCAAGTTCCCCCACTAGTTAGCACAGCTTTCAGATTTCAGCTCTTAGTGAGTTCAGCTCAGGAACCTGTAACTTAGATTCTTAAGGGAATCAAAAATCAGCTCTGGTATTCAACAGTGAAGAGAGGAGGAGGTGCAATTAATGCTTCTGGCTCACACAAGAAGCCCACTCCCTTGTCTAGCGAGTGCCACTCAATTGATGGTGACACTCCCTGTCACTAAGCAGTTTCACAGTTTCTCATCCACACAATCAGGGTGACAACACTTCAGCTCCTCCCGCCCCAACAACAAAGAAACTGGGGATCCCACAGCTGCCAAAGCAACCATCCCAGGCTGCCTTGGGCAATGCCAGGCGGGAAGGGTGTGCCTATGCAAACACGATCAGCCCCTGAAATTCTTTTCCACGCTTGCCATAATTCACCACCAGATGTCAGGATAGAGCTCATCCTGACTCTGCTTACACTTCAGTGCCACATAGTGCCAGGAATACATTGACATTTGTGTGAATTTTAGAGAAAGCATGTTTTGTAACTAGGTCCCACCTTTATGCATGTATTGTGATCTGGGAAACCAAGGCTGGGAATGTCTCAAGTAAGCCAGCTTTTTTCACTATTTATTGCTCATAATGAAACCTTGTTCCTCAAATTTAAGAGCAGTGCTCCAGGTTGCACAACGGGGGAACATACACTAGGCTGAAGCCTGATATGAAACTCTGCAGCATTTAGGGAGGAATAGAATAGGAGTTAGTGTTGGATACACACCTCTCACAAGCTTCCAGTCTCAAACTCTGTCAGGAATCTACACAATCATGTTTATGTGCATTTTGGAGAAGGTACACCTGAAACTTGTCTCCCACCTGCTTGGAGAGGTGTGTGTGTGTACATGTGCACATATGATTTTGTCATGACTTGGATTGGGATAATGTGCTATGAAGGACAGAAATAACAGAACCTTTCAACACTTCATGGTTTATGAGGAAACTGAAACCAAGACTTCCAGTTTAGGGCTAAACCCTCTATGGTCATCTGGGGCTTCTGTTAGGAGCAGTGATCAACACAGCATATAATCTCAGACCCCTAGGAATCCATTTTACCAATATTTCTGGGTGATATTATGTCTATATGTGACCTTCTGCTAAATAGCGGTTGAAGAAAAGTTGTCAGTTTAAACAACGAGTCAAGTTCTGAACTGGGAACCCTTTTCACCTCAATTTGAGTTGCTTCTGCACCTAGGTCAGTTGGAAAAACTGGCAAAGACTTAGAAGAATTAAAGAAAACAGAGGCTTTAGGATAAATTATTTCTTAGCATAACTGCTTGTCTTTATCAGAAACAAATCTGGTTGCCTCCTCAATTACTGAACCACCCCATTCAACTGGTCACCATGATGCCCTGCATTGTAGCATGTGGGACCTAGGCTCAAGTCTCCTTTCTATTCTAGGTTTTGGTTTGGAAAGAGTGATAAGGGCTATGGAAGCAGGACAGCCAGCTCCAGCTAGTGGGGTTGCCTTGATTCTTTTGTTACATATAGAATAAATGAACACACCTCATATTATGAACACATCTCATCACTGCTCTCTGGATCCTGAGATCTATCACCTCATATTATTTCCCTCCATTACATAATTAAAGTGTGTCAGTAAATTTAACCTTTTCTAATGGGTACTGTACTGTTTACAGAGGTATGAAACAGTGCTGAAAACCCCCCAATATTCTTATCTCAGCCTGGTTTGGACACAGCTGCGGAGAAGTGAAAATCTTTACTACTTCATACACGATAGCAGCTGTAGACTCAAATCCTCACACTCTCACATCCTGGAAGAACATTCATCTCTTCAAAACTAAACCCATTACTGAAGCAGCTGTTCCTAAGCTACTGTCTGGATGTCACCTGATTCCACTCATAAAGTCATCATATGATGCCTGTTGCTATAGCAGCCTAACTTTTGTTAATACCCAGGTCATGCAAATGCTTACAGAAATGCCACCATCTTGAAGTTAACTTTAAATTGATTTGAAAAAGAATATTTTAGATACATTTGTGGGTTTTAGATAAAGACTTTTGAAAAGGCAATTGCATTAAATATGAATTGTGTTTCAGCAAGATTTTAAAAAGGAACTATCAGATTTTGCTGTTAATATTTCAATTTATTTCAGTGACAGTTAGCTGCCTAACACTTTTAAAAATCCCACTAGATACCTATCAACATCTTTAGGTAGCTCAATACCTTTGAAAATCTGCCCCCAAATTCATGTTTAGGTTTCTAATTTTTAGTGGCCTGATTTCCCGGGTTGAGGCGCATGTGCAATTCCCATTGACTACAACAGAAGTTGTGTTTTCTCATCACCTCTGAAAAATCAGACCACTTGTCTTGATGCAACTTTAACTGTCACCAGAACAGTTTTTATTTATGTTATAGTTACCTATTTCTGTCAGGGGTTGTTTTTCCATTTAGGCACTACCTGCAGGAGGGATCTAATTAATCACCATATGCAGCCATGTAAAACTGTAATTACAGAATAAAGAATGAACCCTCATCTCTGTCCTTTTTCTGTGCATTAGCATGAAAGAAAGAAAAAAAGTAAGGATAATTTCAAAAGCACTGAGAAGCCTAAATAAAAGCCCCTAAACCACTTAGGGGCCTAAGTGTCATTGGCTTTCAGTAGGCTGTGGCCCCTAAGTGAATTAGGTGCTTTTCAAACTGGGACTTAGGTGCTTTTGAAAATGTTCCCATAAACAACATTTTTTTCTCCCAAAATCCCAATCCTGCAATCCTCACTCAAGTGAGTAATCCCATTGAAAATAAGAAATCTCATTGAATAAGTGAAGATCCCATGAGTGAAGACTGCAGATTCATGCCCTCAATCTGCCTGGAAATTGAAAAGTGTTATTAACCCCTGAAAAGTCTTGTGTACCTTTGCATTTTCCATTAACAAATCAGCACAGCACAGTTATCAGCTATTCTGAGTATAGAATATCTAAAATTCTCCCATGCTATCTCAGTATTTCAAAAATGTATGGACAAGTAAATAAATATGAACAAATTTAAATGGTAATGCTGTATTTATCCATCTTTGTAAATGCTCTGCACTGTGTTGGCTGACTCAGATGATTGATCAGAGCTATGTATTCTTATGTTGTTTCCTAGCTAAGAAAAGAAAAGATTTTCATTGCTGAGCAAGTGTCTTTGTTATGGACAGCCTGCTGTAGTTATGGTTTAATGCACTTTATTTTCACCTTTGACAATCAAGGTTCAGATCCTGCTTATGCCACAAATAGAAATAGTTCTCATTCTGTTTCCTAATGGCCATTTGTTCATATCCTATAACTATCCCCTAGTTTGACATGGCTGGAAATCTCTCCTCTATAGAAATCAAAGAATGGAATATCAGGAGTGTTGTAGGTTAGGAGACTATGCACTGACAGAGCTATGTAAGGGAGTTTACTTACAGCCCGCTCTCATAATACCTGGCTGTAGCCAATGCAATTACATTCACTCTCATTTTTGTAAAAAGGGCCTCCATTGCCAAGTATTACTTTAAAGAGACTAGGTAAAGTTCTACAGAGATAAAAACAGGTGCATAAAAGGCTCTTCTGATTTATAAACAACCTGTGCTTCACAGAACATTTCAGTGGGACACTACCAGATAAATATAGCAGATTTGAGTGGGTTTTAAACTATGGATTTCTATCAACAGCTTTCACAGAGGCACGACAAATCCAGATGGCACTGAAAAAACACAATGATGTACCAAGCTTTTAGAATGCAATATTCATCACATTATCAGATGTAGCAAATTTTGCCAACACCAAGCAATCAACAAATTATTCCTGCAGTAGGACCAATAAATGGACTAAATAGAAACTGTGGGATATCTGTTAACAAGGTCTTCAGCTAAAGAAAATGTCTGTTTTTGTTTATTTCCCCAGGTTTAAAAATCATAGCATACAAAAGATACAAGGAGATTCACATTGACAGAATATGCTTAAAAAGCGATATTGAATAAATCTGATTGCAGGGAAAAAATAAGAGCCTTGGAATAAAAATCTTACTAGCAGTAAATACTTTAGGGTGAAATTTCCAAAGGTAGAAACAGAAATTAGGTGCCCAACTCCCACTGACTTGCAATAGGAGTTGAGTGCACTGCTGTCCTTAATGCCTTTAATATCTCCTCTAAGAATGCTTACCTATATGGAAATAAACATTCCTGATATTACCAATACTTAAAAGATGCAAGGAAAAGTAGAATATAGCTAGCATGTTAAAAAAACATGGCATGTACATGCTTTTGACAACACCTACTACTTTTAGCTGTGACAGTAAATTGAAATATCAATTTAAAATCAATTTTATATCACCTTTCATTTTGTTGACAAGAAGCTCTATGAGTTTACTTTTTATCCATTATTTTGACCTCTTTTCACTGCAAAATGCTTAAATTCAGTGGACAGATCTAGGTGTACATAACATAAACAAACAAAAAGTGAAATAAAAACAATCTTGTAACTTTGTTAATCAGACCAAACATCTACATTATTATATTCCAGCCCAGTGTGCTCACCCAATGTATATATTAACATGCAAGAACCACTTTTCACCAGCAGAAAGCTACCGAACATTGTGAAATTTCCCAATGTCTTACAAATGTGGTACATCTGTTTTTGGCTTTCAGTACTTTATCATGGTGCTGATCCTTCACCACTGAAGAATTCATTGTCACTTGTTGGATACAGTTCTATCCACACTGGGCTAGATCTTACCTGTGATCCAACCCCTTTGCATGGCTCGGGCAGCACAAGGGAGCTTTAATACTTCCCTAAACTCTGTGAGGACAATCCACTGCTGCTATAGAGATGGCTATATCAGCTCTTCACAGTGCCATCCTGGTCCCCACCCCATAGAACAAACATCAGAGATATGCACTGGGTGCAGGGGAGGGAGTATGACTGGAGTGTGCTGGATTCTGATGAAGTAAAAGTAGCACTCAGGCTAAGATGGAAAGATGATGACCTTCATGCAGTCCACCCTGTTCAGTGGGAAATCATGACTAATGTCACCAAACCAGTGACTGAATGTCAACAGTTGACCTCTGAGTCAAAAGAGCAACAAAATAAGCCTATTTTTTCAGGGCCAACATACTAGGCAGACAGATCTGCCAATTGAATGTTCAAGGCTTCTCATGGTCCAAGTACAACTACCTAAAGAAAATGCTGACCAATATTGACATCTTTGCCTTCTAGGAGACCCATGTTGAACATGAAGAAAAAGCCTATTGTTACAAAATCAATGGCTATAAACTCATAGTCAGCAATTACCACTCTAAATATGGGCTGATAGTCTGCATAAAGCATGAGATCAATGAATATGTAGTCTTACTTCCTACAGTGAACAAACAACTACTTTCTCTATGAAGATAGGCAACCTTACCATCATAAATCACCCAGTGTGCAGTGGCCTCAACTAGCTCTGCCAACCACATAGGACCGTGCTGTATTTGTGGACAACTTCAGAAGTCACCACACATAGGGGGGGGGCTACACAGCAAACAACACTGCAAGTGAAGAACTGAATCACTGGGTATCAAGAAATGATATACTCCTGGTTAAAGGGGAGACTGCAGCGGGTCATATTGAAAGGTGATCTGTCGGGTTGGAGGGAGGTTACCAGTGGAGTTCCTCAAGGTTCGGTTTTGGGTCTGATCTTATTCAATCTATTTATCACTGACCTTGGAACCAAAAGTAGGAGTGGGCTGATAAAGTTTGCGGATGACACGAAGTTGGGAGGTATTGCCAATTCGGAGAAGGATCAGGATATCCTCCAGGGAGATTTGGATGACTTTGTAAACTGGAGTATTAGTAATAGGATGAAATTCAATAGTGAGAAGTGTAAGGTTATGCATTTAGGGATGACTAACAGAAATTTTAGTTATAAGCTGGGGACGCACCAGTTGGAAGTAACGGAAGAGGAGAAGGACCTCGGAGTCCTGGTTGATCGCAGGATGACTATGAGTCGGCAATGTGATGTGGCCGTTAAAAAAGCTAATGCGGTCTTGGGATGCATTAGGCGAGATATTTCTGGTAGAGATAAGGAGGTGCTAGTCCCATTATACAAGGCGTTGGTGAGACCTCATTTGGAGTACTGTGTGCAGTTTTGGTCTCCCATGTTTAAGAAGGATGAATTCAGACTGGAACGGGTACAAAGAAGGGCCACTAGAATGATCCGAGGAATGGAAAGCCTGTCGTATGAAAGGAGACTTGAGGAGCTCGGTTTGTTTTCCTTAACCAAAAGAAGGTTGAGAGGAGATATGATTGCTCTCTTTAAATATATCAGAGGGATAAATACCAGGGAGGGAGAGGAATTATTTCAGCTCAGTACTAATGTGGACACGAGAACAAATGGATATAAATTGGCAGTCGGGAAGTTTAGGCTTGAAATTAGACGAAGGTTTCTAACCATCAGGGGAGTGAAATTCTGGAACAGCCTACTGAGGGAAACAGTGGGGGTGAAGGACCTCTCTGGCTTTAAGATTAAGCTTGATAAGTTTATGGAGGGAATGGTTTGATAGGATAATAGGTCAATAACGTGCGACCACTGGTAATTAGTACCGAGGGTCAATGTTGGGATATTGAAAGTCTTTTTCCTGAGAGTCTGGCTGGAGAGTCTTGCCCACATGCTCGGGGTTCAGCTGATCGCCATATTTGGGGTCGGGAAGGAATTTTCCTCCAGGGTAGATTGGCAGTGGCCCTGGAGGTTTTTCGCCTTCCTCCGCAGCATGGGGCCAGGGTCGCTTGCTGGAGGATTATCTGCTACTTGAAGTCTTTAAATCAGGATTTGGGGACTTCAACAGTTGAGTCAAGGGAGAGAATTATTTCAGGAGTGGGTGGGTCAGCTTTTGTGGCCTGCATCTTGCGGGAGGTCAGACTAGATGATCATAATGGTCCCTTCTGATCTTAAGTTCTATGATTCTATGATTCTATGATTTTTGATGCAAAACAGTGTGTCACTTTCAACTTTGCAAGATGAGGCAGAGGATACTGCCTAACTGGATGTTCATCACCCCCATCACAGATTGTCCTTGATGATTTCCAAAACAGCCAGCACAGACCACATACTGGCATTAACCTCCCAGTTCTCTACTCAAAACTGGTGCCACACTGGGACATCAAAAAAGTAGACTTTTGGTGGCTAATTTCACTACAACTGTGGAGAATACAATCTCCCACATTACCACAATGCTAAAGACTTTGGAATGTTTTACTTCACTCCTAATCTCTGCCACGAAGAAGAACCTACCCCAGAGACACAGGTCATCGTACATGCCTTGCTGGACATCAGAGAGCCAAGAGTTCTTCCACAAATATGACGAGTGTAGAGACACAGAAACTGGAAAATCCCTTCTGGTGTCACTGAATGTAGTAAAGTGGAAATAGTGGCTTAAATGTGTAGGTCTAAACTTCACATACTCGAAGAAACTTGCCTGGAACCTGCTGAGACACCAGGTGGCTGCAAATCCCATACATACCCCTAGACTGCAAGTGAAAGGCAATGCCATAGCTGCTAAACTTTCATGGATATCAAAACAGCCAGTGGACAAACAGTATCACAGATGACTCTGGAGTCCATTCTGGCAGGTGATATCCATGCACACTCCATCATCCCAATGGTCTGGACCATTCACAAGTAAAAAGATTGATGCAGTTGCAGCCATGAAACTGGAAAAAGTACCCAGAAAATCCTGAGTTCCTGTATAAATTGGATTCTCTGGTATGGAAATTGATGATGCAGCTTTTCACCAACATCCTGGAAACCAGTGAAATCCCCCATGTGTGGAGAGAAGCCAAGGTCATTGCACTCCTAAAGCCTGGAAAATGTGCAGATTACCCTTCAATTTATAGGCCAGTCTCCCTCTTGAGCACCACCTACAGGGTGATGGAGTGCATAATTCTGCCCCGCTATGGACACCTGCCTACCCAAGAGCAAGTTGGTTTACGACCACAGAGAAGTTGCTGGAACCAGGTCCTGGCGCTCACTACAACCATTGAGTCTGGATTCCAGTGAAAACTGAAGACCAGTACCACTTTCATCAATCTGTTACTGGTATACGACACAGTCTGGAAGGATGGTGTCACAGAGTCCCCGGGCGATGCTTTGGAACTGCTCCCCACAAAGCCAGTCAGGACTTCGGGGAGCCTCCTCTCCCTTGGAGCAGACTGTCTTCAGGGCAAGAAGCTCACACGGCTTCACCTTCCTGGGTCTGACCTTGGAGCATTCAGCATCCTTTGCTCCTCCGTGCTCTTCCCACAGCGAGTCTGCCCAGGCGGGGTCCTGGGGAAGCCAGAGGGTCCTGCACCCCCACTTCACAGTCAGACGTGACTCTTAGCTAGCCAGTAAAACAGAGGTTTATTAGATGACAGGAACAGGGTCTAAAATAGAGCTTGTAGGTACAGAGAATGGGACCCCTCAGCCGGGTCCATTCTGGGGCCCAGTGAGCCAGACAAACCCGTCTGCACTCACTTCCCGTCCCCAGCCAGCTCCAAACTGAAACCTCCCCAGCCCCTCCTCTCTGGCCTTTTGTCTCTTTCCCGGGCCAGGAGGTCACCTGACCTCTTTGTTCTCCCACACCTTTAGCATCCCCTTGCAGGGGGGAAGGGCCCCTGTCTTTGGTTGCCAGGAGACAGCATGTTGGCCAGAAACTGAGGCACCCACACAGTATTCAGAGGAAACATTAAGAACAGTCCCACTTCGTCACAGATGGATTGCTGCTGAGGCTGGCCAAAGTGATCCCATGCTTGTGGCTTCTCCAGCTGATGAACACCATGCTTAGTGGCTGGGGATGTGTATATACCTCAGAAGTCAAACCAGCAAGCTGCACACTTTGAATAATGGACTACCAAAAGGCTCGATACTTGCTCCGATATTATTCAGTGTCTACATGAACAACATACAGTAGAACCTCAGAGTTATGAACACTTTGGGAATGGAGGTTGTTCATAACTCTGGAAATGTTTGTAACTCTGAACAAAATGTTATGGTTGTTCTTACAAAAGTTTACAGCTGAACATTGACTAAATACAGCCTTGAAACTTTACTATGCAGAAGAAAAATGCTGCTTTCCCTTTTTTTAAAGTAGTTTATGTTTAACACAGTACTGTACTGTATTTGCTTTTTTGGAGGGACAGGGGGGATCTCTGCTGCTGCCTGATTGCGTACTTCTGGTTCCAAGGTGTGTGGTTGACTGATCAGTTCGTAATTCTGGTGTTCGTAACTCTGAGGTTCTAATGTATCTCAAATGATAGTGCAGAAGTTTGTGTATGCTGATGATTTAGCTCTCACAGCTTGGGCCTGTAGCTTTAAAGAACTTGAAGTGACCCTTACATCTGACCTTAAGATCATGGAGGAGTACTTCCAAAAAGTGGTGGCTGAAACCAAATCCAAGCAAATCAGTAGTCTCTACTTTTCACCTTGACAACAAAATCACACAAAACACTGTCGAGTTTTGCGGTGAAACTGTGTGTTCTGACCCAAAGCCAACATAACTATGTGTCATTCTTAACCACACACTCACCTTTCATGATCACCTTAAGAAAGTAGAATCCAAAGCAAAGACTTGTGTCAACATTATCCAAAAGTTAGCGGGAACACACCGGGGATTAACTGCTCCGGTGCTATGAACATTGGCCATGGCCTTGGTGTACGCAGTTGGAGAGTACTGTGCCCCAGTGTGGACAAGAAGCTGACATACCCAACTTATGGATAGGTAGCTGAATCAGGTCATGCTAATCATCTTGGGAACTTTAAAATCCGTTCCTCTACCATGGCTTTCTGTATCAGCAAACACTGAACCTCCATCGAGATATAGCCACAGCATGAGAACTTAAACGTGTTGAAGACTACCTGGAACTTCCTGTCCACACAACATATCCCAACAACACGTGAAATAAAAAAAAAACACTATGGATGGAATGGTACTATCCCATGTTTTTGGATGCGGCCACAGAATGGCAAAGTGTCTGGACCCCATCCACCATTCCAAACAAGCACCTTATCACTGAACCAACAAGCTGTCCTCCCACTGTTAACCTGCCATACAACTTTGGACCACACTGAACTGCATCTGAACTACCATGGAAGATGTGGCTACTTGCACAAGTGGAAAATCAAAGACTCCCGTTCATCTAACTGTGGTAAAACATCCAAACAATCAATTGTATCATAACACAGTGGCCCAAATATGGATTCAAAGGTGAAATGGATGATATCCACAGCATCACAGAGGAATCCTGGAAATAGCTTATGGCCCTAAGATTGCCTCTATAGAATGTTGCTCTGCAGACACCACGTGTGTGAGAGAGAGACACCCTCAGGCTACTCTAATTTGTGTCAAGGACCAAACCTGTTATGGCTGCCTCAATATCAAGGTAGCACAAAAGTAACTTACAGCTCAGCAGAACCCAAGGATTGACAATGCTGCATATTCTGGTCTCCTTTTTTCTGCGGTTCAACACTAGTGTATCTCTATTGCCCTCAACACAGTAACTCCTTATTTACATCAGTTTGAGAGCAGAAACAGGCCTTATGAGTCTGATCATACACTCAGTAAAATCAATTTTTCCATTGAAATCAATGGGAGTAGCAGTTTGACTGCATCAGAAACTTAAAACTGATTATTTGGTGAGCCACATTCTGCAAATAAAATTACATGAATCAAGTCTGCCTCTATATAAAAGAAAGGTTATTTTTTCCTTTCAGAGTGAAATTCATTTTTTAAACTTAGCTTCTCTACTATATATTTTTATAGTTTTTTGTTTGTTTGTTTGTTTTGGGGATAGGGGGCACTTCCCAGCACGTATACATCGGTCCCCACTGTTTTTTATTATTGACATTCATGAAATCTGTAAGTGTTCATCATAACCACATCCCCTTTCCTGTTCAGCTATGGAAATAAAAATAAACAGAAATGACATATCAAGTTATGGTGACTGCACTGTAATCATCATCTGTTTTAACTCCTCTCCTTTCTTTACTAGGCAGCAATTCATTGTTAATCCAACTTGTTGACAGACACTTACAAAACTCTGTCTCTGCTACTATCCATACAGCCAGGTAGAACTTTTCATTCCCAAGTACATGCTTCAGTTGTTAGGGACCTGCAATACATAAGCAGGGCCCTACCAAATTCACGACCATGAAAAATGTGTCAGAGACCATGAAATCTGGTCTCTCACCATGAACTCTGGTCTTTTGTGTGCTTTTACTCTATACTATACAGATTTCACAGGGAGACCAGCATTTCCCAAATTGGGGGTCCTGGTCCAAAAGGGAGTTGTAGGGTGTCACAGTATTGCCACCCTTACTTCTGTGTTGACTTCAGAGCTGTCTGGCTGGAGAGTGGCGGCTGCCCACTGGAGGGTGCCCAGCTCTGAAGATAGTGCAGCAGCAGCACAGAAGTAAAGGTAGCAGTACTTCAACCCGCCATACAATAACCTTGCAACCCCCTCCCCCCCACACACAATGCCTTTTTTGGGTCAGGACTCCTACAATTACAGCACTATGAAATTTCAGATTTAAATAGCCATACCCTGAAATTTACAATTTTTAAAATCCTATGATCGTGAAATTGACCAAAATGGACTGTGAATTTGGTAGGGCCCTATACATAAGTGATTGTGAGCTATGAAGGACTAAGAAGCAGTATCTGACCAAGTGTCACCTGATCTCCTGTCTACATTAAAAATAAACATTTGGAGAATGCCAAACAGGTGGAATGGTGCAGGTGCTCCTGGTAAAGACATGGGGCCAGAGTCACTCTTGTGAGCAGAGGGAATCGGAAAGTGCACATTCTTGCAGGAGTGCTTGAACAATTTGTATAGTGGGGGTGCTGAGAGACATTGAACCAAACTGCAAACCCTGTATATGATGGAAACCACGTCAAGAGAGCAGGGTGCGGCAGCACTCCCTGCACCCTTAGTTCCACCACTCATGCATTTCTGTACTGGTCCAGCCTGTTGCTCCTTAGGAGGCCATTCACTTGAAGAAAAGCAGTCACCAGTGTGGTCCCCTGAGCCTTCAGATTTAATTGCCTCCTTAGACGCTCATCAGAGTATTGCCCAGTTGCTCCAGCCACAATCCATCCCCAGCCAGCATACACTTCTCTCTGCCTCCAATTCTCTCACTAGAAAGATAGTAGCTCCTTTCTATTGTCAAATTTTCAATCACCGAGGGTCCTAGAGTTTGGGATAAATCCAGCCCATGAATAGAAAGCAAAGAAATTAACTTGAGTTGACCTTGTAATGATAGTAATTGTTTTCTGTTTTTTATTTTTATTGGTGTTTCAGGGGAAGACATAATGTACTTTACTGAGGTTTTGTTAACCTGACATTTTTTCAGCTGTTTTAAAAATTATTTTAATTTAAAAAAATATGAATAAGTGGTTATGTAGTTACCAGCACTAATAAATGATGTAACATAAATAAATCAAATATACTTTGTAAAGGTCTTATCACTGATGCCAAACTGTAAATGGGACCAGTATATATTGAACAACAGTATTTATCTTTACTGCGACAATACCATGGGCATTGTATTTACTAATTTAGTATCTTAATACTAGCAATAGTCTTTAACAGTGGCCATTCGAACAATGTTCAACTTACTAATTAATTATCTGGAACAAAGGATGTATACTGAAATGGCATATTTTGCTGCTAACTCAAATTCAGATTAGCTAAATCTAGAGTTGGAAAGGTTACAGATAAACTATTAAAGGGTTTAATATAAGTAAATAATTGGGCAAGACAATAGAAGATTAAATTTACCACAGAAGATAATGTGCATTGGAAGAACTATATTAAACTACTCATAGCCAATGATGAGTTCTGACCAAGTTTCTCAGAAAAAAAAAATCTAAGCATTACCATAGCAATGAAGTTGTGGCAGTGAAAAAAAAACACCACCACAAATGAAATATTAGGTCCTGGTCTTATGTATGCACTTATGTATGCACTTAGCTTTAAGCACATGAGAAGTTCAATTGAAATTAAAGGGACTATAGACTTGCTTAAAATTAAGCACATCCATAAGGGTTTGGAGGGTTGGGGCCTTAGACTGCATTAAGGAAGGGGTTGGGAATACTAAATCAATATTTCTAGAGAATGCCATCATAAAAATCAATAGCATGTCCTTGCTTTGAATACTTATCTTAGCCTTGCCACATTATCTCAAGAGAGATCAGGTGTGTGAGTTAATATGTTTTATAGGACCAAATTTCCTCAGGTTTGCTTAACCATCTGCCCCACCTTGTATTTAGGTTGGACATTCTGGTTACTTTCTTCAGACCTGAGGAAGAGCTCTGTGAAGTCTGAAAGCTTGTCCCTTCCACTAACAGAAGTTGGTCCAATAAAAGATAACACCCCAACTATATCGTCTCACACGTAACCAGGGACCAACATGGCTACAACATTACTGCAAACCTCACCTCAAAGTGAGGAAACAGGAAATATCTAGACATGGAAACAAATATTGCTATTAGAACTGTAGGGACACAAAAGAAGGCAGACTTTCTTGAGAGGAAAGTTGGATTGGGCTCTAAAAGGACTACTCTTGTTGATTTTGGAAAGGAAAAGAATAAGAGGAAATCTAATAGAGGCAGATTAAATACAGAATGGAATACAGAAATGTCCAATCAAATACTTCTAGTTATTATTTGCAGTAATGCAAGAACAACCGGATTAGATTTATATAGGCCTAATCCTGCACTACTGAAGTCCACAGGAGCTTTGCAATTAAATTCTGTGAGCTCAGTGTCAGGTCCTATAGGAATAAGAATAGAATTTGAAGTTATAACTTTTATCCTGCAGGAGCTAATGTAAGTGTTATTAATGCTCAGGGCATAAACTAATCACTTTTTGGGGTTAAGAATTCACTACTCTTGTCACATAACAGTATTGTTCAATTGGATGAATTATGCCTTCCTCTGAAGCATCTGGGACTGGCCCCTGTCAGAGGCAGCATACGGAAACAGGTGAAGTATTGGTTTGTTCTGCTATAGCAATTCCTATATTTTTTTAAGTTCCAACAGCTGTTTTACAGATGATTAATTGATTTAAGAAAGAAAACATAAGAAAAAATAAGACTGCTGCATTTCTAACAGCGCACTTACTGTAAAAAAAAAATTAAATAGCTGTTTATAGGCTCTTCTGCCTGCTGGTCTCCAGTGTCACTGAAAAATAAGATTGGCCTGATTTATTATTTAAATAAGGAGAGAAGGTATGCTGGTAAAAGATTCTGGAACACATTTAATTTTTTTCTGTAAATCATTAATATAGCACATGGCATTCATTTCAATCAAGACTGAAAACCCTCCACCTACCCCCTAGGCCATCCAGTTATACAGTCCACTGATTCTTAAATTTTAGAAGATCAATCACTGAGGTATTGATTTAAAAGAGGTATAAAAATCAAAGCTGAATGAACACATCTGACTTGTTCATAATGCATGGTCAGCTTTGGGGAAGAGAAATTGAAATAATGTGGTTGTGGTGAAACAGTTGGACTGTGACTCGAATAAAGCAGATTACACTGGTAACAAAATCAATGATAGACCAGAGCATTCCATTTCATGCCTTTTTGCACTAGACAGAGGCAGAAAACTCGTGTGGGTGATACAGTACCATCAACATTCTATTTTCTAAGGTAGTTTAGAAAAAAAAACCCTGCATGCTGACTTCAAAAGAAAATTACATGTTTAGTTATGGAGCTGCAATAGTTATATATAGCTTCAAAAGCAAGTTTCTTTTGGAGTTGTACACTGCTGCCCACTATACCCAATAAAGATACAAATTCACAGCAGAAAGGCTGTGCAAGTAGTAAATTACTTACCAAAATGAATTCTCTACTGATAATAAAAATTGCCCACTTTTCATGCAAATCAAATGTCTCTATTTCCTTAGGGGAAAAAGTCAAAGTGACTCTTTATTATACTTCCCCTTCCCCCCCACCCCCCGACTTTAAAACTTTGCATGATTTGGGAAGGATTTTAAGCAGAAAATAAAAACTGAGTTGGAAATGAAGGGGTACAATGTGCTTAGCACACTTAATCCATTCTTGCCCTGAAGACAATTTCAGCCGTTCCAACCCCTCAACTGTGGCTATGTTTTTGGGCATCTAATAAGGCATTCTTAAACAATTCGCCAATTATCATTCACATTTTTCTAATTGGCATTATTAAAACACCAAGTCTATATATCTCTGGTCTGGACTTCATACTGTTTGTACATTATAAATATGATCAAGTCATGATCACTTGTATCTAAGTTACCATTATTTTTTAGTTCTGTGATCACTTCCTCTTTCATCTGTCTAATATTTGTAGTGTTATTGTAGTGTTGTCGGTCCCAGGATGTTAGAGAGATAAGGTAAAGTGGACTGTTAACACTTCTCCAATCATAGCAAGGGAAAAAGCTGTGGGAGAGGGTTAGTGTCTAGCAAAGTTATGAATTTAGCTCCCAGGCTCATCTTTTGAAGGTGTTGTGCAGGTTTCCTTTGAGGATGAGGATACTAAAAATCGTGGACTGAATACAGACATTGTATTTATGGCTTATTACAACAATCTATAACCTGCTAATGTCCCTCCATGACTAGAGAGGTGTTAACGGGCCACTTCACCTTGAATGGTCCTTTGAAATATGTGTTAACTACTTATACTGAACAATCTGTTCCAAAGACCTGAAGAAGAGCTGTGTGTAAACTTAAAAGCTTTTCTCTCACACCAACAGAAGTTAAAACTATATTACCTCACCCACCTTGTCAATCTGTTCTATCTTGTATTTAGCTGTGACACACTGAGTACATTTCCCAGATCAGAAGAACAGCTCTGTGTAAGCTTGAAAATTTGTCTCTCTTATCAACAGAAGGTGGTGCAATACCCAGCCAGCCTCCCTAATATTCTGGGACCAATGCAGCTGCACTAGTGCATACATTAGACAGATAAAGAGGAACTGATCACAGAACTAAAAATTATTGTTTAACTTAGGTAAAAGTGATAATGACTTGATCACATTTATAATGTGAAAACAATATAATGTCCAGATCAGTGAGCTATATACTTGGTGTTTTAATAGGTCCAATTTCACAAAGATATAAACAATTATGAGCCAAATCAGCTGGGATGAAGAATTTAATCAGAAAAATGTGAATGGTAATTGGGAATTGTTTAAGAACACGTTACGAGATGCCCAAAAAGTCACAATCCCATAATCGTGGAAGGAGGAGGATGTGAAGCAGCAGCTACTAAAGACTAGCATTTTAAAATCAGCAAGTCTGGATAACTTACATCCAAGAGTTTTAAAAAAGCTGTCTGAGGCACTCACTGGACCATTCATGTAGATTTTCAATGTGTTAGAACACCAGAGAAGTTCCAGAAGACTGGAAGAAAGCTAATGTTGTGCCAATATTTAAAAAGGGTAAACAGGATGACCCAGGTAATTACAGGCTTGTCATCAATTCTGGGCAAGATACATGAAGTAACTGATATGGGATTTGATTAAAAAAGAGTGAAAGGAGGGTAATATAGTTATTGCTAATCAACATGGGTTTATGGAAAATAGATCTAACTTGTCGGATTAACTTGGTTTTTTTGTTTGTTTGTTTGTTTTTGGATAAATTTACGATTGGATGATAATGATAATACTGTTGATGTAATATATTTTTACTTCTGTAAAGCATTTAATTTGGTACCACATAACATTTTGATGAAAAACTAGAACAATATAAAATTAACATGGCACACATTAAATGAATTAAAAGCTGGCTAACTGATAGGTTTCAGAATGTAATTGTAAAGATGGAATTATCACTCATCAGGCATGTTTCTTGGGCCTATGCTATTTAACTTTCTTTCAATGACCTGGAAGAAAACTTGAAATCATCGCTGATAAAGATTGCAGATGACACCAAAAAATGGAGGAAAGGTTAATAATGAAGAGGACAGGTCACTGATTCAGAGAGATCTGGATCATTTGGTAAGCTGGGTGCAAGGAAACAAAATGAGTTTTAATACAACTAAATTTAAATGTATTCATCTAGGAACAAAGAATGCAGATCATACTTGCAGGATGGGGAACTCTATCCAGGGAAGCAGTGACTGAAAAAGTGTTGAAGGTTGTGCTGGGTGATCAGTTGCACATGAACTCCCAGTGTGATGCTGGGGCCAAAAGAGCTAACGGGATCCTTGGATTCATAAACAGGGGAATCCTGAGTAGGAATAGAGAGGTTATTTTATCTCTGTATTTGGCAGTGGTCCGACTGCTGCTGGAATACTGTTTCCTGTTTTGATGTTCACAATTCAAGAAGGACACTGATAAATTGAAAAAGGTTCAAAGAAGAGACAAAAGAATGATTAAAGGTTTAGAAAACATGCCTTATAGTGATAGATTCAAAATGCTTAATCTATTTATCTTAACAAAGAGAACATTAAGGGGTGACTTGATTACAGTCTATAAGTATCTACATGGGGAAAAATTATTTAATAATGGGCTCTTCAATTTAGCAGAGAAACGTGTAACACAATCTAAAGGCTGGAAGTTGAAGCTAGGCAAACTCAGACTGGAAATAAGGCATACATTTTTGTAAGTGAGGGTAATTAACAATTGGGTTATGGTGGATTCTCCATCACTGACAATTTTTAAATCAGGTTTGGATGGTTTTTTTTGAAAGATCAATTCTAGAATTATTTTGGGAAAAGTCTATGGCCTATGTTATACAGGAAGTCAGAGTAGATCTGTGGCGCTCAACCTTTCCAGATTACAGTATCCCTTTCAGGAGTCTAATTTGTCTTGCGTACCCCCAAGTTTCACCTCAGATAAAAACTACTTGCTTACAAAATCAGACATAAAAATATAAAAGTAGCACAGCAAACTATTCCTGAAAAATTGCATATGTTCTCATTTTACCATATAATTATAAAATAAATCAATTGCAATATAAATATTATACTTATGTTTCAGTGTATAGTATATAGAGCAATATAAACAAGTTATTGTCAGTATGAAATTTTAGTTTGCACTGACTTCGCTAGTGCTTTTTATGTAGCCTGTTGTAAAGCTAGGCAAATATCTAGATGATTTGATGTACCCCCTGGAAGACCTCTGTGTACCACCAGGGGTACACATACCCCTGGTTGAGAACCGGTGCAATAGAAGGAACCCAAGTGGTACATGTAACCCTGGTTGAGAACTGCTGGAGTAGATAGTCGCAATGGTCCTTTCTGGCATTGGAATCTATGATATATATGAAAAAACAAGGAAAAAGAAAGACGTTTCGTCTGATTA
This sequence comes from Mauremys mutica, assembly GCF_020497125.1. NCBI lineage: Eukaryota > Metazoa > Chordata > Testudines > Geoemydidae > Mauremys > Mauremys mutica. The sequence goes on along the minus strand of NC_059072.1, from coordinate 36,366,071 downwards.
AATTTATGGATTCCCTTCAGAATAACAGCATACATAAAGTATTTTGAGATGCACTGTAGATGAAGCAAAAGTATAAGTATAAGAAAGACCCATAAGTGCACTTACAGTAAATGCTACAGTTAAATGATACTCTGTCTCAGCACACCCTTTCCCTCCCCCAGCATGACCTTATGCCAAGGGGGAGAAGCAGTAGCCTTACAGTCAGGCTGCCTTAGTATTGAGCTGTGCTGTAAGTATGCTCAGCTTGAGATGGTTTTAAGTTCCCTTTGCATCAATGGAGCAGTGAAAAGTGCACTTAATCAGGGCAAAGTATCTGTTCCCATGCATTTGACATGTACCACAATCAGTGATCTGTTCAGTTATTTCTTCGTTCAATCCAGGGGTTAGTGAGCATCCACATGATGACACAATGCAAAACAGGGCATGTTTTGCTGATTTGAGATCTTGACAGTCAGAGATAACTATGCATCTGAAGAAACGGGCTGTAGCCCACAAAAGCTTATGCTCAAATAAATTTGTTAGTCTCTAAGGTGCCACAAGTATTCCTGTTCTTTTTAGAGATAACTAAAGGGCTTCTCTATGTCCAGTAGCCTCAATAGTGGATCATCTTAATATTCCTGACACCAAAGTCCTGCCTTCCTTGTTCTGCGGGTCTGTATGAGTGGGACTGAGGAGGTCACCATGACTAGCATGCCAGATTACCTGAATCTGGAGAGACAGAAGTCAATGCAGAAACTTATGTTTTTATAGCTGCAGGATTGTTATTGTTTGATTACTAAGAAGTGTCAAATAGTTTATGATCATTGCCTTAAATTTCTAAACGGGAAGTTTTGTTTCCTTACTTCAATAAATAACAAAAGAGAGCCTATTTAAACCTTGTTGGATAAACTGCATAGTATATCTTGAAACTAGGAGTTAGTCCCTTTCTGAAATGTTGTACAGTGCAAGGTTTTCCTGGACAGAACATGTGCACATCAGAGAGGCCTTGGCTGAAGACTTGACCCTCTGGGTATTCCCCGCCTCCACACACACACACACACAATCTTTGCCAGAGCATACTGGAGAGGAAAAAGTGTTGGGGGGTAGGGGGAGGGAAAAGTACAGGAAATGAGTCCAAGCAATAGAACAACATTTATTCCCATTGTCCCATTGTGTGAGAAAACAAGTGAAGGATGGTGGTGGTTGGTAAGCAATCCAGTTGTATAGTTCCCCAAAGTTCACTACTTGAGAGATATCTCTAGGGTCAGGGACATTTACTCTCAGAGGCTTATGCCCTCAATCCAGACTTTGGATGTTAAGGGGAGGATTCTTAGCTGCTGCAAATTGACATAGCTGAAGTCAACCAGGTGTGGATTTGGCATACAACATCCACTCTCTGGTTTAGAAGCAAGAACTTCTCAGAGTGAATGTCCTCCATGTTTCACAACTTCTTCTGCTTTTATATGGGATGAAGAAGAAGGTGTTGTCCCAGACAAAAACTCTTGACAAAATTTCACATTGCTAGTCATACCAGGAGATAAACAAATCTACATCCAGTAGCCTTTTGACAACATTTGACATTTAACAACACGCAACAGAAGTATCACATGAAGGTTTTTGTCTTGAGCCCATTTTTCTACTAATATTGTCTCTAGGGGAGTACAGAACTAAAAATAGCCCAGGAATTTGCTAAGCAGTTCAACTTTACTACTGACTTTTGTCATGACATCTGATTTATTTTGTAATGTATAAAAAAGGGACCCACTCCAAGTTCTTTACAAACACATTTTCACAAAAATATCAAACCAGACAGTTCACCTATTGCACAAAGTAAGTATACATCTTACAATAAATATGGCTGTCAAGCGATTAAAAAAAATAATCATGTAATTAATCACACTGTTAAACAATAGAATACCATTTATTTAAATATTTTTGAATGGTTTCTACATTTTCAAATTTATTCATTTTCAATTACAACACTGAATACAAAGTGTACAGTTTTCACTTTATATTTTTTTTTATAACAAGTATTTGCACTGTAAAAAAACAAAAGAAATAGTATTTTTCAATTCACCTCATACAAGTACTGTAGTGCAATCTCTTTATCATGAAAGTTGAACTTACAAATGTAGAATTATGTAAAAAAATGCATTAAAAATAAAACAATGTAAAATTTTACAGCCTGCAAGTCCACTCAGTCCTACTTCTTATTCAGCCAATCACTCAGACAAACAAGTTTGTTTACATTTGCAGATAATGCTGCCCACTTCTTGTTTACAGTGTCACCTAAAGGTGAGAATGGACATTCTCATGGCACTGTTGTAGCCAGCGTTGCAAGATATTTACGTGCCAGATGCACTAAAGCAAGGACCGGCAACCTTTGGCACGTGGCCCATGTGGGCCAGGCCGGTTTGTTTACCTGCTGCGTCCACAGGTTCGGCCGATCATGGCTCCCACTGGCTGTGGTTTGCTGCTCCAGGACAATGGGGGCAACAGGAAGCGGCAGCTAGCACATCCCTCGCCCCGCACCACTTCCCACCTCCCCCATTGGCCTGGGACAGCAAACCACAGCCAGTGGGAGCCGTGATCAGCCAAACTTGTGGATGCAGCAGGTAAAAAAACTGGCCTGGCATGCTAAGGTGCTTACCCTGGTGGGCCGTGTGCCAAAGGTTGCCGATCCCTGTACTAAAGATTCATATATCCCTTCATGCTTCAACCACCATTCCAGAGGACATGCTTCCATGCTGATGATGGGTTATACTCGATAACAATCCAAAGCAGTACAGACGCATGTTCATTTTCATTATCTGAGTCAGATGCCACTGGCAGAATGCTGATTTTCTTTTTTGGTGGTTCAAGTTCTATAGTTTCCACATCAGAGTGTTGCTCTTTTAAGACTTCTGAAAGCATGCTCCACACCTTGTCCCTCTCAGATTTTGGAAGGCATTTCAGATTCTTAAATCTTGGGTTGAGTGCTTTAGCTATTTTAGAAATTTCACTTTGGTACCTTCTTTGTATTTTGTCAAATCTGCCATGAAAGTGTTCTTAAAAGGAACAACATGTGCTGGGTCATCATCCAAGACTGCTATAACATGAAATATATGGCAGAATGCAGGTAAAACTGAGCAGGGGACATACAATCTCCCCCAAGGAGTGCAGTCACAAATTTAATTAACACTTTTTTTTAAATGAGCATCATCAGCATGGAAGCATGTCCTCTGGAATGGTAGCCGAATCATGAAGGGGCCTATGAGTGTTTAACATATCTGGCATGTAAATACTTTGCAATGCCAGCTACAAAGGTGCCATGCAAATACCTGTTCTTACTTTCTGGTGACATTGTGAATAAGAAGAAGGCAGCATTATCTCCTGTAAATGTAAACAAACTTGTTTGTCTTAGTGATTGGCTGAACAAGAAGTAGGACTCAGTGGACTTGTAGGCTCTGAAGTTTTACATTGTTTTGTTTTTGAGTGCAGTAATGTAACAAAAAAATCTACATTTGTAAGTTGCACTTTAATGACAAAGAGATTGCACTACAGTACTTGTATGAAGTGAATTGGAAAATATTATTTCTTTTGTTATTTTTACAGTGCAAATATTTATAATAAAAATAATATACACTTTGATTTCAGTTACAGCACAGAATACAATATATATGAAAATGTAGAAAATATCCAAAATATTTATTAAATTTCAATTGGTATTCTGTTGTTTAACAGTGCGATTAAAACTGCCGTTAATCACAATTATTTTTTAAATCATTATTAATTTTTTTGAGTTAATCACGTGAGTTAACTGCGATTAACCAACAGCTCTAAAAATTAACCTATTATTAATGCCTAATCCTGGAGGGGGTGTGTGTGCTGAGCAGCTGTTGTGAAGCAAAAATTCTTGTTAAGCTGAAGCAGAGTTGCATGATTTCAGCACCTCCCTCTGGTTGGCCAAATACTAATGAATTTATAGCAGGGTGCATTTTTGTTGAATGTTCTGCCCATTTAGTGTAATTGTAATACACAGAATCTGGGGTTATGGCAATTTGTGAAACATCTTATTTCAGTCTCCAAAAAAATTCCTTTGAAGTGAGGATTTTAGTATTAGCTACTCCTAAATGTGATTTCTCATTTAACCACTACTACCACTAGAACCACTCTGAACTTACTTTCACATCAATTACCTTTTAACCCAGGCTCAAAATGCTCTGTTGTTGACATCTGTCAATAAAAATTCTGTGCTTCAAATAAAGGAACAGGATGATAATTTCTTACTTTATTCAAATTTTAGATGATGCACTGCATAAATGAAAAGCTGTTTTAAACAACATAGTGCTTTTGATTTCATTTTATATTATCTTCCGTGATATATAAAGTAAATATATATTCAAGATGTCAAAATTACTGTTCGCAGCCTTGAAGCAGTATTTGATTATGAATCACTGACACTGCACAGATTCCTTCACTGTTGGTTATATGTGTTGCTAGAAATGTTGGTTTCGCTTAATCACAAAAGCATTATTTCTTTATCCAGAATTTTAAATTGTGTATATTTATTCTGAAAAGGGAAGAACTGTACATGGCATTGAGTTGAGACTATTTGAAAGGTAAGAACTGTATAAATGACATTTTCACCTTCAGCAAATACATCTTTGCCTAGTAGAAATGGTGATGCTATCATGCTGCAGGCAATCCATGATACAGTCGTGTCACAAATAGGTGTCAACTCTCATTACATTCTCAAGTATAAATCCCACTTATCAGTCCCCACATAGTTGCAGATGTTCTAACAATCCCATTTTACCATGATTGCACTGAGTTTGACCCTCAAATATGTTATGATATATTTGTTGCAGCTTCTGTAGATGTAGCAGATTTTGGAACATTATGTGTAGTTGTGTAGCCACATGGAAATTCTGATCTCAACTAGCTAGGGAATAAACCAATTTTATTAATATTAATAATATTTGTATTTATATTTGGAAAAATAGTGTTTTTTTTAAGTTCCCCCAATATCGTTGAAGTCTGTTAGCATGTTTTAGAGAATTACAATAAAAATAATCGTTCTTGAAAACTCAGTACTTAATCTATATTTCATTAAATATAATATGGTTGCAAGAAATTACATCAGTTTATGCTATGTTGTCTTCAGTTAGTGAAAATATTGCTTAATTATAAAGGGTCTTTGCTGATGCTCTTTTATAATAGAATTTTAATTAATATAAGTTAATTGGAAGCAATGGATCAGCGTCCTTGTCACGCCACCTGCCAATACCTGACAGGAGTCAGGGAAGCTAATGATCCAACCAGCGAGCGCAATTCCACAAGCACCAGCTCAACGAATCCTGGCACTGTCATCACTGACAACCCCAATGTGCAGCCTGGTGAATTCTATGTTGTTGGTCCAGCTCTACACGTGTAACAACTCAACTTGGAGGGTGTGGCAGCTGCCAAGCATGATTTACTTGGTGTTCTTGCTCATCGACATACTATTGACATCATTTCCTTGCAAGAGACACACATAGCAACTGCCAAAGCCGGGTGTTACAGTATTGACGGCTTCAACCTGTTTTGCCATGTGGCACACCCGAAGCATGGCTGAGCCACATACATTTGATCCGATATTGCAGATGTCATTCAGCTGATGTCTACTGAATTCTGTGACACCATTGAGGTTGGCAGTTTCTGACTGGCAAATGTTTACAAGCCTCCAAGTGTCAGATGGAGCCAAAAGGTTCTACCAAGCCTGCCACACCCAGCTGTCTACGTTGGAGACTTCAACAGCCATCACACAGACTGGGGGTATAAGGAGGTTGACACCAACTGTGAACAACTTGCAGACTGGGCATCTCGAAATGATCTCGCCCTTATCCATGATGCTAAGCAGTGAGGCATGTTCCATTCTTCTAGATGGGATCATGACTACTCTCCTGACTTGTGCTGGGTCAGTTCAGTTCATGGCCATCCTCAGACAGCAACATGCGAAGTCTTGGATAACTTTCTACACAGCCAACACAGACCGTCGCTGATCCATATTGGGTTACAGCTCTTAGTTGTCAAGAGTTCCAAAAAGAAGCAGTGGAACTTCCAAAAGGCTGACTGGGAAAAATACAGGGAAGCATTGGAGAAGACTGTAGTGACAATACCAGCCTGGCATATCTCAGTAAATGAGACCTACCATCGCTTCTGTGGTGTTATCTACAAAGTATCCTGCAGAGCCATCCCATGTGGTTGCCAGCCGGTCTACAGCCCCTGTCTCAACACAGAGAGTGCTGCCATGCTCAAGCGGTATGAGGCATCTGGTGACCCAGATGTCGCTGATCCATCTGACCAAATAATTGGACACTGCTCGCTGAGCCAGATGGAAGGATAGGACCGAGAGGATGAGCTTTACCAGCTCCAGCCGCAAGTGTTGGAGTCTTCTCCAATGCCTTGGAGCAGCGCAGCAGCCACCTGCACTCTGCTGACCCTCAGTGACACCCAACCAGGTAGCCGGACACCTACTTAAAGTTGCATCTTTGGAGAAACAGGTGCGAAGACAAGTGAGGAATGAATGGCGTATGTATAAAGGTGTGCACCAGATCAGAAGCTGCCCAGAACCATTCACCGTAACAGAGCTGGAAAGGACACTGGGTAGCATCAAGTGTGGAACAGCTGCAGGCCACGACAATGTATCTCCAGAATTCCTGAAAAACCTTGGCCCCCGTGCTCGGCTTTGGCTTGTGAAATTCTTCACCAGGGTCATCAGGGAAGGTAGGCTACAGAAGATACGGCACACCACAAAAGTCATTGGCCTCCTAAAGCCAAGTCAGAGATCAAGCCATTGACCCATATCATTATTGTTGGTGTGCTTCAAGGCACTGGAGCGCTTGGTCCTACAACGCATATTACCTGATGTGGGGAGAATTTTGAGCCCTGACCAAGCCAGCTTTAGCCAAGGCCGTAGCACATTCAACCAAGTACTCACACTGACCACATTTGCTGAAAATGGCTTCCAGAGAAACTCAAAACCAGGTACTGTTTTCATTGATCTAGCAACAGCATGTGATACGGTATGGCACACTGGCCTGCTCGTGAAGGTATCACGGGTCCTGCTACCTTGGGTCACAGACGTCGTTGAACTATTCCTCTGTGATAGGGAGTTCAGAGTCTATATAGGAGAGAAGACAAGTGCTTGGAGACAACAGAGCAATGGGTTTCCCCAGGGCTCTGTGCTTTCTCCTTGTTCGACCTTTACATCAATGACCTGCCAACAACGGAGTCACGAAAGTTCATTTATGCAGACGACTTCTGTTGCGGTACCCAGGCCTGGACGTTTCATGAGCTTGATGCCACCTTAAACCGGTACATGACAAAGTTAGCTGACTACTGTAAGACTTGGCGCCTGCTTTTGACCTGCCCCATTGCCAATGGTCCCTGTTGAACAGGTTCAGGACTGGGCAAGGTCTTTGTGCAACCAACCAGTATTGCTGGGGCCTTCATGACAGCCCTTTGTGCAGCTACAATGCAACACAGACGATGATGCCCACTGTCGATAAATGCCTGCTGACTAGGTTCAGTGGTGGCCTAGAAGAACTGCATCATGCCACTGAAGATGACATTGCTTGGCTAGATGACTATGCACAAAACCCCCCTAAATATATTGTTAATTAATAGATATTATGGGGCATTTTGTGGCTTTTAAGGCCAAAGCTACATTATTATGAGATAGGGTGACCAGATGTCCCATTTTTAAAGGGACAGTCCTGTTTTTGGGGACTTTTTCTTATATAGGTGCCTATTACCCTCCACCCCCTGTCCCGTTTTTTCACAGTTGCTATCTGGTAACCCTACTATGAGAGGAATAAGCATCTGTTGGAGACATCTTGGCTGCCTTTTTGTCAAGAAATAGAATGTCTCCAGGGCACTCAGAAGACCACTTCCTTAAACAGGGTGCATTTTGAAGACCCCAAGCATTGTCTTCTGTTCACTAGGAGGTGCAGAAAGGGTCATGCCTTTTCCATGAGTCTAGCAGCACTGGTTTTTCTAACACTGCAAAATGAAACACAAGCACCAAGAGCCTGACTTCCTGCTGTACTAGAGAAAGAGTGAGTGGATGTGAGCTCTATGTCTTTTCCTTCTACCTTTTAGAATGTGCACATGAACAACCACAACTTGCTCCTACATGCATAACCATTACCATAAATCTATAGGAATAGATTGTGATACTCTGAGTCTGGTTTAATAGCACTTTACTTCACAAGCGTTGTTCCATTAATTTCAATAGGCTATTCATGGAAAAAGCTACTTCCACCATCTGTCCCATAAATTATGTATCATGAATAAGGATAATACATAGTATTAAGGAGAGGTAGGTTTAGTGGGATTAATTCTTCCCTTAGTTACACTTGCACAACTCTATTAAGCCACATGGCTACATGGAGACAACTGAGGACAGATTTTGACCAGAAGTCAGAGCAGATTCCAAAACAGCAAGAGAGGGTAACATTCATAGGTAAATCAAAAGTCTGGACTCTTCTGTAACCAAACTTAGAGCCTTGTCCAATTCCAATCCAAACTGACAGAACCACTTCCACATCAATAGTTTGCTTTTCTGGCTTCCTGTTGCTTGTGTATTTTTCTCTTCCTCATCTCAGCAGTGTTCTTTACTTTTTAGGATTTGTTTACACTGCAATGAGAGGATTAATTCCAACATGAGTTAACATAAATGAGCTAGCTCTGAGCTAACTAGCAGGCGTACCAATAGCAGTGAAGCCACATCAGTTTGGGCTTCAGGATAGGCTGTATAAGCCTGCACAGGAGCCTGCGTACTTACCTACATGGCTAACCTACATTGAAGTGTATGCTGTTGTGGGTTTACTGCTATTCGTACTCTCACTAAGTAGATTAAAGCTAGCTCAGGTATGTCTACACGTGCTGCAGTCACAACTCCCATTGTGGTACCCTCAGTATATAATAATTACTATAGTGCCTTAGCTATCATAAAGCCATGAAACATTCCACTATTCCAGTGGTTCCCAAACTTTAGCAACCTGTGAACCCCTTTCACTAAAATGTCAAGTCTCATGAACCCCCTCCTAAAAATGAATATTTCCAGGTATTTTCTCCTTTACCTGAGTATAAATTATAAAAGCAGTGATCTTGGAAATATAAAATGTATTTTATGACATGCTTATTACACACTATTTATTTTTAATTATTATTTATCATTACAGTATTTTTATTACATTATGAAACTGGCACTCTTCCAGTAGCTTGTATCACTTTGAATAAGCCTGTTATAAGACAAGGCTCCTATGTTTCATCAAGGAATATCAGATGTGAAACAGCATGAAGGTATTTAAGAAGCCAACTGAAAGAGTTCCTCCTACACAAGCATTCAGGTCTTAAGCAATCCAGGCAAATAACGCATGTTACAACAAAGCTTAAATTTGTTCTTCATAATAATTTTTAAAATAATATTAGCTGCCTATTTAATTTTAAAAACAGCAAAAAATATTCACCTCCCTTTCCATTTCTTATAAGGAGTCTTGAAGTTTAAATCTCCTCAGTGTGATAGATTATGCTTGCTTTGATCTACTTAGCTCTTGGAAGTCCACAGGCTCCATGCTGATGGCCCCATGCTGCCTGGGGTCCCTAGGGACAGATCCGACCGCCATTAGGGAATTTTTCCCTGAGAATCCCTTGTAACATTTTGCGAACCCCCAGGGGTTCATGAAATCCAGTTTGGGAACCATCGAAATATTTGTTAAGAAATTCTAAGTTAGAGAATTAAGGGGATTCCCCCAATTAGTGAAAGTATTAGGTGTTACTGCAGTATGAATGTTATTAGCCACAACCAGTTTGGACTGTATCACACAGATCTCTACAGATATATAATAAATGTCAGTCTGAGCCCCAAACACCTTCCTGACAGACACAAGACACAGAGCCATTTGCTGGGTGCAACTGAGTTGAACAACTACTTTTCTTACCCAAGTATCAAGAATATATTTGCTAATTACCCATGAAAAAAGTGACTAAGTGATGCAAAGACTAGTTTATTGTCTCTATTGATTGGGCTGTCTGTTTCTTTATAGCCTAATCTCAGTGACATTCCTGTGTGCTTTCCAGTCAGTCTCTGGTAGGCAACCTATACCTGATTGATTCTGCTATGTATGTATCCCATTCTGACTCAAAAGTGTCTAGGGCTAATATCAAGAGATACCCACGTTTGTCTACAAACAGTCATTTAGATGAGTCTGGTCTGATTCAAGGCATTTGGCCTTTGTGGGCTCCTTCTGTGTCCAGACTTTTCTATGCCGCCCCTCTCACAAACAAGGCATAAATATTCCTAGTAACATTTTTACTCTCCCTTCAAATAGCAAGGGTGGAGGGAGTGGGGCTGGGAAATTGGTTTATAAAGATGCAACTCTTCCCAGCTAGCCAATAAGGAATTTTCAGTGTAGTGAAAAGTTCATATTCTCTTTGGAGACAGCAAGTGTCATTTCTGAGATGATCCCAGGCCATGGCTGTTTAAGAGTGAGAAAGCACCAGGTTATTTCTCAACCAATATCTTCATGCCTCATG